>NW_027513519.1:975000-1327611 GCF_048772815.1 Callospermophilus lateralis | reverse complement strand
GATCAGGTGACATGAGTATTTCTACCACCAATTCTGGGAGCAACATTTTGAAGACGAATAAAGTAGTATTGGGGTTACAAATAGATGTACCCTGTGTCTATGAAAATAGAGATAATGCATGAATATACCATACTGTGAATTAATAATATAACTGGTTCCAACATTAAATAATGGATTGATTTGATATTTGAAAATATACAGGAAATCTTATATTGATATACAATCATTCATTCCAACCAATTATTCATCTAATGGTAATATTAGGCTTATGGTTTATCATGAAGAGTGTGTGAGTTTTGTTTCAAAATGATTATGGAATTCAAAAATAATGTGTTTGAAAAGAAGTCTCATGAAAAGTCCAGTCAAGAAACCTGGAGAAATACATGTGTTGTGAAGCAGGAAATGATTTGAAGTGAATCAAATGCCTACAAATTTGTGAACCTGTGTATGAAATATGTATTTTATGATGTTCATAAACTGGAGAAATAGCAATTTACTAGTGTTGAATAAAATGAACTTCAAAATACACATCATGTCCCATAGGAATCTACTTGCATTGATGTTAAACTGGGTCAGTTACTGTAGAAATATTAGGATTGTATGCACCATTCACTGAAGTTAGTTTTCAGTACTAGGAAACAAATATGTATTTCAGGTGGATGAATATTTCTCATAATGATCTTGTGAAAAGTTGATTATAAATCCACATACATGAACATGAATGAATTTAGGTAGTGTATATAAGACACACATATTTCATATTTTGAAAAATTTAGAGAGAGTGTGTATATATATGTATATATATATATATATATATATATATATATATGCCAATTGAAATTCATCATGAAACATATATCAACCAGATTCAAAAATATTTATTTTACTGAACATGGATTTATGTATAATGTTGTTCTACTAGGAGGCTCACCCATCATTTGAATTTTCAGTTCCAACAGCGTTTACGAGGAGTGATCTCTTCTCACAATTTGTATCTGCCAAGTCAGCACACCTCAAAAGAATATATGTATGATACCAGGTAGGATTCTATATGTGCATATAAAAATACATGTGCTTAATAGGCTACAGAGAAAGAGAGACAGGTATTCACATATTTGTTAACTTTAAAAACACATGGAGATCTATTTCAATTAAAAATTAACTAGATTTATTACACCTACCCTATATCATGCAAAAGTCAAGTCCAACTATACACCATGCCTCCTCTGAACTGCTTGTATTTCTATTCTGTTTGGGTTATTTTTCTCCATCATATTAGGATTAGTAGTCATTGTCTAGTAGGGTATGCTTTAGTGTCAGGTGTCTCGGCCGGCAGGACACATCAAAGTGTGTGTCAAACCTCGTTGGGGAGGAATGAAGGGACAAGAGAAATGAGAGATGACAGCAAGACAGGAGTTCTGATCATGCTGCAAACTTTTACAATTTTCACAGGGTATTTATATGCTGCAGATAGGAAAACTCTCTTATGATCAGTTGCTGGATGTCTTCACAGGATGAGATAACCTCAGAATATTTCAGAAAGACGGCCGCAGGATGTCTCAGGGAGATAGATGGCTGTCGGATGTCTCCTATGCAGGATGTCTCCCAGAGGGCTGTTTCTTGTAAGTGTCAGGCTATTCTTTGAGGAGAACTTCCTTCTAGCCCCTCACCTTTCCCCCTTTCTTATATAAAATATTTGACCATACCTTACCGGCCAATGTTTTAGGGGGTGATAGAGGCTCTGTTTCTCAAGGAGGCCTTAGAATATCTCCTGATCTGAGAGAGCATGTTTACTAGAAGATTTCTTGGTGGCCATGGCATGTTTATGAGGAGACGGCTTTGAGGGGGATGCATGCCAACCGCCATGCACCAGAGTGTGTCACTCAGAGGTCTTGTGTTTGGGTATCCGTGTATCCATCCTCCCGCAGTCTTTCCTGCACCCTCCATTATTATGGCCTAAGGTCCTCACTTCATGGGTGCATCCTTCCCCAAGAGAAGGGGCACATTGAGGACGAACCCTTATGGCAATGGCAGAAGATGGTTAGTCAGAGCTGTTACTTACAGTTTTATGTAAGAAAAAGAGATCTGTGGGGATGTAAACTTAAGAAATAAGCCTGTGAGAAGGGTAGAACATCCTTTTAAATGTTGGCAGCAAGGTCTTACATCTCCAGACGATGATAGTGCACCTGTATGGGCTTAGAGGCCAAAATATTAATCTGTTCTTTAATAAATTGTACCAGCCTGTTTATAATGCAGGGTCCTATGGACACTATTAAAAGTAAACCCAACAAAGGGCCTATTAGGGGAAGAAGGTAGGGTAGAAATCCATTAAGCCCAGTCCAGAGTGGATTTTCAAATACTTCCCTTCGTCTCTTTTTTAGATCTTCTTGAACCTGCTTAATTTTAGTGCATACTATGCCTGATTAATTGGCATAAATGCAGCATCGTTCCCCTAAGACCAAGCGAATACTTCCCTGGTTAGCTGTCAGCAAATCTAAGCCTCGTGTGTTTTGAAGGACCACTTCTGCCAGGGAGTCTATTTGGTCCTGCAAATCTTTAATGGTTCCTGATAGAGTTTGTACATCATTTATAAAGTTGTTGAGACAGGCAACGGTAAGAGTGTATAGCCGTGCCTAAACCAGTGTACCTTTGCCCAAAGCAGCTGTTATTCCAAGGCTTGCAATGAGTGGTAAGGCATGTATTGCCCACCTGTGTCTTATGACTAAGGTGTCTAGGCTAGGAATGGGTAGACGTTCGTCTCATGGGACAATAGTTATATCAGGGAGGAATAAGGTAAGAACACAGCCACTGATCCAATTCGCTGGAAGCTTGGGGAAGGCCGAGTTTTCTCCACACATAAAAACTGTGCCATTGGGTAACAAAGAGATGGGTTGGGTGAGGAATAATTTTGTACTGTTGAGCAATTTCCAAAGGAAGTAACTCCAGCATCAATATCATAGGTATTATTCTGCATCGTGCCTAAAAGACATAATGTAAATGTGCCTATAGGCTGTAATTATAAAAAAATCCGGGTTGGCATGTATTATCATTGTCTAGGATAGAATTAATAGTAATTGCCATAGGCATGATTGTCCCTGTTGTCATGCAGAGCCATTAATCACCAACAATGGTGGGGTTGGAATTATTAAGCAAGGAGAAGGTAGTTTCCAAAATTTCTAATGTATTGGTATCTAAACCTGGTAGCTGGGATTTAGGCTACATTAAGGGATGATATGTGAGCTCAGGAATTTGGGGTTTCAAAAGTTTGATTATCTGAGGATGCTTGAAAGCATCAGTGGGTCCTACATGATAAGAGACCCCTGTAGGGGCCTTAATGGGCCAGCAGGAGGGTTTACCAACAGTGCCTTGCGACCCAGGTGACTGTAGCTTGGTGTATTTGCCATCTCCTCCCCGGTCAAAGAGAAAGGGGGTATAATGAATAGTGGTCCCCCCTTCTGCATGAGGTTTAGTTAGGAAGGCTTCAAAAAATTTTTCTCCTTGCTTGTTAACACAAATTAAGAGTGACACATAACAAGAGCCATACATCGCCTGTGTATTCGTACAGGTTGCAGAACAATTTTGGAGAGCTTTACTTGTACTAGGGGGAATAATCTTTGGCTTGTTAACACATACACATTTAGGCTGATGAACTACTCTGAGTTTATGGTCAACCTCGGCCAGGAGGTAAACCACTTTAGTCACGCAGTCATCAGTCTGGGTCCAACTAGTGGGAGCCTGAGTCCAAGATCCTCACTTGCACTCACAGGGGGGGCCAAAAAGGTACTCCATGATGTTGGAAGGTGGAGGGCCAAGGCCTCCGTGTACAACCATGTTCAGCAGAAGTGCCTTAAGCAGAATCCAAACACAGATTGTTGGCTGCATCTGAAAAAGAGGAAAATTTGTCCTCAGGGGGAGGACCTCCGTCCCTGGGTTGAGGTAAGTCATTAACCTGTTTAAACAGATGTTCTGGTAACCATCTTGGGGCTGCTTGCTCTTGGTCCAAAACACAAGCTGAGCCTTGTCCCCCAGATGAAAAGAGGATCTGGGCCTTTCCATTTATTTGTAAGGGGATTGCGCCACATAATAGGTGGGCGAACAGAATTGAACGAGGGATGCCAGTGTCTGTCTGTGGCTGAATGGCCTTCACTGCCGAGAGTAAGAAAAATAAGGGCAAATAATGCATGGTTAAGGCGATGCCTGGGAGTGGTAAATATAAAGGCGGAAGCCTTAAAGAGGGTTAGCCAAGTCTTTAAGTTAAGGTGGGCACGTTCCACAATGCCTCGGCCCTGAGGTTTGTATGGAATTTCAGTAGTATGACAAATTTGCAAGGTAGCACAAAATTGTTTAAACTTGGCACTGGTATATGCAGAACAACTATCTGTTTTAATATGTATTGGTTTACCCATTACGGAAAAGGCTTAAACAAGATGAGAAAGGACATCTTTGGTACCCTCTCCAGAATGTGGTCATGCAAAAATAAAGCCACTGAAGGAATCTATAGAAACGTGTATATATTTGTTTTTTCCAAATTCAGGAAAATGAGTAACATCCATTTGCCAAAACTGATTGGGCAGTAATCCTCTGGGGTTAATCCCAAGTGTTGAATGGGGAGGAAGACAGCGCAACCAGGGCATGTTTTTACTATCTCCCGTGCCTGTTGCCTGGTAATTTTACAAAGTAATCGAAGGCTCTGGGAATTTAGATGATGAAAATTGTGTAACTCCGTGGCCTTTTGAATGGAGCCAACAAAAATTGGAAAGATGGAACGAGTTGCTGCATCAGCTTGGGGATTACCTTGTGTTAGAGGGCCGGGAAGATCAGAGTGTGCCCTGATTTGTCCTAAGAAAAATGGGTGTTGTCTGGCCTGAATTAGTTGCTGAAGCTGGTGAAACAGAAAGGCCACATTGGAAGAAGCCTTAATAGTGAGTGAAATCTCCAGCAGGAGCACAGAATGAGCAATGCAGGCACTGTCTGCATAAATATTAACAGGATTATCAAAAATGTTATAAAAACTTGTGTTATGGCAAACAATCCAAAAACTGTGCTGACTGATAGACACTATCAAAGGTGGTAGGCTGGTTATTGATAACACAGACCGCATGGCCTTTATTGGAACCGTCTGTAAAGACAGTAAGGGCTTGAGGAATGGGAGCCTTTTGAGTAATTTTGGGAAAAATAAATGGATGTAACTGGACAAAATGTAAAAGGGGGTCATTGGGGATGTGGTTATCAATTGTTCCCAAAAGCCTGATAGGGCAATACCTGATTCATCCACTGTCTGTAGTAAAAATTGGGTTTGTCCTTAGTATATGTAATTAAAATATTATCAGGGTCTTTGCCAAAATGTTGTCGAGAAAGCAAACGACCTTTAATAATAATAGAAGCTACCTGAGCAAGATAAACAGTAATATCCTTGGAGGATGTGGTGGGTAAATGGACCCAAAGCAAGGGGCAGCCTTTAATTTTAAAATGTGTATTTCGCTGCCGAAATACTCCTGTGGGTGTATGAGGAGTGTTTAAAATAACCAGAACCAGAGGAAGGTTGTAAGAAATTTGTGTAACAAACTGTTGGGCAATGGCTTCTGTGACTTGGTTTAATGCCTGTCATGCCTCGGGAGTAAGCTTTTGAGAGGAGGAGGGGTGGGAATAACCTCTCAAAATATCATTAAGGGGCAAAAGTACACGAGTGGGTAATTTTAAATATGTTCTTATCCATTGAATATCCCCAGGTAATTTTTGAAAATCATTAAGGGTGTGAAGATGGTCCACACGTAGTTGTATTTTAAGAATTTGGATCTGATTATCTTGAAGTTTAAGGCCCAAATAGGTATAAGGGTCCTGTGTTTGAAACTTATCAGGAGCTATCTGTAGTCCAAAGGTAGTGAGGGTTTTGTACAGGTCCAAGTAACAATTATAAAGGTCATGGGTGTTAGGTGCTGCAATTAACAAATCATCCATTTAATGTAAAATATAAATTTATTGCCATCGCTCTCTCACAGGGTCTACTGCTTGAGCAACGTAATTTGGGCAAAGACTAGGGCTGTTGGCCATACCGTGGGGAAGAAACTTTCATTGAAATCTCTGCATAGGGCCCTGAAAATTAATGTGAGGGAGACTAAAGGCAAAATAGGGTCTATCCTCAGGATGTAAAGGAATGGTTAAAAAGCAATCTTTTAAGTCAATAACCATTTTACAATTGTTTTTGGGAATTGCCACTGGTGTGAGAATACCTTACTGTAGTGCTCCTATCGGGAGCATAACTTTATTAATGGCACACAAATATTGTAAAAGGCGCCACTTGCCTGATTTTTTATTGATAACAAAAATTGGAGTATTCCATGGTGAGGTTGAGGGCTCTACATGGCCGGCTGCCAGCTGTTCCAGCACTAACATGGAGGCAGCCTCCAATTTTTTCTTAGGTAAGGGGCCACTGATCCACCCACACAGGAGTCTGAGTCTCCCAAATAATTTTATCTGCATGAGGTACAGGAGGGTCAGGGACCAACACTAAAAATCCAAATACCCAAGGCCATATGTATTTGTTTTTTGTATGGGTTGTATAGGCTCAACCAGTTTTTGTCTCAGTCTCCCCAGGCCTGTACCAGAGACAAAATTCATATGAAGCATTTGATGAGTCACCATGGAATTGGGACTGGGAAGAATAACTTCCATTTGACTCAAAATGTCTCGGCCCCATTGGTTAATAGGTTAGGTCAGGAACATCAAAAAAAGTGACAGTTGATTTATTACCCTCTTTATCAGTCCAGCTAATAGCCCTAGAGCTGACCGGAGGATTTTTTGATTGTCCTATCCCTTTAAGGTCAGTCAAGGGTGGGGTGAGAGGCCAACCAGATGGCCAGTATTTTTTAGACATAATTGTGGCATCAGCTCCAATATCTAGAACTCCTTGGAATTCCTTTCCTTCAATAAGTAAGGTAAGGGTGGGTGTATTGTGAGATATTGGCTAAACCCAATACACATCAGAGGAGCCCAAGGAGGCAGTCCCCCGCGGTAGGTTTGGGTGGTGGAAGTGCCTCCTGAATCTAAGGAAAGGAGTATTAATTGTGCAAGTCTTGTTCCTGCGGGGATGGCCACAACTCCATTAATAGCTGTGGCCAGTATTTTTATTTCTCCAGTGAAATCATTATCAATAATGCCAGGGAAGACCTGAACATCTTATAAGGTAGTAGAGGCTCTTCCAAGAATAAGGGCACACGTATGAGATGGAGGGGGACCCATAATTCTAATGGGTATTTACTGGGTCCCTTGCAATGTGTCTAATATTGTCTCAGTGGTGGCACAGAGGTCCAATCCTGCGCCGCCTGGGGTGGCTCGTTGGAACGAGGCAATTGTGGAGAAGGATTTTGAAGTAGGTTGGTAGTTTGGGAGGGAACAAACCTTATTGCCCCTGGGTTTGTCTTGGGCAAGTCGGGGCCAGGGGTTGGCCCTGCAGTGATTTTCCAAGAAGCAGGAAGAAATAGGCTGTCCGAGGGCATTTGTCTTAGATCTACACTCACTGGCCCAGTGATGACCTTTGCCACATCTAGGGCAAAGAGTAGCTGGGGGCGGTTTAGCCCCAGTTTGAGGAGACACTATTCCTAGGCTTTGTTTGCCTGTCAGACACTCGTGTGTAAAATGGCCAGGTTGTTTTCAAGTAAAGCAAGTAGGTGAGCCAGGATTGTGAAAGGCCTTGGTAAAGGTGGCACCTAAGGCGAGACCCATGGCATGGGCTGCACCCACCCCTGCATAGAGTCTAATAAAGTCAGAAAGTTTCCTTTTATCCTTATGTGGTCGAAGAACACCCTGACATGCTGGCTTGGCGTTTTCAAAGGCAAGATGTTTTACAAAGGTGCTTTAGCTTTCGCTTGGTCCAAGCAAGCATTCTGCGGCTAGGTTAAGCCGGGAAACAAAGTCGCTATAAGGCTCGTGAGGTCCTTGTCGTATTTTTGCCAGGGAAGTGGTAGCTGAGGCCTTTTGAGGGACGCGTCTCCAAGCATGTAAGCCAGCCGTCTGAATCTGCGCCAAAAGTCCAGCAGGGAAACATGCCTGTTTATTTTTAGTGTCAAAAGGCGCATTGACCACTAACTTAACATAAGTCCAGGATTTAGAGGAGGCCTTTGTTAAATTTTTTTAAGCAGTTGCCCAACAGTGCTCTTTGAAATTGCGTTCCATAACAGGAAGTCTCCAGCACTGAGGGTACCTCGGGTTTGAAATTTCCAATCATTGGTAGTAAGCCATTGTGCGCTGAGGATTTCTAATAAAGCCACTCTGTAGGGCGCAGTGAGGCCAGAGTGAGCACAAGCCTTTTTAAGTTTTTCAAGAAAATGCAGGCTTAATTTTTTGTACACACTCTGGGTTCCTTCCTGCCTGGGGGTGAACTCCTCATCCTCTGAGTCCTGATCTCCTTTATCCATTTCCCCCGCTTTCTCCTCTTGATCATCATGTAAGTCTTTGACCTCAGACTGGGCAGGCATATCTATCTGACTGCGGGTTACTGGGAATGTGAGAACAGGCTGATGGATCAGCTTAGCCTTTTTATTAGACCGCCGAGGGGCAGCTTGCCTTGACTCCATGTCTAAGGCTAATGAGCAGAGCTCAGAGTCAAGGGATCTTAATTCTTTTAAAAGTTGGATCTGTTCCCATCTATGCTGGAGAGACTGTCGCAAGGGAGCCAGGCTAGGCAAGGGAAGTGGAGAAAAAATATCTGGGGCGGGGGGGATGTTGGCCCCTGAAGGGCTGGAGCACAAAAGGCATGAGGGATATAGGAGGGAGGTGGATGGGTAAGTTCTATAGGCTCTGGCAGGGACCTGAGAAGTGGTGGGTCTTCTGAATGGTAGTGAGCTTCTTTCTTCTCTAAGGTAGCCTCCTCCCCAGGGGTCAATGTGTCTCTGGGATTTAAAACTGGATAAAGGTAGTTGGTAACCATTGGAGCCTTATTCATTAGGGTGGTATTTTGAGGTGGACCAGGAAGGTTCCCAGGGTCCTGGGGAGACTGAGAAGGGTCTATATCTATACTAACTGATGGGCATGTTGAG
This sequence comes from Callospermophilus lateralis, assembly GCF_048772815.1. Lineage (NCBI taxonomy): Eukaryota > Metazoa > Chordata > Mammalia > Rodentia > Sciuridae > Callospermophilus > Callospermophilus lateralis. The sequence goes on along the minus strand of NW_027513519.1, from coordinate 1,318,576 downwards.
GGGGGATGAGAGGTCATTTGCATAGTCTCTTCCCCAATCCTGACAAATTTTAAGGTACCATTGTCAAAGGGTGAACTTTTAAGAATTTCGTTAATTAAGTTCCAGTAAGAAAAGGTGGGAACAGGCACCTTTTCTGTGCCAAAGTATTCATAATAATCTTTTAAACAGTCTCCTACTCTAAGTCATCGTTTACCATCAAAGGTTACTTCAAAGGAAAACCATGGACACAATTCTCCTATGTATGAACAGAAAAATTTTAAGTCCTTTTTCTTAACACGTGCCCCCCATGTCTTGAAGGACTCCTTATGGGCTGACAAAAACAAATCATGTGACGAAACTGCTTGTCCCATGGTGGGTCACTCACTGTGCGTCATCTCCACACTCCTACTGGATATGTCTCTCGGTGGTGTCTGCTGAGGCAATCGCGAGCTCCGCTTGACCAAGTCTTCCAGGAGGACGGGGTTCCCCCTCAGTCTAAGGCTTGAGACCCAGTCGGTGGGCGCCAGATGTTCCGGCCGGCAGGACACATCAACGTGGGCAGCGAACATAGATGGGGAGGAATAAAGGGACAAGAGACACGAGAGATGAGAGGAAGACAGGAGTTCTGATCAAGCTGCAAACTTTTATTGTTCACACAGGGGATTTATATGCTGGAGATGGGAAAGCTCTCTTATCAGTAGTTCCTGGATGTCTTCACAAGGTGAGATAACCTCAGGATGTTTCAGGAACACAGATGGCCGCAGGAAGTCTTCGAGAGACAGATGGCTACAGGATGTCTCCCAGGCAGGATGTCTCCCAGGGGGCTGTTTCTTGTAAGTGTCAGGATATTCTATGAAGGAGAATTCCTTCTACCTATGAAAGACAGGGATTCAGTATTTCAAAAGGAAAATTGGAAAATGAATCCAATGTGTATGCAAATATGTGCTACACAAAAATCTTCCCACTATTATTCAGAACAATGCCTTGACATTACCTTCACCCCATGTAAGACATAATTAGAGGAGAAGAGTTACAAAATCTGTGAATACATATCTGGAATAGAAAATGCTCAATAGTTCACAAACTTGGAGGTGGGAGAGGAGTTTCCAAAAGAAAGAGACAGGGTAAAAACTCCACAAACATGGAGCTCTGCTGGCCTAAATTCTTCTTGAGTAACTGCCTCTGAGGTTGGGCACTTGAAATATATGTTGTTGTCAGAAGCTTTAGCTATCTCTGTAGTGAGACCATCAATGCTGGGTCTGCATCTATGTGACCTGAAGGACATGGTTTCTTATTTTCCAATGAACAAGGGGCAGCAGTGCTTAATTCTCTATTTATAGGTAAACTGTTGCCACTGAGCGCTAAGTGTCTCCCAGTGTAGACTGTGAAGCCAATTGGTCATCCTCCACTTTTTGTGGTGTTTCTTGCGGCTGCATTGGGAGTTTAGTATTTGCTTCACGAAATACAAGGAGTTCAACTGGGACACAGTGCTGGAGGGAGTTCTGTCACGTGTGGTGCGTAAGGGTCTGGAGGAGAATGCAACAACCAGGCTTCTATTCCACATAGCTTGCCCTCTTGACCATAGGAATCTGATTCTGAAAATTGCCCTGAAACCTCTAGATATAACAAGATGCCTTTACATACAAGGGTCTGGGGGCTGTACCATGTCAGTCACAAACCATTTGGAAGCCAATTCCCGATCCACATGATCCCACCAAAGCTGTTTTAACACACACCTGCACACCTCTGCTCTAGGCCCACTACTCAGCAGGCTCCAAATTACTGGCATCTCTGTTCTACACCATTTTCATAAAAACCAGTCAATCAAGGCACTGTCTGGTACACTCATGATCATCAATAGGACATCCAAAGGTTCTCCAGTGCCACCTGTTTATGGGAATTTCAAAAATTTCATGGTACTCATCTAGCTATTTTTAAAGGATGAAGTTGGAGGCACTCTGGGTTTCAATTCATTCAGGAACCATTAAATGGAGAGGAAGCTCATTGCAATGAAAGCTCTGGAGTACTCTAACAGGCAAGGTTTCCCAAAGACAGGCCAAAAGGTCACATGAAGCCAGGCCCATTGAGGTCTACAATATGAAGTCCATGTGTGTTTTGACTTGCAACTATGGCTGCCAAGTCTTTCACAATAAAATCATGAGATATCCTTCCTGAGATTCCCATTGCTGTGTGCAAAGCCACCCAGGGCTTAGATCTCAGTTTCCAAGGGCGACTCTCATGTGTGCCCTCCTAAAATCCCAACACAATTCATGGCAATACTTCTTTGAGTTAAGTTCCACAACTCAGTCTCTAAAAGGAATCACACCAGTGTTCAAGCACAGGTGGACCCAGTCATCTCTTCCAACGGCCACACAAAGGACCACAATTAAAACCAAAACACTCCCACATGGCCCTCATCTTCTTCCATATAGACACTAATCATACCTTCTGGCTGTAGTTTTCCATGAGGGGTGGAGGCAAAGACAGTGTCCAAAATAAGCTCCCTTGCCCCCGTTTTCCTAAAGTCAGTGTGGCCAGGGCACCCTTCCTGTGAACCAGGAGTGATCAAAGAGGCCTGCCGTTAATACTGCTCTGATTCTCCATTTTGAAGCCTATTGACTCTGGGGTATAGATTCTTTATGTTAATTGGAGTATTGACAAACCCAAGCACCTATGGGCTAGCCTCTGCAGGGCTTTGAAGAACTCCTTTGACCCAAAGGATCCATAATCTCAATGATGAAGGTCAGGAACCATACAGAGGAAGGAGAGAGATTTCATCCACAATGACTGCTCTTTTGGCTCTTTTGGTTTTGGATGCACACATGGGATTTTTCTATAGATTCATCAGGTGGTGAGAATCTGAGCAACAGCCTCACACAGGGCCAAGAGGCTTATTCAGACACATCTCTTTCCAAAGCAATTAAGCAAAGAGCCACAGGTGATGCCTATTCATTTCCACTTGAAAACTGTTTTCTTCAGGCTTTACAAAGTGGTGGCCTGAGGAGAAGACCTTCCTGACATTCATGGCAACAGAAGAATAGGTAAACAAAAGGCCCAGAGCAGGGTTTCTCCACTGAGACTTTCCTGGTCACACTGATAATTGAGTTTTCTGAGATGTTCCAATTCCCTTCAGCTATCCAGTACATGGCCATGTCACAGAGATTGGAGGTGGTACATATCTTGGACACAAAACCATGATCTTATTCTTGAGATTAGCTAGATTTCAGGAAGAATACCAGAACTTAGAATGGTAGTATGTGTTGCCCATCCATAAGGCAAGCCGCAGACCATTCATAAATTGGGCAGGATGAATGTTGGGAAGCTTTCTACTATACAGGACACATCTATCGATGCATTCTCTTTTCTAATGTCTACAACCACGGATTCAGTGGGATACACAGACATTGAAACACTCACCTTGTGAAATGACTTACTAGAAACAATTCACAGCAAACCAAACAATCAAACTTTCCTACCTATTCTCAGAACATGAGACAAAACCACAGACCCACACGCACACCCACAACCACACAGACCCCCAAGTAGGTCTGTGACTATCTGAGTGTCCTCTGACTGGTGGGCCACAGTATATTGCCCCATAAGGGGCTGTCCTGTCTCAGATCTAGTCTCCGTGGCCAACTCTGTGATGCTGTCAGAAGCCAGCAGTGAGCCACTACCTGATTTCTCAGGAAAGGCCCCTCTTCAGACCTTCCTGGGATTTGGCCATCCTCACATCAGTAGGTACCAAGAAAGACTGACTCTGTCCTTGGTAAATCCAAACAAGTTTGACCACTGGGACTTGGACTGGGACTGGCTCTGTGTGCCTGGCTTCCTGAATCCTAAGTTCAGAGAGTTCCATAACCAAAGAAGTGAGGTGAGGTCACTTCCCTCAGGAACTGATTGAGGTCAGTACATTGGCAACCACTTTGTCCTAACAGTTGCTTCCAGATTCCGATGAGATGGAGGCTGCACCTACTTCTGTGACATTTTAACAATTTAGAATGGTATATCAACCATAGGCACCCGGGAACAGCTCTCCACACAGGCCTGGTTTTGTCCATCTTCTCTACATTAAGAAGAGAGAGGATAATTCATATACATCCTTTAGTCCTGACCGGGTTGTTTGCCATGGAAGATGACTTTTGCTCTCTAAGGTCCTTAATTGCTGCCTACATCTTCTCAAAAGATTATTTCTGCATGGACTTTTGAAGTTCTCAGCTGGTGGAGGATCCCCTACCTTCCTGTATTGAAAGACCAACTCTGTCCCTGCTCTTCTGTAAAGTGAGATTGAGGGAACAGTGTATGGTTAGGGTTAATAGCGTGTTCAATTTGGGTTAGGAATCATTCTGCTATATGAATAATGGTATTGGGAACCTGTGATATTTATAAGAATATAGACGTGAAATACATGCATGAGAACAGAGACCTAGGAAAGATTTGAAGCCCAGAAATGCATTGGACCCTTGATTGGTATACTTAGCTTGAATTATGTTCTGCACCAAGGTCTCAGATACATCAATATACAATGTCATAGGACCGTGTACCTCGGGCGATTGAATGTAGAAGAGAACATCCAGTCAAAAAGGGATAGTCCGTACGATTAGGAAGATACTCAGTATGTTTAGGAAGAATAGTGAGTCTAGGAGTTGGACCAAAATTTCTTTAGCAATAGGGTTTCGGTTTCAGAATGTAAATGTCAGCACATGTGAAGGGACAGTCACAATGATGAACTGGGGAAAATATGTAGGAAAGCAGATATCAATAGGGACCTTAAGAAATCAGGCAAAGTATAAGGTGAGTGATAGGATTAGATATTTTAAACAGGCATGAGGTTGAATATATGATCTTAGGAAGAAACAAATATGTAGTCACCAATAGGATTGACATTTTAGAGCATTAGGCAACATGGACATGGATGTTTTTAGTAATCCATGCTCACTTTCCATTTAGGCTTTGGCACAATCATAAGTGTGACCTTTGCCTTTTGTGTCCAGAGTACTTCTGTGGTAAAATGTATATGTAGATAAGGTGACATGAGTATTTCTTACACCATTACAGGGAGCAATATTCTGAAAACTTATACATTATTACTGGGGCTACAAATAGGTTTACCCTGTGTTGATGATTATAGAGATGATGCATGAATAGACCATATTGTGAATAAAGTATATTACTGGTTCCAACTTTATATAATGGATTGAATTTATATCTGAAAATATATAGGAAATCTTATATTGATATATACACATTCATTCCAATCAGTTATATATCTAATGGTAATATTAGGGTTACGTTTTATCATGAAGAGTGTGTGAGTTTTGCTTCAAAAATAATTATGGAATCGAAAAAAATGTTTTTAGAAAGAAGTCTAGTGAAAGGACCAATAAAGAAACAAGGAGGAATACATGTGTTCTGAAGTAGGAAGTAATTGAATGTGAACCAAATGCCTATAAATTTGTGAACATGTGGATGAAAATATATATCCTATGATGTCCAAAAACTGAAGAAATTGTAATGTACCAGTGTTGAATAAAAATGAACTTCAAAATACACATCATGTCCCATAGGAATCTACTTGCATTGATGTTAAACTGGGTCAGTTACTGTTGAAATATTAGGATTTGTAAGCACCATTCACTGAAGTTAGTTTTCAGTACTAGGAAACCAATATGTATTTCAGCTGCTTGAGTATTTCTGAGAATAATCCTGTGAAATATTGTTTATAAATACACATGCAGGAACATGAATGAATTTACGGAGTGTATATTAAGACACATATATTTCATATTTTGGAAAATCTGGAGAATACACACACACACACACACACACACACATTAATATGTAGCAATACATATGCCAATCGAAATTCATCATGAAATATAATTCATCCACATATCCAAAAATATTCATTTCAATGAACATGGATTTATGTATAATGTTTTCCACTAGGAAGCTCACCCATAGGTTAAATTTTCAGTTCCATCAGTATTTAGGGGGAGTCATCTCTTCTCACAATTTTTATATTACAAAGTCAGTGAGCTCACAATAATGTACGTGTGATACCATGTAAGATACTATACATGCATAAAAAATACATGTGCTGAATAGGCTACAGAGCAAGGAAGATAGGAATTTACATATGTGGTAACTTTAAAAACTAATGGAGAAAAATTACAATGAAAAGTTGACTAGATTTATAGCACATACACTTGGTAAAGCAGAAGGCAAATCCAAGTATACACCATGCTTCCTATGAAAGGCCTGTATTTTTATTCAGTTAGGTTTCTTTTTCTCCAGGATATTAGGATTAGTACTCAGAGTCTAGTAGGGTATGGGTTAGTGTCAGGGATTCAGTATTTCAAATGGAAAATATGAAAATGAATCTAATGTGCATGCAAACATGTGCTACACATAAATCTTCCCACTCTCATCCAGAGCAATGCCTTGACATAACCATCGCTCCAAGTAAGACACAATTAGAGGAGAGGAGTTAGAAAATCTGTGAATACATATGTGGAAGGGAAAATGCTCAGGAGTTCACAACACTGGAGTTGGAAGAACAGTTTCCAAAAGTAAGGGAGAGGGTAAACACTCCACAAACATCGAGCTCTGCTGGCCTAAAGACTTCGTGAGAAACTTCCTCTAAGGTTGGGCACATGAAATATATGTAATTGTAAGGAGATTTAGCTTCGTTTGTAGTGACACCATCAAATCTGGGTCTGCATCTATGTGACGTGGACGACATGGTTCCTTATTTTCTAATGAACATGATGCAGCAGTTCAGAATTCTCTCTTTGTAGGTAAACTGTGGCCACTGGGAGCTAAGTGTCTCCCCATGTGGTCTGTGAAGCCTTTTGGTTATCCTCCACTTTTTGTGGTGTTTCTTACTGCTGCACTGTGAGTTTGGTATTGGCTTCACGAAATACAAGGAGTTCAACTGGGACACAATGCTGGAGGGAGTTCTGTCACGTATGGTTGGTCAGGGTCTCCAAGAGAATGTATGAACCAGGCTTCTATCCCACATAGCTTTCCCCCTTGACTGTAGCAACCTGATTCTGAACATTGCCTTGAAACCTCTCCATATAACAAGATGCCTTTACATATAAGGGTCTGCTGCCTGCACCTTGTCAGTCACAAGGCTTTTTGAAGCCAATGGAAGATCCAGGTGGTCCTACCAAAAATATTTATTTACACACCTACCGTCCACTGCTCTACATCCACTACTCAGCAGGCTCCAACTTACTGGTATCTCTGTTCTTCACCATTTTCACAAAACCCAGTCAATCAAGGCACTATTTGGTACACTCATGATCAGCAACATGATATCCAAAGGTTCTCCAGTGCCATCTGGTAATGGGAATTTCAAAAATTTCATGGTAATTGTTTAGCCATTTTTCAAGGATGAAGTTGAAGGCACTGTGGATTTCAATTCAGGAACCATTAAATGGTGAGGAAGCTAATTTCAATGAAAGCTCTGGAGAATTCTCACAGTCAAGGCTTCCCAAAAAGTGGCCAAGAGGTCACATGAATCCAGGCACAATGATGTGTACTATGTGAGGTCCATGTGTTTTCTGACTCTCAAATATGGCTGCCAAGTCTTTAAAAACAACATGTGATATCCTGGCTGAGATTCTCAGTGCTCTATGCAAAGCCACCCTGGACGGAGATCTCAGTTTCCAAGGGCGACTCTCATGCATGGCCTCTTAAATCCCAACACAATTCATGGATATACTTTTCTGAGCTCAGTTCCAGAACTCAGTCTCTAACGGGAATCACAGCAGAGTTCAAGCCCAGGTGGACCCAGTCACCTCTTCCAACCGCCACACAAATGACCACAATTGAAATCAAAACACTCCCACATGGCCCTCATGTTCTTCTATATTGACACTCATGATAAACTCTGGCTGGAGTTTTCCAAAAGGGGAGCATCCCAAGTCAGTGTCCAAAAAATGCTCCCTTGCCCCTCATTTGCCTAAAGTCAGGGTGGCCTGGACATCCTTCCTGTGAACCAGGAATGATCAAATAGGCCTGCCGTTAATACTTCTCTGCTTATCCAAATTGAGGTCGTCTGACTGTGGGGTTTAGATTATTTATGTGAATTAGTGTCATGAGAAATCACTAGCACCTATGGGCTAGCCTCTGCAGGGCTTTGAAGAACTCATTTGATCCAAAGGTCCCTCTTCTCACTTGATGGAATTCAGGAACCTTACAGAGGAAGGCGAGAGACTTCATCCACAATGACTGCTCTTTTGGCCATTTTGGTTTTGGATGCACACATGGGATCTTTCTTTAGATCCATCAGGTGCTGAGAATCTAAGCCACAGCCTCACACAGGGTCAAGAGGCTGATTCAGACACATCTCTTTCCAAAGCAATTAAGCAAAGAGCCACAGATGATGCCCATTCATTTCCATTTGAAAACTGTTTTCTTCAGGATTCACAAAGAGGTGGCCTGAGGCAAAAAACTTCCTGACATTCAGAGCAACAGAACAATACGTAATTAGAAGTCCCAAAGTAGGGTTTTTTTCACTGAGACTTGTCAAAAGCCAGTGGTGAGCCATTACCTGCTTTCTCATAAAAGGCCCCTCTTCAGAGCTTTCCTGGCATATGGCCATCCTCACATCTGTAGGTACCAAGATAGACTGACTCTGTCCTTGGTAATTCAAAACTAGTGACACCACTGGGAGTAGTACTGGGACTGGCTCTGTATGCCTGGCTCCCTGGATGCCAAGTTCCATCACCAAAGAAGTGAGGTAAGGTCACTTCCTTCAGGAACTTAATGAGGTCACGGCCTTGGCAACCACTTTGTTCTAACATTTGCTTCCAAGGGTCCCATGAGATGGAGGCTTCCCCTACTTCCTGTGACACTTTCACAAGTTAAAATGGTATATCAACAATAGGCACCTGGGAACAGCTCTCCACACAGGCCTGATTTGGTCCATCTTCTCTACATTAAGAAGAGAGGCCGATTAAGACACAACCCTTCATCCTGACCAGGTTGCTTGCCATGTAAGATGACTTGTGCTCTCTCAGGTCCTTCATAGCTGCCTACATATTCTCCAGGGATCCTTTAAGCATGGACCTTTGAAGTTCTCATCAGGTAGAAGATCCCCCACATTCCAGTATTATAAGACCAACTCTGTCCCTGCTCTTCTGTAAAGTAAGATTGAGGGAACACTGTATGTTTAGGGTTAACAACAGGTTCAGTTTGGGTTAGGAATCATTTTGTGGATGAATAATGGTATTGGCATCCTGCGATATTTATAAGAATATAGAGGTGAACTGTATGTATGAAAACAGAAATCCAAGTAAGATTGGAAGGCCAGAAAAGCATTGGGCTCTTGATTGTGATACTTAGAATTGAATTACGTTCTGCACAGATGTCTCAGATAAATCGATATACAATGGCATAGGACCTTGTACCTTGGATGATTGAATGTAGAAGAGAACATCAAGTCAAAAAGATATAGTCGGTAGGATTAGGAAGATAATAGGTAGGTTTAGGAAGAAGGGTGAGTGTAAGATTTGGAACAAAATTTCTTTAGCAATAGGATTTCTGTTAGAAAATAAATTTAAATGTAAGCACATGTGAAGAGTCTGTCACAATGATGAACTGGGGAAAATATGTAGGTAAGCCGATATCAATAGAGACATTATGAAATCAGGCAAAGTAAAAAGTGAGAGATAGGCTTAGACATTTTCAAAGGATTGAGTTTGAATATGCAATCTTAGGAAGAAACAAATATGTAGTCACCAACAGGATTGACATTTGAGAGCATTAGGCAACTTGGACATGGATGATTTTAGTAATCCATGTTAATTTTCCATTTAGGCTTTGGTACAATCATAAATGTAAACTTTGAGTTCTGTGTCCAGAATATTTCTGTGAATAAATGTATATGTAGATAAGGTGACATGAGTATTTCTTCCAACATTTCTGGGAGCAATATTGACTGACTACTTCTGACTGATAGGTACAGATTCTTTATGTGATTTGGAGTCATGAGAAACCTCAGCACTTCTTCAGGTCTTGAAGAACTCATATGACCCAATGGATCCCTATTCTCACTTGATGGAGTTCAGGAATCTAACAGAGGAAGGGAAGATACTTCATCCACAATGACTGAACTTTTTGCCATTTTGGTTTTGGATGCACACATAGGATCTTTCTTTAGATCCATCAGGTGCTGATAATCTAAGTCACTGCCTGACACAGGGCCAAGAGGCTGATTCAGACACATCCCTTTGCAAGGAAATTAAGCAAAGAGCCACAGGTGATGCCCATTCATTTCCATTTGAAACCTGTTTTCTTCAGGCTTCACAAAGGGGTGGCCTGAGGATAAGACCTTCCTGACATTCAGGGCAACAGAAAAATAGGTAAGCAAAAGGCCCAAAGCAGGGTTTCTGCACTGAGACTTTCCTGGTCACACTGTCCCTGCTCTTCCGTAATGTTAGATTGAGGGAAAAGTGTATGGTTAGGGTTAATAACACGTTCGATTTGTGTTAGGAATCATTCTGCAGGACGAATATTGGTACTGGGAATCTGCAATATTTACAAGAATATATAGGTGAAATATAAGTATGAAAACAGAAATCTAGGTAAGATTTGAAGCCCAGACGGGCATTGGGCCCTTGAGTGGGTTACTTAGCTTTGAATTATGTTCTGCACAGATGTCTCAGATAGATCGATATACAATGGCATAGGAACTTGTACCTTGGATTATTGAGTGTCGAAAAGAACATCCAGTCATAAAGGGAAAGTCCGTAGGTTTAGGACGATAGTCTCTACGTTTAGAAACAACAGTGAGTATAGGATTTGGACCAAAAGTTCTTTAGCAATTTCTTTTCAATCAGAGAGTGAATGTAAATGTCAGCACATGTGAAGAGTCAATCACAATGATGAACTGGGGAAAATATGTAGGAAAGCAGATATCAATAGACACATTAAGAAATCAGGCAAAGTATAAAGTGAGGGATAGGATTAGACATTTTCAACAGGCTTGAGGTTGAATAAATAATCTTAGGAAGAAACAAATACATAGGATTTATCAATAGGATTTACATTTGAGAGCATTAAACAACCGGGACATAGATATTTTTAGTAATCCTTGCTCATTTTCCTTTTAGGCTTTGCTACAATCATAAGAGTGAGTTTTGCTTTCTGTGTCCAGAATATTACTCTGTTAAAATTTATATGTAGATCAGGTGACATGAGCATTTCTTCCACCATTACTGGGAGCAATATTTTGAAGACGTAATTGGGGAACAAAGTAGAGTACCCTGTGTCAATGTATATAGAAATAATGTATGAATAGACCATACTGTGAATAAATTATATTACTGGTTCCAACTTTAAATAGTGGATTGATTTGATATCTGAAAATATACAAGAAATCTTAAATTGATATATATATACATACATTCATTACAACCAGTTATACACTAACAGTAATATTAGGGTTATGGTTTATCATGAAAAGTGTGTGAGTTTTGCTTCAATTATGATTATGGAAATTGAAAATAATGTGTTTGGAAAGAACTCTCATGAAAAGACCAGTCAAGAACCTTGGAGGAATACATGTGTTCTGAAGCAGCAGGTGGTTGAAATTGAAACAAATGCCTATAAATTTGTGAACTTGTGGTTGAAATATATATCCTATTTTGTGCATAAACTGAAGAAATAGTAATGTACCTCTGTTTAATAAAAAATGAACCTAAAAATACACATCATGTCCCATGGGACACTGCTTGCATTGTTGTTGAACTAGGTTTTACTGTAGAAATATTAGAATTTGTATGCACCATTCACAGAAGTTAGTTTTCAGTACTAGGAAACAGATATGCATTTCAGGTGGATGAATATTTCTGAGAATAATCTTGTGAAGAGTTGATCATAAATTCACATACATGAGTATGAGTGTATAATAAGATTCATATATTTCATATTTTGAAAAATATGGAGAGTGTGTGTATATATATATATATATATACACACACACACACACACACACACACACACACACACACACAGACATTAAAAACAAGCAATATATATGCCAATCGAAATTCATCATGAAATATATATCATCCACAGGTGCAAAAATATTTATTTCACTGAAAATGGATTTATGTATAATGTTGTTCTACTAGGAAGCTCACCCATAAGTTGAATTTTCAATTCCAACAGTATTTAGGAGGAGTGATCTCTTCTCATAACTTGTATCTGCCTCGTCAGCAACCTCACAAAAATGTAGGTGTGATAACAGGTAGGATTCTATATGTGCATATAAAAATACATGTGCTGAACAGTCTACAGAGAAAGGAGACACCAATTTGTTGAGAGCCACAGCTGAAGGGGCCCCAGCAAACTTCCAGCTCCCAGCAACATCAACCTGCCAGGTGATTATTGGCTCACAGCGGCCCCAGCAACATCTAGCTGATTGGCTCCTCTGTGGTGATGCTCATTGGAGATGCTCATTGAGCTTTTTCCCCACCCTTTGAGACTGCCAGCTGATGATTGGCTCACAGCAGCCCCAGCAACATCTAGCTGATTGGCTCCTCTGCGGTGATGCTCATTGGGCTGTTTCCCTGCCCTTTCAGACCACAGAGCTGCTCATTGTGGGACTTTTTTGGCTCCACCCACGTGACCCAGCCAAACGGCATCAAGAGCAGGAGAATTGTGGGAGGTGGAGAGGCTTGTGGGTGTGACAGAGACTTTACAAGGAAGAGAGTGGTGGCAGTTGGGCTCTGAGGGTTTTTTTTCCTGAGGAGCTGTTTTGTTTGTCATGTGTGGTTCTAAAAATAAAGTTTGTTTCTTTTGAAAAGTGGCTCTTGAATCATGCCCAGCCAGACGGCAGCGTTTGGTGGCTCGCATGGGGAGCGACTGAGGGTAAGTGATAAGGTAAACTGCTCTCCCCTGAGGGCAGGGCTAGAGGATGGGTAGCCATTTTAGGATTCCTCTTTAGTTTTGCTTCACTTTTGTTTTAACTTGCCTGTCCATGGAGATGAGTGAGATGGAAGAAAAACCTCTCACATCTGAGGAAAAATTATTTACGTCTGAGGAACAGATAGTGAGAAAGGACCGATTCACATGTCAGGAGGATAGAAAGGCCATAATGACTTTTTGTTGTTCCCTTTTTATTTCATTCTGTCTCGGTTTTGTTTGGCATCATCTTGTTGGGTTGTATTATAGTAGAAATACGGGATCAAAAATTAGTAAAAAACAAACTGAAAGACTGTTAAGTAAATTGTTAGAGGAAGGAGGCATCTCATTAAAGTCAAGAACAGTCAGGGCATACGTTGATACAATACAAAAATGTAGCCCATGACTTTTTAAGGAGGAGTTGTTAAATATACCATAGTGGAACCATCATGGTGAAGATTAAAAAGAGGAGAAAAGAACAGCCCAGGGACTCTGCCAGTTGACACATTGCCATTGAGGACGTTCAAATCTGGTTTGCTTAGTCCAAAGTCTTTAGTTCAGACAAAGATAGAGGAACAAAGCTTAGGGCAGAAAATGCCATCAGGGGAAAAGTTACAAAAGGAGACTGCTATTAACAACTTTATATCACCAGAGGGCATAAGTTTCCAATCAACAGCGCCACCTCTACAGGAGACTGTTACTAACACCTTTCTATCACCAGATTATGTAAATGTCCAAATAACAAGGCCACCTCCATATGCTGGGAGGCACCCAAACCCCGCAGTTGATAGTTCGGATCCTGAGACAGGATCTCAAGTATTAACATGCCCTGTATTTGAGGTAGGAGGGCAGCGAATTCACCATGCTTTAAATTTCAAAATAGTGAAGCACCTAAAAGAGCTTGTAACAACCTATGGTCCTCAAGCACCCTTCATTGTAAGCTTGGAGGAATCCATTAACAACTTGAATATGACGCCAGTAGATTGGGCTAATATGTGTAAAGCTGTGCTAAATGGAGGTCAATACCTGTTATGGAAGGTTGCCAATGAGGAATTTTGCAAGGAGATGGCTAGGGGAAATGCAGAAGCTGGTTATCCTCAGAGAAATCTAGATATGTTGTTAGGAAAGGGACCTTATGAGGATCAGCAGCAACAAATTGCATATGATCCTGGTGTATACTCACAAATTGCTGCAGAGGCGGTTAGGGCATGGAAGACTTTACAAGGACATGGAGGTTTACAAGGTCTATTATCTAAGGTAATACAAGGAGCTAATGAATCTTACGCTGAATTTGTAGATCGGCTTATTCAAACCGCTACCAGAGTTTTTTGGGAATACAGAACTAGCAATGCCATTAATAAAACAACTGGCTTATGACCAAGCAAATCGTTGTTGTAGAGATATCATTAGACCATGGAAACATGAAGATTTAAACACATATATTAAATTATGTAGAGACATTAATGAATAAGAGCAAGTCGTGGCAGCTGCAGTAAAACAGGCTTTAGATGCCAGAGACATCAATGAACAAGGGCATTTGCGGCAGCTGCAGTAGAACAGGCTTTAGATGCAAGGCCAGGAACATGCTACAATTGTCAACAAACAGGATATTTTAAGAGGAATTGCTCCATAGGAGGAGGGTTTAACAAAACTAGGTACCAAAGGAGCAGAATAATGGGTATTTGCCCACGATGCCATAGAGGGAGACACTGGGCTAATGAATGCCGTTCTCAAACCCCCATAGAGAATACCTCATTATCAAAAAACGAACAAGGACCAGCTGTTTATCCACGATATCATGGAGAAAGGCATTGGGCTCAATTGCCAAAAAATGGACAGGGGGGCCCAATGCTCTGTGGCCCAAAACCACAAATATACGGAGCACTGGAGGAACACAGCAACCCCATCAGGGTAGTGCCCAGGACACATTGTCCATCATACGCCTCATCAGAAAAATCAGAGAGAGCGCAGGGTTGGACATCTGCACCTCCGCCATATCAGTACTAACTGCAAAGATGGGGGTTCAAATCATTCACACAAAGGTGAAAGGACCTCTTCCCAAAAAAACAATAGGCTTATTATTGGCACGCAGCTCTTCTAATCTAAAAGGACTTATGATAAGTCCTTGGGTAATTAATCCCTTCATTATGAAGGTGAAATAAAATTTATAGCCAGTTCTCCAAAGGATATATCAGTAATTGCACCAGGAGATAGAATAACACAGTTACTAGTAATACCCAGTCTACATGATAAATTTTCCAGTCATGCTGTAGAAAGAGGTTCCAAGGGATTAGGCTCCACAGGTGTAGATTGGGCTATGCTTTCTTTAAATTTAGATTTTCGCCCTATGCTAAAACCAAATATTCAAGGACATGAATTTAATGTGCTACTGGATACAGGTGCAGTCCTTAGCATCATCTCTCATCAAGAATGGTCAAAACATTGGCCATTACAACAAGCCACTCAAACGCTTTGAGACCTAGGAGTGGCGACTAATCCCCACAGAAGTGCAATGGTATTAGATTGGAAAGATTCTGAAGGATGTGAAGGAACTATACAGCCATATGTATTGGATCATCTTCCCGTAAATTGATGGGGACGAGATGTCCTAGATCAATTAGGTTTGACATTAACAAATAACATCAATCAAAATGCACCCACTATTATGGCTAGAGAAGGTTTTAGGAAAGGAAAAAGATTAGAAAAACTAGAACAAGGTATAGCAGCACCAATTCAAATAGACCAAGCAACAGACAGACATGGGTTGGATTTTCAGAAACGGCCACTGAGACAATAAAAATTACTTGGAAATCAGAAAGACCAGTATGGGTTCTTCAGTGGACCCTGACTAAAGAAAAGATACAATCACCCCAGGACCTGGTCAAACAACAATTAGCGGAAGAACATATACAACCTTCTGTATCTCCCCATTATACTCCCATTTTTGTCATCAAGAAGAAATCTGGTAAATGGAGATTATTGCAAAACTTAAGAGCCATTAATAATGAGATGGTTATTTTTGGACCTGCTCAGTCGGGGATCCCTCAATTGTCTGCTTTGCCAAAAACTTGGTGTGTTTTAGTTATACATATTAAAGATTTTTTTTTTCAATTCCAATTCTTCCTTAGGATAGTCCACGTTTTGCATTTACTATCCCTGCACTGAATCATGAAGGTCCTGATCAGAGGTATGAGTGGAAAGTACTCACTCAAGGGATGGCTAACAGCCCAACTATGTGTCAAATTTATGTTAACAAAGTAATCCAGCCACTTAGAAATCAAAATTCTGAAATACAAATATTTCACTATATGGATGATGTACTATTAGCACACAAAGGTAAAAACGCATTGCTAGAATGTTATGCAACACTTACAAACTTATTAAAAATTATAATCTAGAGATAACACTTGACAAAGTACAATTAAATTTTCCAATTAATTATTTAGGAGTTCTATTATCCTCAACCATGGTCAGTCCACCAAAAATTCAAATACGAGTAGAACAACTCAAATCAATTAATGACTTTCAAAAGTTATTAGGAGACATAAATTGGATAAGGCCTTATCTAGGTATACAAAGAGGAGAGTTGGGACCTTTATTTGATATCCTAAAAGGTCCATCTGATCCAAATTCACCCAGAATGTTAACGTCTGAAGCAAGTAAGGCATTAAAAATCATTGAAACATATATGGGAAATATGCATTTGGATAGATTTGATAAAATTTTGCCATTATTATTTATTGTACTACCAAAAAAAAATATTCCTACAGGAGTATGTTGGCAAGAAGCTCCATTATAATGGATTCATTTTTCTTATTCTTCTAACACTATAATTAATAGGTATTCCAAGGCTGAGGGACAATTAATACTCATAGGAATAAAAGCAGCAAAGGGAGTGTTTGGAATTTCTCCCAATAAAAGTATTACTCCATACACTATGAATCAAATTGATTAATTAGCTAATGAGTTAAATACTTGTGCAATAATCATGTGTAAATCTAATGTTTCATTTGATACCCACTTACCATCTAATCTTTTATTGTCTTTTTGGTCATCGCATCCTGTAATTTTTCCAAAAATGACAAGAAAACACCTATCATGAATGCTCCAAATATATTCATTGATGGGTCAAATAATGGTTACAGCAGCAATTGTTACACCTGATCAAACTGTTACATTTTTAATACCCCAACAATCAGCTCAAAAGGTAGAGTTTAATGTAGTATTATAAGCTTTTGTGATGTTTAAAGATTCTGTGTTTAATTTATTTTCCAATAGTCAGTATATAGTTAATGCTATAGAATCCCTTGAAGATGCTGGTAGGATTTCCCCTTCCTCTACTGTTTTCTCTTTCCTTTCCACTATACAAACTCTAATCTGGGACAGAAAAGATCCATTCTTAATAGGACATATCAGGGCACATCCAGGATTGCCTGGAGCCCTTAGTTTGGAGAATGATTTAGCAGATAAAACTACACATGACATACATACATATTTTCTCTACACTAGAAGAAGCTATAAATTTTCATAAAAAGTTGCATATCAATGCTAATACTTTACAAAAGCATTTTAAAATAACTAAGTAACAAGCTAGACAAATAATAAAACAATGTCAAAATTGTGTGACCATTTTACCACAAGTTAATCTTGGAGTCAATCCTAGAAGATTGATACCTAACCATATTTGGCAGATGGACGTCACACACTTGCCAGAATTTGGAAAATTAAAATATTTGCATGTTACAGTTGATACTTCTTCTGGATTTTTGATGGGCTCCCTTCATGCTGGAAAAAAACTAAAGATGTTGTAGCTCATTGCTTACAAAATTTTGCCACTTGGTCATTCCAAATGAGTTAAAATAGATAATGCCCCTGGTTATACGTCTAACTCTTTTAAACAATTTTGCTCATCATTTGGCATTACTCATATAACAGAAATCCCATGCAATCCACAGGGACAAGGCAGAGTTGAAAGAGCACATCAAACTATTAAAATGTACTTTTAAAGTAAGAAGACGGAATTGGGAAGAGATATAAATTCCCCAAAGATGAACTTAAAACAACCCTTTTTAACTCTAAACTTTTTAAATTTGGATTTTCAGGACTTAGTGCTGCAGAAAGGCATATGTGTCCAAAAAATGTGTATAAGCCCAAGGTACTTTGGAAGGATATTCTAACAGGACAATGGAAAGGTCCTGACCCACTAATTTTCTGGAATTTGGTGTCTGTTTGTGGGTTTTCACAGGAAGAACAGCAGCTGATTTGGATTCCAGAGAGATTAACTAAAGCGATTTCTATAGACCAAAATAAGATGATTTGGCTCAAATCCATAACAGCTGATGTGCAAAACTCCAGTTTGGCTATCCTTACATCGGCGACAGAACAGGGATGCTTTTTTCAATATCTATTTTATTATTGCCCTTTACCACATCATGAAGTTCTCTTTTGTTTTTTTGAGCTCATACAGACCTAGGTTAATGTTTTGCTGATCAGTTCTATTTTTTGTCTATAGAGTTTTTAAACATTGCAATGATGATTTCACCTGTAAAGAGTTATAAGGCCTTTACTATTATATTATGTGTTGTATGTATTTATTATGTGTGCACACTTGTGTTTTGTGTTATATGTTTGAATGTGTGTATGTCCATGTATCATATATGATGAGTGCTCATGAAAAAATGGATCCATTTTTTTAAAATTCACGTGAATTAAATGGTTTAATTTAAATGGGGTAAACAACTGTTCAGGATTGTTTTAATATGTGAAAAAATAGGAGGTTAACAGACCTGTTTATTTTACTTTTACCTTTCCTTTTCATTATATTTAATAATTCTCTTCAAGATAATGTAAATTGTTAAGAAAATTGTTTTCTTTTAGTGCCTTCTGGAATGTTACATAATTATTTCTTTAGCCATTATTGCCAGAATTCCTATCTTTATCCCAGTGCCGGTGAAGACAAAGATAAAACCAATATACAGCTTCTGCAATACCCATCACTGAACTGCTTGCAGAACTTGCTTGGAATATGTATCACTTGTATGCATTGTGAACTCACTTGTATGCATTGTGAACTATCTGCTGGTGCAGCGAATTGTGGTAGTGTTGGGATACTTATGCTGATTCTGTCATCAGTGGTACAATTTTTCCAAAAGGAGTCCTCAATTGGCTTGGTGTATCTTCCCTATTCTCGCTTGATAGAGGTCAGGAAACTTACAGAGAAAGGCGAAAGACTTCATCCACAATGACTGCTCTTTTGGCCATTTTTGTTTTGGATTCACACATGGGATCTTTCTTTAGATCTATCAGGTTCTGAGATTCAAAGCCACAACCTCACACAGGGCCAAGAGGCTGATTCAGACACATCCCTTTCCAAAGCAATTAAGCAAAGAGCCACAGGTGATGCCCATTCCTTTCCATTTGAATACTGTTTTCTTCAGGCTTCACAAAGGGGTGGCCTGAGGCATAGACCTTCCTAACATTCAGGGCAAGGGAACCATAGGTAAGCAAATTGCCCAAAGCAGAGTTTCTCCACTGAGACTTTTCTGTTTACAATGATATCTGAGTTTTCTGAAATCTTCCCATTCCCTTCAGCTATCCAGTACATGGCCATGTCACAGAGTTTGGAGGTGGTACATATCTTGAACACAAAACAATGAGGCTATTCTGGAGAGAGGCCAGAATTCAGGAATAAAACAGGAACTTAGGAAGATAGTAGGTGTTGCCTGTGCATAAGACAAGCAACAGTCCATTCATAAAAAGGGCAGAATGAATGCCTGGAAGCTTCCTACTAGACAGGACACCTCCATTGATGCATTCTCTTTTCTAAAGATTACAACAACGGACACAGTGGATATACAGACATAGAAAAACTCGCCTTGTCAAATGACTTACTAGAAACAGTCGACTCCAAACCAAACAAACCACCTTTCCTACCTATTCTGAGAACATGAGACAAAACCATGAACTCACACCCACACCCACAAAGGCACCTCCTTCCCACAAGTAGGTCTGTGACTATCTGTAGTGTCCTCTGACTGGTGGACCATACTATGTTCTTCCAAAATGGCCTGTCTTGTATCAGATCAGGCCTTCTTTGCCAACTCTGTTAAGTTGTCAGAAGCCAGCAGCTTTCTCAGGAAAGGCCCCTCTTCAGAGTTCTCCTGGCATTTGGCCATCCTCACATCAGGAGGTAACAAGAAAGACTGACTCTGTCCTTGGTAAATTCAAACAAGTGTGCCCACTGGGACTGGGACTGGGACTGGCTCTGGGTGACTGGCTTCCTGGATCCCAAGTTCAGAGAGTTCCATCACCAAGGAAGTGAGGTAGGTCACTACCTTCAGGAATTGAATGAGGTCAATACCTTGGCAACCACTTTGTCCTAACAGTTGTTTACAAGGGTCCCATGAGATGGAGGCTGCCCCTACTTCTTCTGACACATTCATTAGTTAGAATGGTATATCAACCATAGGCACCAGGGAACAGCTCTCCACACAGGCCTGGTTTGGTCCATCTTTTCTACATTAAGAACAGAGTGGCTGATTCAGACAGAATACTTCATACTGACCGGGTTTTTTGCCATGGAAGATGATTTTGCTCTTTCAGGTCCTTCAGAGCTGCCTAAGTCTTCTCCAGGGAACATTTCTGCATGAACCTTTGAGGTTCTCAGCAGGTGGAAGATCCCCTACATTCCTGTATTGTAAGACCAACTCTGTCCCTGCTCTATTGTAAAGTTAGATTGAGGGAACAGTGTATGCTTAGGGTTAATAACAGGTTCGATTTGGGTTTGAAATCCTTCTGAGGGATGCATAATGGTATTGGGAACCTGTGATATTTACAAGAATATATAGGTGAAATATAAGTATGAAAACAGAAATCTAGATATGATTTGAAGCCCAGAAGTGCATTGGGCCCTTGATTGGGATACTTAGCTTTGAATTATATTCTGCACAGATGTCTCAGATAAATCGATATACAATAGTAAGTGATAGCATCAGACATTTTCAACAGGCTTGAGGTTGAATATATAATCTTAGGAAGAAACAAATATTTAGACACCAATAGGATTGACATTTGATAGCAGTAGGCAACCTGGACATTGATGTTTTTAGTAATCCATACTCACTTTCCATTTAGACTTCGGTACAAACATTAGTGTGACATTTGCATTTTGTGAAAGAAGTCACATGAAAAGACCAGTGAAGAAACCTCGTGGAAAACATGTATTCTGAATTAGGAAGTGATGGAATGTAAAGCAAAATGCCTATTAATTTCTTAACTTGTTGATGAAATATATACCCTATCATGTGTATTAACTGAAGAAATAAAATCTACCAGTATTGAATAAAAATGAATGACAAAATACACATCATGTTCCATAGAAATCTAGTTGCATTGATATTAAACTGGATCAGTTACTGCAGAAATATTAGGATTTGTATGCACCATTTACTGAAGTTAGTTTTCAGTACTAGGAATCAAATATGTAGTTCAGGTGGATGAATATTTATCAGAATAAATTTATGAAAAGTTGATTATTAATCCACATACATGAAAATGAATGAATTTACGGAGTGTATAGTAAGACACATATATTTATATTTTTAAAAATCTAGAGTGTGTGTGTATATACATAAACACACACACACACACACACAGACATTAAAAAGTAGCAATATATGCCAATTGAAATTCACCATGAAATATATGTCATCCACAGATCCAAATAAATTCGTTTTACTGAACATGGATTCATGTATAATGTTGTTGTACTAGGAAGATCAACAATTGTTTGAATTTTCAGTTCCAACAGCATTTAGGAGGAGTGATCTCTTCTCACAATTTGTATATGCCAAGTCAGCCACCTCACAAGAATGTACGTGTGGTACCAGGTAGGATTCTATATGTGCATATTAAAATACATGTACTGAATAGGCTACAGAAAAAGGGAGACAGGAATTCACATATTCGTTAACTTTAAAAACACATGGAGAACCATTTCAACAAAAAATTGACTAGATTTATAACTCCCACCCTATATAATGCAAAAGGCAATTCCAATGATACACCATTCGTCCTCTGAACTGCTTGTATTTCTATTCTTTTTGGGTTAATTTTCCCCATCATATTAGGATTCGTAGTCAGAGTCTAGTTGGGCATGTGTTAGTGTCAGGGATTCAGTATTTCAAATGGAAATTTGGAAAACGATTCCAATCTTTATGCAAATATGTGCTACAAAAATATCTTCCCACTCTCATCCAGAACAATGCCTTGACTTTACCTTCATTCCAAGTAAAACACAATTAGAGTGGAAGAGTTAGAAAATCTGTGAATACTTATCTGAAATCGAATATGCTCAGGAGTTCACAAACTTGGAGGTGGTAGAGAAGATTCCAAAAGTAAGGGAAAGGGAAAAAACTCCACAAACATGGAGCTCTGCTGGACTAAATACTTCTTGAGTAACTGCCTCTGAGGTTGGGCACTTGAAATATATGTTGTAGTCAGGAGATTTAGCTTCCTTTGTAGTGAGACCATCAAATCTGGGTATGATTCTATGTGACCTGGAATACGTGATTTCTTATTTTCCAAAAAACATTAGGAAGCAGTCCTTAATTTTCTCTTTATAGGTAAACTGTGGCCACTGGGGGCTAATTGTCTACCCTTTTGAACTCTTAAGCCATTTGGTCATCCTCCAGTTTTCCTGGTGTTTCTTGCTGCTGCACTGAGAATTTGGTATTTGCTTCACGAAATACAAGGAATTCAACTGGGACACAGTGCTGGAGGGAGTTCTGTCACGTGTGGTGGGTCAGGGTCTGCAGGAGAATGCACCAACCAGGCTTCTATCCCACATAGCTTGCCTCCTTAACCATAGCAACCTGATTCTAAACATTGGCCTGAAACCTCTCCATATAACAAGATGCCTTTCCATAGAAGCGTATGCTGGCTGCACCATGTCAGTCACAAGCCAATTGGAAGCCAATGGCAGATCCACATGGCCCCACCACAGATGTTTTTTTATCACACACCTGCCCATCACTGCACTAGGCCCACTACTCAGCAGGGTCCAACTTCCTGGAATCTCTGTTCTACACCATTTTCATGAAACTCAGTCAATCATGTCACTGTCCTGCATATTCATGATCAGCAACAGGACATCCAAAGTTTCTCCAGTGCCATCTGGTCATGGGAATTTCAAAAATTTCATGGTATTTATCTAGCAATTTTTCAAGGATGAATTTGGCAGCATGTGGTTTCAATTCATTCAGGCACCATTAAGTGTTGTGGAAGTTCATTTCAAAGAAAGTTCTGGAGAACTCTCACAGGCAAGGTTTCCCAAAGATTGGCCAAAAGGTCACATAAATCCAGGCCCATTGAGGTCTACAATGTGAGGTCCATGTGTGTTATGACTCTATACTATGCCTGCCAAGTCTTTCAGAATGAAATCATGTGATATCCAGTCTGAGATTCCCAGTGATCTATGGAAAGCCACCATGGGCCTAGATGTCAGTTTCCAAGGGTGACTCTCATACTTTGCCTCCTAAAATCCCAACACAATTCATGGCAATACTTCTCTAAGTTCTGTTCCTGTACTCAGTCTCTAAGGGGAATCACACCACAGTTCAAACCCAGGTGGACTCAGTCATCCATTCCAACTGTCACAAAAATGACCACAATTAAAACCAAAACACTCCCACATGGCCCTCTTCTTCTTCCATATAGACACTCATCATATCATCTGGCTGGAGATTTACATGAGGAATGCAGCCCAAGACAGTGTCCAAAATACACTCCCTTGCTCCTCGTTTACCTAAATTCTGAGTTACCTGGACACCCTTTCTTTGAACCAGAAGTGATCAAATAGGACTGCCATTAATACTGATCCACTTCTCAAATTTGAGACCTACTGACTGTGGGGTTTAGATTCTTTATGTGAATTGGAGTCATGAGAAAACCCAAGCACCTATGTGCTAGCCTCTGCAGGGATTTGAAAAATTCATTTGACCTAAAGGATCCCTATTCTCACTTGATTGATGTAAGAAACCTTACAGAGGAAGGCGAAAGACTTCATCCACAATGACTGCTCTTTTTGTCATTTTGGTTTTGGATGCACACATGGGATCTTTCTTTAGATCCATCAGTTGCTGAGAATCTAAGCCACAGCCTAACAAAGAGCCAAGACGCTGATTCAGACAAATCCCTTTGCAGAGCAATTAAGCAAAGAGCCACAGGTGATGCCCATTCTTTTTTATTTGAAAAAGGTTTTCTTCAGACTTCACAAAGCGTTTTCCTGAGGCAAAGACCATCCTGACATTTAGGGCAATAGAACAATAGGTAAGAAAAGGCCCAAAGCAGGGTTTCCCCAATGAGACATTACAGGTCAAACTGGTATGTGAGTTTTCTGAGATGCTCGCCATTCACTTCAGCTATTCAGTACATGGCCATGTCACAGAGCTTGGAGGTGGTACATATCTTGGATACAAAACCATGAGCCTATTATGGAGAGTGGCCAGATTTCAGGAAGAAAACAGGAACTTAGGAAGATCGTAGGTGTTGCCCATCAAAATGGCAAGCCGCATTTCATTTATAAATTGGGCAGAATGAATGCTGGTAAGCTTTCTAAAAGACAGGACACATCAATTGATGCATTCTCTTTTCTAAAATCTATAACCACGGACACAGTGGGATACAGAGACACAGAAACACTCGCATTGTCAAACGACTTACTAGAAACAATTCAGTCCAAACCAAACAAACCTCATTTGTTCCTATTCTCAGAACAAGAGCCAAATCCACAAACCCACACCCACACCCACAAAGGCACCTCTTTACCCCAAGTAGGTTGTGACTATTTGGAGTGTCCTCTGACTGTGGGACATTCTGGGTCCCCCGAAATGGCCTGTCCTGTCTCTGATCTTGTGTCCTTTTCCAACTCTCTGAAGTTGTCAGGAGCCAGTGGTGAGCCACTACCTGCTTTCTCATAAAAGGCCCCTCTTCAGAGATTTCCTGCCATTTGGCCATCCTAACATCAGTAGGTACCAAGAAAGATTGACTCTGTCCTCGGGAAATCCAAAAAGTGAAACCACTGGGACTGGGACTAGGACTGGCACTGTTTGACTGCCTTCCTGGATCACAAGTTCAGAGAGTTCCATCACCAAGGAAGTGAGGTGAGGTCACTTCCGTCAGAAACTGAATGAACTCACTGCCTTGTCAACCACTTTGTCCTAAGAGTTGCTTCCAAGCTTCCCATGAGATGGAGGCTGCCCCTGCTTCCTGTGACACTTTCACAAGTTAGAATGGTATATCAACCATAGGCACCCAGTAACTGCTCTCCACACTGGTCTCATTTGGTCCATCTTCTCTACATTAAGAATAGAGAGGCTGATTCAGACACAACCCTTCACCCTGACCAGGTTGTTTTCAATGGAAAATGACTTGTGGTCTCTCAGGTCCTTCAGAGGTGCCTACATCTTCTCCAGGGATTATGTCTGCATGGACCTTTGAGGTTTTCAGCAGGTGGAAGATCCCCTACATTCCTGTATTATAAGACCAACTCTGTCCCTGCTCTTCTGTAAAGTTAGATTGAGGTAAGAGTGTATGTTTACGGTTAATAACATGTTTGATTTGGGTTAGGAATCATTCTGCTGAATGAATAATGGTATTGGGAACCTGCAATATGTATAAAAATATATAGGTAAAATATATGTATAAAAACAGAAATCTAACTAACATTTGAAGCCCAGAAGGGCACTGGGGCCTTTATTGGGATATTTAGCTTTGAATAAATCGATATACAATGGCATAGGACCTTGTACCTTGGATAATAGAATGTAGAAGAGAACATCCAGTCAAAAAGGATAGTCGGTAGTGAAAGGTTAATAAAATAGGTACTTGTCACTTCCTGTTTTTCCTTATGCTTAACAAAACACTGTTGAAATCTTGAGAACTGTTTGCTTATCTTGTTCCCAGAATGTGCTGTTCCCAACTGCCAAAGTGTAGAATGTACTCCCTCACCCGGTTGCACGCAAACCGACCACTCGCCAAGACCCATCAGTAAACTTCCCTCCCTGCCCTCTCCAAGGAAAGTATATATGTTCTGCTTAAACTGCTCTCAGGGCTCTCTGCTCTATTCAAGTGAGCTCTGAGCCCCAGCACGCTGGACCCCCAATAAACCCTTTGCTGTTGGATAAGACAGTCTCTTGGTGGTCTCTTCCTTCAATGCTCGCCCGACCTTTACATATGGAGATTCCACCGAGTTCTGGCAGCGGCAGACAAGAGACCATAATGGGCTCCTCTTGGGTTAAGTAAGGCGCCTCTTTCTGGTTTCAGTGTTAATCTTAGGGCTTGGAAAAATGGCTGTCAATGAAGTGCGTGAGCTCTCTCCGATGGTGGCTGACAGACATGTCACAGAGCCACAGGCCACGTCCCTGGGGGATGCCAAAAAGGACTCGGAAAATCGAGGAACAATAGTCTCCTCGACTCAGTGATATTTTGTATCGGATTTGGTATTGCCAGCCCATTGGGTTTTGCTGGCTACTCAGTCCTGGTCTCAGTTTTGGATGTCCATTGAATGTCTTTATTGTCTTGTTTTGTCTGTGTCGTGTGTCCTTGCATTCGCTCTTTGTGTATCTTTCATTATGGGACACAGTACTTCAATACCCATGTCCCTGACCCTTGATCACTGGACCAAATTTCACTTAAGGGCTCAGAATCTTTCCTTTTTCAGTAAAACGCTGGACCTGCCAGACTCTCTGTGCCTCAGAATGGCCCACCTTTGGACTCAGATGGCCTCTAGAAGAATCTTTCTGCTTCCCACTAGTTTAATAAGCCAGAGATATTGTCTTTCAACTGGGCACACATAGCCATCCATATGAACAGCCATATATCTTAACTTGTCAGGACCTCTGCAAATCTCCTCCTCCATGGGTGAAGCATTTCCTTGCCCCTGCCCCCACTCCTACTCCTTCCCCCACGATCTCTCAAACCCTCTTCTCCTCCTCCTCCTCCACCCTCTGTTCTCCCTGAGTCACAAGATTTGACTCTACTGGACTCTCCTCCCCTCCTTATTCCCTGCCCTCGTCCCCCAAAACCAACACACTCTAAGTGATTACCCTGCAGCTGACTCAGCCTCTCCACCGTTGGACGAAGCTAAGCTGGCCCAGCGCCCTCCAGTTAACTCCTCCGCGGCACACACAGCCCCTCCTCCCCAGGAGGAAGCTGGCCTGGCTAAGGGAACTCGCTGGCGGCGAATGTTTGCAAACCCTGGAACTCCTGTGATGATCCCCCTATGTCCCTACGGGCCAATGATTGACAAAGGCAATGGGGGGGAAAATGCAAGCCTACCAATATTGGCCTTTCTCCTCTTCAGACCAATATAACTGGAAAAACAACAATCCCCATTTTTCCGAGGATTCTACCCGGCTCACATGTCTGGTTCAGTCATTGATGTTTTCAGAGCCGCCTACTTGGGATGACTTTCAACAATTCCTAGGGACTCTCTTTATGACAGAGGAACAAAAGAGAATCCTCCTGGAAGCTAGAAAAAAAATCCTAAGACCAGATGGGAGACTGACACATCTTCCCAACATAATCAAAGCCGGCTTTCCCTAGAACCAACGCAACCGGTTCCCCAAAACTTTGAAGGTAGAAAGCATCTGTCCACTTATCACCGGGTTCTAATAGTGGGCATCCGTGTGGCCGCTAGGTGACCAACTAATTTGGCCAAGGTAATAGAGATTATTCAAGGGCCTGATAAATCTCCCTCTATGTTTCTAGAGAGAATTATGGAGACATAGGATATATACTCCTTTCAATACTCATGCAGAAGATCAAAAGGCATCTGTCACAATGGCCTTTATTGGGCATGCTGCCCTGGATATTTAAAGAAAGTTACAATGCTTAGATGGATTACAAGATATGACTTTGAGAGATTTAGTCAGAGAAGCCGAGAAAGTATACTATAAGAGAGAAACTGAGGAAGAGAAGGGAGCAAAGGGAGGATAAAAGAAACAAAAGACAGACTAATGAGTTGACTAAGGTCCCGGTCACAACAACCAAAGGGCCAGAAAATAAGAAACGGGGAGACAGGAAGGCATACCTGGTCCCACGCCAGAGGCCACCCCTGACCTCAGATCAATGTGCAAACTGTAAAGAAAGAGGACACTGGGTTCAAGAGTGCCCTAGAAAGAGACAGCCACGGCAGGCAGCCATTCTGACTCTTGAGGATGACTACGAAAGTTGGGGCTCAGATCCCCTCCCCAAATCAGCGTAACTTTTGAAGTGGAGGGGACCCCAGTAAACTTTGAAGTGGATACAGGGGCAATAAACTCAGCCCTTAAGGCCCCATTGGACCCTCTATCAAATAAAAGGTCTCTAGGTCAAGGGGCTAATGGCTGTAAATGTCGGGCTTGGACAACAAAGAGGACCATGGACCTGGGGAAAGAAAAAATCCATCACTCCTTTTTAGAAATCCCAGAATGCCTGGCCCCATTGATGGGCAGAGATCTGCTCACCAAGCTCTGGACCAAAATAAGTTTTAACCCTGAAGGCCCCCAAGTGGAATTTCTAAATCCTCCAGTAAAAACTCCTATAGTCATGGCTGTAACTATGTCAGTAGAAAATGCACATCAACTCACTCACCTTGGTTCAAAGAAACTGCAGGTATTTCTGAAGTATCAAGAACAGAGTTTTCCACTAACAGACTCACAGCAAAAGGAAATAACTGAATGGGTATAAAAACCCTGTTGCATCCATCAATTGGTTAATGCTTACCCTTTCAAGCTTCCTGCAGGAAAGCACCTACGAGGAACCAGACCAGAACAATTCTGGGAAGTGGACTTTACTGAAATTAAGCCAGCAAGGTATGGACATAAATATCTCCTAGTCTTTGTAGATACATTTTCAGGATGGATTGAAGCCCTCCCCACAAAAAGAAAAAAGAAGAAAAGAAACAGCGCAAATGATGCTCAAGAAGATAGTGGAAGATATTTTTCCAAGATACGTCCTGCCTAAGGTAACAGGGTCTGATAATGCACAGGGGTTCATGGCCCAGGTAAGTCAGGGGTGAGCCAGGAAACTGGGGGTTAATTGTAAGTTATATTGTGCTTATAGACCCCAGAGTTCAGGACAGGGTGAAAGAATGAATAGAACCATTAAAGAGACCTTAACGAAATTCAGCTTAGCGACCAGCATAAAAGATTGGACTATGCTCCTGCCTTATGCAATGTTTCATGCAAGAAATACTCCCTCTGTTTCTTGAGTAACCTCACCCCCTGTGAAATTCTATATGAGGCCCCTCCTACAGTAAGGGACCTAACCCCAACTCTAAGACCTAACGATCCCTTCCACACCCCCTTTCTTGACAGACTTAAAGCTCTTGAAAGAACTCAGTGATACCTGTAAAAACAGCTGGCCACTGCCTACCAAACTGGGGACGAGGGGACTCCACATCGATATCAATTAAGAGACTTCCTCTACATAAGAGGACATCAGGTGTCATCCCTGGAACCCCGCTGGAAAGGACCATACCAGGTGCTACTTATAACACCTACAGTGGTAAAGGTAGACGGAATCACTTCCTGAATCCATGCCTCTCATCTCAACCCTGCGCCCTGTCCAGACTCTTTCTGCAAACTGTAAAAGACTAGTAACACTTTCAAATTGCGTATTCGCCATGTGGATAAGGCTATAGACTGACCCCTTGGCCACAAATAGTCCTAACCCTCATCAGCCTGTTCAGCAGCGATGGCTGATCACAAATCCTACTGGAAAAAAGTATAATCTATCTTGCATACAGCCACCTTAGGGACCTGGTGGCCATCTCTCCACGCAGACATTTGTCAGCTGGCTATATGTCTTTCCTATTGGGATATCCCTGATGAAGAGGATCCCACTAAAATACCATTAAATCCCCTCCGTACCATAGGTAATGGAAACAAACATTATGGATGTGGGGACACGTGAGCCAGATGCAGGTTGGCTAGCCTAGATTACTATGTTTGCCTGGCAGACTATCAAAGCCACAAACAGTCACGGCTGTGTGGGGGAAAAGCCGACTTTTTCTGTAAGTCATGGGGATGTGAGCATACAGGGGCTGCCTGATGGAACCCAAACTCCTCATCTAATTCAGTACAGAGCATAGGCCATACTACCAATTAGATAACCAAAACCGATGGCCCCCAGAGGGGTCTCTAGATCCTCAAATTCTGTGTGACCTTTTTTTCTTTTTAAAGAGAGAGTGAGAGAGAGAGACAGAGAGAATTTTTTTAATTTATTTTTTAGTTTTTGGCGGACACAACATCTTTGTATGTGATTCTAAAGATCGAACCCGGGCCACACGCATGCCAGGCGAGCGCGCTACCGGTTGAGCCACATCCCCAGCCCCGCGTGACCTTTTTAATTTCTGCAAGTGCTCAAAAGGGTGAAAGGAGGTTTCCCTATGGGCAGGACTTTTCAATCCTTCGCTCACATCATGAACTATGCTTATCCAATAGATCCTCACCTTCAGCCTTCTGCTCCAGACTCTCTGCTGTCACTCCCACCTAAGCAACCAGATTTCTCCCCTCCAATTATTAGATCAAAAACCCAAACCTCCGCTGGTTTTCAGACCATTGCCCCCTTGCTGAGGTAGCAGGTACTGAGGTACCCCTCCACCCACTCACTCCTCTCTTCTCCTGTCAGTGCCCACACCGGGTCCCACCAAGTCCTCTTACCAGCTAACCCAAAGCTCAAACCACCTGAGGAGAGTCCTCAGACCCCTATCCAAGATGTAATGAAAATGGCCTTTAATATTGCTTTGTCATCACTGAAAAGGGTTTACTAAGAATTTAAAGTCCCTCACATGCGTTTTGGGATACTCACTCTTGTCTTCCCCTCTGCTCTACCTGTTCTACTGCTCAAGTTTTTGTTGCTAGGAAAATCCCAAACCCCTTTCCCATTATTTTTTTACATCTCTCCTTCCTCATTCTCAGATCCTCCGAGCTGCTGTCAGCCCCACCTTTCCTGTCTTCCCCTTCTGTACCAGGCCCACAGAAAAGTCTTAATTGACTTTCTACAGAAGTCTTCACCATGGCTGACTTTAGGACTTTCAGCAAAAGAGTCCCTATAAAAGAGTTCAATGTAGATAAACTGCCTTTTTTATTGTTGCCTTGTTCTACTTGGCCACTGGCTAAAAAAATCAGCACTCCTATGCTAGACACCCCCTTACTTGTTTTCCACAAAATATGTGAACAAGACCTCTGCCCGTGAGCTGGGGCATTACTGAGATGGCTACATTTCTAAGATAAAGAAGTTACCAACTGAGCTCCGTGGTAACACCTGGCAGGGGGGAAAAATAAGAAAGGTAAGAAAAAGCTCTCCCCCTTCCACGTGTCCTTGAAAAGTTAAGTTGCCCAGAACAGAGGAAAAAACAGAAACAAAAACTGGTTTTTTGAACATCTGCAGACTGTGAACTTCTGAGCCCCTTCCTTTACATGTTGGGTACAAAATTCTGAAATAACCTAAACTTGAGTTTCAGGGGATTAATTGATTACAACAGAAGCAATGCCCTCTAAATCTGGTTGCAACCAAATAGGATGGTTTCCCTGTCTTCGGTGCTATCTTAGGAGCCTTGCCTACAACAGCCTAATTCTATATAATTAAACATTGTTTATGTTTTAAAGAAATGGAAAACAGATGTGATTAATTGTGTAATGGTGCAGATGTTTCCCCGCGTGCTCTAACATGATGCAGATTCATTTGAAGATCAAATAGGGGGGCATACAACCCGTTTCCACTGGGAACATATATCCCTCACTTTAGCCATCCTATTAGGAATAGGAGTTGCTGCAGGGGTGGGCACAGGAATCACTGCACTGGTCCATGGGACACAACAAATGACCCAATTTGAAGCAGCAATAGACCAAAACAAAGATATTAGATACCTCCATCAGAGCTTTGCATGAATCTTCAACCTCTCTCTCTGAAGTTGTTTTACAGAACAGGCGAGTGACACAAAACACACACACACACAGAAAAAAAAATAGCAATATATATGTCAATCAAAATTCATCATAAAATATATATCATCAACAGATCCAAAAATATTCATTTTACTGAACATGGATTTATGTATAATGTTGTTCAACTAGGAAGCTCACCCATAGGTTGAATATTCAGTTCCAACACGGTTTAGTAGGAGTGATCTCTTCTCACAATTTGTACCTGCCAAGGTATCCACCTCACAAGAATGTATTTGTGGTACCAGGTAGGATTCTTTATATGCATATAAAAATACATGTGCCGAATAGGCTACAGAGAAAGAGAGACAGGAATTCACATATTTGTTAACTTTAAAAACACATGGAGAACTATTTCAATAAAAAAATGACTAGATTTAACTCCTACTCTGTATCATGCATAGGAAAGTCCAAATATACACCATGCCTCCTCTGAACTGCTTGTATTTCTATTCTGTTTGGGTTATATTTCTCCATCCTATTAGGATTAGTATTCAGAGTCTGGTCGGGTATGTATTAGTGTCAGGGATTCAGTATTTTGAATGGAAAATAGGAAATTGAATCCAATGTGTATGCAAATATATGCTACACAAAAATCTTCCCACTCTCATCCAGAACAATGCTTTAATATTACCTTCGCCTCAAGTGAGACACAATTAGAGGAGAAGAGTTAGAAAATCTGTGAATAACTATCTGGAATGGAAAATGCTCCAGATTTCACATCTTTGATTGAGGTAGAGGAGTTTCTAAAAGTAAGGCACAGGGTAAACATTCCACAAACATGGAGCTCTGCTGGCCAAAAGACTTTTTGAGAATCTGCCTCTTAGGTTGGGCACTTGAAATATAGGTTGTTGTCAGGAGCTTTGGCTTCTTTTGTAGTGAGACCATCAAAGCTGGGTCTCCATCTCTTTGACCTGAAGGACCTGGTTTCTTATTTTCCAATGAACATGAGGCAGCAGGCCTGAATCATCTCTTTGTAGGTAAACTGTGACCACTGGTGACTTAGTGTCTCTCTGAGTGAACTGTGAAGCCATTTGGTCCTCCTCCACTTTTTGTGGTGTTGTTCCTGCTGCACTGGGAGTTTGGTATTCGCTTCATGAAATACAAAGAGTCCAACTGGGACACAGTGCTGGAGGGAGTTCTGTCACGTGTGGTGGGTCAGGGTCTGCAGGAGAATGCACCAACCAGGCTTCTATCCCTCATAGCTTGCCCCATTGCCCCCTTGTCCATATCAACCTGATTCTGAACATTGCCCTGAAACCTCTCCATATAACAAGATGACATTACATATAAGGATCTGCTGGCTGCACCATGTCAGTCACAAGCCATTTGGAATCCAATGGTAGATCCTCATGGCCCTACCACTGATGTTTTAACACACACCTGCCCACCACTGTTCTAGGCCCACTACTCAGCAGACTCCAACGTACTGGCATCTCTGTTCTACACCATTTTCATGAAACCCAGTCAATCAGGCACTGTCTTGTATACTCATGATCAGCAACAGAACATTCAATGGTTCTCCAGTGCCACCTGGTCATGGGAATTTCAATAATTACATGGTGTTCTTCTAGTCATTTTTTAAGGATGAAGTTGGAGGCACTGTGGGTTTCACTTTATTCAAGAACCATTAAATGTTGAGGAAGCTCATTTCAATGAAAGTTCGGGAGAACTCTCACAGGCAAGGCTTACCAAAGAGAGGCCAAATGGTCACAGGAAGCCAGGCCAATTGAGGTCTACAATGTTAGGTCTATGTGTGTTTTGACTCTCAACTAGGCTGCCAAGTCTTTCACAATAAAATCATATGATATCTTGGCTGAGATTCCCAGTGCTCTGTGGAAAGCCACCCTGGGCCTAGGTCTCAGTTTCCAAGGGCGACTCTCATGCGTGGCCTCCTGAAGTCCCATCACAATTCATGGAAATACTTCTCTGAGGTCAGTTCCAAAACACAGTCACAAAGGGGAATCACACCAGAGTTCAAGCCCAGGTGGACCCAGACCTTTCTTCCAACCGCCACACAAATGACCACAATTAAAACCAAAACACTCCCACATGGCCCATATCTTCTTCCATATAGTCACTCTGGCAACCTCTGGCTGGAGGATTCCATGAGGTCTCAGCCAAAGACAGTGTCCAAAACAGGCTCCCTTGCCCCTATTTTGCCTAAAGTCAGGGTGGCCTGGACACCCTTTCCATGAACCAGGAGTGATCAATTAAGCCTCCCATTAATACTGCTCTGTTTCTCCAATTTGAGGCCTACTGACTTTCAGGTATAGATTCTTTATGTGATTTAAAGTCATGCGAAAACCCAAGCACCTCTGCAGGGATTTGAAGAACTCATTTGACCCAAAGAATACCTATTCTCACTTGATGGAGGTCAGGAACCTAACAGAGGAAGGCGAGAGACTTCATCCACAATGACTGATCTTTTGGAAATTATTTTTTTGGATGCAGACATGGGATCATTCTTTAGATCCATCAGGTGCTGAGACTCAAAGTCACAGCCACATACAAGGCCAAGAGGCTAATTCAGACACATCCCTTTCCAAAGCAATTAAGCAAAGAGCCACAGGTGATGCCCATTAATTTCCATTTGAAAACTGTATTCCTCAGGCTTCACAAAGGGGTGGCCTGAGTCAAAGTCCTTCCTGACATTCTGGGCAACAGAACAATAGGTAAGAAAAAGGCCCAAAGCAGCGTATATCCACTGAGAATTTCCTGGTAACACTGATATCTGAGTTTTTTGAGATGCTGGCCATTCCCTTCAGCTATCCTGTACATGGCCATGTCAAAGACCTTGGAGGTGGTACATATCTTGGACACAAAACGATGAGCGAATTCTGGAGAGTGGCCAGAATTCAGGAAGAAAACAGGGACTTAGGAAGGTAGTAGGTATTGCCCATCCATAAGGCAAGCCGCACTCCATTCATAAATTGGGCAGGATGAATACTGGGAAGCTTTCTACCAGACAGGACACATCCATTATTGCATTCCCTTTTCTCATGTCTACAACCACGGACACAGTGGGATACACAGACATAGAAACACTCATCTTGTCAAACGACTTACTAGAAACAGTTCACTTCAAACCAAACAAACCACCTTTCCTACCTATTATCAGAACATGAGACAAAACCACAAACCCACACTCAAAAAGGCACCTCCTTCCCTCAAGTATGTGTGTGACTCTCCGGAGTTTACTCTGAGTGGTGGGCCATACTATGTTCCCCCGAAATGGCCTGTCCTCTCTCAGATCTGGTTTCCTTGGCCAACTCTGTGAAGTTGTGAGAAAAAAGTGATGAGCCACTACCTACTTTCTCAGGAAAAGTCCCTCTTCAGAGCTCTCCTGGCATTTGGCCATTCTCAACTCAGTAGGTACCGAGAAAGACTGACTCTGTCCTTGGAAAATCCAAACAAGTGAGCCCACTGGGACTAGGACTGGGATTGCCTCTCGGTGTCTGGCTTCTTGGATAGATGTTCAGAGAGTTCCATGACCAAGTAAATGAGGTATGTCACTTTCTTTGGAACTGAATGAGGCCACTGCCTTGGCAACCCCTTTGTCCTAACAGTTGCTTCCAAGGGTCCCATGAGATGGAGGCTGCCCCTACTTCCTGTGACACTTTCACAAGTTAGAATGCTATATCATCCATAGGCACCCGGGAACAGTTCTCCACACAGTCCTGCTTTGGTCCATCTTCTCTACAATTAGGAGAGAGAGGCTGATTCAGACACATCCCTTCATCCTGACCAGGTTGTTTGCCATGGAAGATGACTTTTGCTCCCTCAGGTCCTTCATACCTCCCTAAAACTTCTCCAGGTATCATTTCTGCATGGACCTTTGAGGTTTTCAGCAGGTGGAAGGTCCCCTACTTTCCTGTATTTTAAGAACAACTCTGTCCCTGCTCTTCTATAAAGTGAGATCGAGGGAACAGTGTATGTTTAGGATTAATAACAGGTTCGATTTGGGTTAGGAATCATTCTGTGTGATGAATAATGGTATTGGGAACCTGCAATATTTACAAGAATATAGAGGTGAAATATAAGAATGGAAACAGAAATCTAGGTATGATTTTAAGCCCAGAATGGCATTGAGCCCTTGATTGGGATACTTAGCATTGAATTATGTTCTGTAACCATGTCTCAGATAATTCGATATACAATGTCACAGGACCTTGTACCTGGGTAGATTGAATGTAGAAGAGAACATCTAGTCAAAAAGGGATAGTAGGTAGGATTAGGAAGATAGTCAGTAGGTTTAGGAAGAAGAGTGACTATAGGATTTGGACCAAAAGTTCTTTAGCAATAGGGTTTCGGTTAGAGAGTGAATGAAAATGTTAGCATATGTGAAGAGTCAGTCACAATGATGAACTGGGGAAAATATGTAGGAAATCAGGCATCAATAGAGACAATATGAAATCAGGCAAAGTATAAAGTGAGTGATAGGATTAGACATTTTCAAGAGGGTTGAGTTTGAATATATAATCATTGGAAGAAACAAATATGATGTCACCAATAGGATTGACATTTGAGAGCATTAGGTAACCTGGACATGGATTTTTTTAGTTATCCATGTTCACTTTTCTTTTAGGCTTTGGTACAATCATGAGTGTGACCTTTACATTTTTTGTTCAGAATTTTACTGTGATAAAATGTATATGTGGATCAGGTGACATGAGTATTTCTTCCACCATTTCTGGGAGCAATATTTTGAAGACATATACAGTAGTGTTAGGGGTACAAAGAGGTGTACACTGTGTCTATGAATATAGAGATAATGCATGAGTAGACCATCCTGTGAATAAATAATATAACTGGTTCCACTTTAAATAATGGAATTGACATCTGAAACTATACAGGAAATCTTATGTTGATATACAATCATTCATTCCAACCAATTATACATCTTATGGTAATATTAGAATTATGGTTTATCATGAAGGGTGTTTGAGTTTTGCTTCATAAGTGATTATAAAAAGTGAAAACATTGTGTTTGGAAAAAATTCTTATGAAAAGACCAGTCAAGAAACATGGAGGAATACATGTGTTCTAAAGCAGGAAGTGATTGATCATGAAAAAAATGCCTATAATTTTTCTAACTTGAGGATGAAATATATATCCTATGATGTGCATAAACTGAAGAAATAGTAATGTACCAGTGTTGAATAAAAATGAACCGCAAAATACACATCATGTCCCCTAAGAATCTACTTGCATTGATGTTAAGTGGGACAGTAACTGTAGATATATTAGAGTTTGTATGCACCATTCACTGAAGTTAGTTTCAGTACTAGGAAACAAATATGTATTTCAGGTGGATGATTATTTCTGAGAATGATCCTGTGGAAAGTTTGTTATAAATCCACATATATGAATATGAATGAATTTAGGGAGTGTATAATAAGACACATATATTTCATATATACACACTCTCACACACAGACATTAAAAAGTAGCAATATAGGAGATCCAACATGGCGGTGGGCATGGAGAAATCAAGTCTCTGACCTCTTAAGCTGCGCGAGCATAGGGAGTCGTAAACTGTCTAAATGCTGTTTGCTCAGAATCACTAGGCAATGCTGACCTGACGTCCATCTGGGGCGAACAGTCTGGGCCCTTCAGAACACACACAGAGCCCGAATCGGCTGCATACAAGCTCAGATTTGCCTGCTTCTCGTGACTCAGAAGTAACGTTCCCGCTGAAATAACTGGTCGGCCCTTCTGAATTTACAGAGGTAAAAGCAAACTGAGCCTTCATAGGCAGTGGCCACTGGATTGAAATAGGGCTTGGGAGAAACAGTTAGGACTAACCGTTGCATTGGTCACCTGGCAAAAGGAATGAACGGTCACCATTTGCATGGGATAACACCATGGCAGAGAACTGACGTCATGGGCAGAGGAGATAACTTTTTTGAAACCAGCACGACAGGTGTGTAATCCTCTATCCATCTCTCTCCACACAGCTGGGAAACCTTAAGGGCCCCTCCCAGCTCTCCCTTAAGGGACCCTCCCAGCTCTCCCATGAGCAAGATAGCCAGACCAAGGGAATAAGGTGTGGCGTGGGAATCACGGCACGGAATTCCCAGCTACCGCTCCCACCAGTGCTGACAACCAGCACCAGCTAATGGGGGCATGGCTACCGGAGGGTAAGCAAATTTGCTGGGGGCTGACAGCCCAAAGCTCTAGAAACTTAGGGTCTGAGGAGGCCAAACAGGGAGAGTGTGCCAGGTGTTCATGAAAACAGGGCTACCAGGAGCAGAGACCTGACATGTAGCCAGTATTGTGGTGAGCGTCACAGTTGAGTGGAGCCTGGGTTGAGGAAACACAAGAGAAGGCCCTAGGCACTCGGGATTAGAGACCCACCCAGTCTGGGAGGAAGAGCTGCTGCACAGTGATTGGTTCCCACCTATTAAGAGGAGAAGCTTGGCCCAGTGAGTACAGCTCCACCTACTGAAAGAGAAGTTAATTGAACTCTATGACTTCATGTATTTTTATTATTTTTTTAATTTTTAGTTTTTTTTTCTTTCATTTTCATTTTTTTGTTGTTGTTCTTTAACTTATTTTAATGTTTTTATTTTTTAATTTTATTATTATTATTGTTTTAAATTTTAATTTTCATTTTTTAAATTATCATTATTATTTTAAAAATTTATTTTTTCTTTATTTTCTATTTTTTTCTTTTGTCTTTTCATTTCTTTTCAATTTTCTTATTCCCTCTTCCTTGAATTCTACCTACCTATTCTCATTTTCTTTAGTGACTTCTTCCCATCCCTTCTGATATCTTTCCTCCTAAGCATCAAATTAATTTATAAGAGTAAGCAGTAACTCAGCACTAAAACAGAACAAGAAGTAACATGAGCAGCATAAAAAGGCAAGAAAAAAAGGAGTACAAACAATGAAGGACAACCTAAATTTTCAGGAGGACCTAGAATCATCAGAAAAATGGTCATATAAAGAACTCAAGGAATACCTTAGAGAGATGGAATGGAACCTTAAAGAGGATATGAGACAGCAAATCCATACAGTGAAAGAACACATTGAAAATGAATTACATAAACAGATAAAAGAAGAAGTTAAGCATCTTTATCAGGGATAGAGATTATAAAAAAAATCAAACAATAATTCCAGAAATGCAGGAAACGATAAACCAAATTAAAAACTCAATTGAGAGTATCACTAACAGAGTGGAGCAAGTAGAATACAGAATGTCACATAATGAAGACAAAATATATCATCTTGAAAAGAGTCTAGCCAACACAGAAAGGCTGGTAAAAAATCACTAGAAAAACATCCAAGAGATATGGGATAACATAAAAAAACCAACTGATGAGTCATCTGGATAGAGGAAGGTACAGAGATTCAAACCATGGGAATGAGAACCTGCTGAATGAAATAATTACAGAAAACTTTCCAGAAATAAAAAAGGAAACGGATATACAAACTGTAGATGCTTACAGGACACAGAGCACACAAAATTACAGTAGACCAAAGCCAAGACACATTGTTATGAAGATATCCAATATACAGAACAAAGAGAAAATATTAAAAGCTTAGAGAGAAAAGAGGCAGATTACATTCAGGGGTAAACCAAAAATGTTAACAACGGATTTTTCATCACAGACACTGAAAGTGAGAAGATCCTGGAACAATGTATTTCAAAAACTGAAAGACAATGGATGCCAACCAAGAATTCTGTATCCAGCAAAATTAAGCTTCAGGTACGACAACAAAATAAAAATCCTTCATGATAAACAAAAGCTAAAAGAATTTTCAGTCAGAAAACCAGCATTGCAAAGTGTCTTGAGCAAAACACTACACGAGGAAAAAATAAAAAACAACAACCAAAACCATCAGTGGGAAGTGCCTCAGTAATGACAGAGGGCAGGGGAAAAGCTAATCATGGAGAAACAAACTAAATTAAAAAAAAAAAGATAAATATTCAAACATGGCTGGCAGTACAAACCATATATCAATAGTAACTCTAAACATTAATGTCTTAAACTCTCCAATAAAGCAACATAGGCTTGTAGCGTGGATTCAAAAAACAAATCCAACAATACGTTGCCTCCAGCAGACACATCTGAATGGAAAAGACATACACAGGCTGAAGGTGAACGGTTGGGAAAAAATATACCATGCACACGGTTCTCATAAGCAAGCAGGGGTGGCCATCCTCATATCGAATAAAATCGACTTCAAGACTAATTTAATCAAAAGGGATAAGGAAGGACATTATATACTGTTAAAAGGATCCATTCACCAACAAGACATAAAAATTATCAATATTTACGCACCATTTAATGGTGCTGCGACGTTAATAAAAAAAATTCTCCTCAAGTTCAAGAATCAAATAGACCACAACACAACAATTATGGGTGACTTCAACACACCTCTCTCATCATTGGACAGATCCTCCAAACAAAAGTTGAATAAAGAAACTATAGAACTCTATATCACAATCAATAACCTAGACTTAACTGACATATATAGAATATATCAACCATCATCAAGTGGATATACTTTTTTTCAGCAGCACATGGATCCTTCTCAAAAATAGACTATATATTATGCCATAGGGCAACCCTCAGTAAATATAAAGGGGTGGACTTAATACCATGAATTTTATCTGATCACAATGGAATGAAACTCGAAATCAATGAAAAAGAAGGAAGGAAAAATCCTACATCACATGGAAAATGAACAATATGTTACTGAATGATCAATGGGTTACAGAAGACATAAATGAGGAAATCAAAAAATTATTAGAGATAAATGAAAATACTGACACAACATATCGAAATCTATGGGACACAATGAAAGCAGTTTTAAAAGGGAAATTCATCACATGGACGTCATTCCTCAAAAAAAGGAAAGAACAACAAATAGATGAGCTAACACTTCATCTCAAAGCCCTAGAAAAGGAAGAGCAAAACAACATCAAATGTAGCAGAAGGCAAGAAATAATTAAAATCAGAGTGGAAAACAACGAAATTGAAACAAAAGAAACTATTGAAAAAATTAACAAAAGTAAAGCTTGGTTCTTCGAAAAATAAATAAGATCGATAGACCCTTAGCATCCCTTTATGTTCAAAACATTAGAAAAACTAGGGATAACAGGAACTTACCTCGACATTGTAAAAGCTATCTATGTTAAGCCTCAGGCTAGCATCATTCTGAATGGAGAAAAATTGAAGCATTCCCTCTAATATCTGGAACAAGACAGGGATGTCCTCTACCACCACTTCTATTCAATATAGTTCTCAAAACATTGGCCAGAGCAATTAGACAGATGAAAGAAATTAAAGGCATAAAAATAGGAAAAGAATAACTTAAATTATCACTATTTGCAGCTGACATGATTCTATATATAGAAGACCCAAAAGGGTCTACAAGAAAACTACTAGAACTAATAAATGATTTCAGCAATGTGGCAGGATATAAAATCAACATGCATAAATCAAAGGCATTTCTGTATATCAGCGACAAAACTTCTGAAACAGAAATGAGAAAAAAAAACACTCCATTCGCAATATCCTCAAAAAAAAAAAAATAAAATCTTTGGGAATCAACCTAACAAAAGAGGTGAAAGATTTATACAATGCTTACTACAGAACCCTATAAAGAGAAGTAGAATAAGATCTTAGAAGATGGAAAAATATACACTGTTCACGGATAGGGAGAACTATCATCATCAAAATGGTGATATTACCAAAAGCTCTCTATAGGTTTATCGCAATGCCAGTCAAAATCCCAACGGCATTTCTTGTAGAAATAGAGAAAGCAATCATGAAATTTATATGGAAAAATAAAAGACCCAGAAAAGCAAAAGCAATTCTAACCAGGAAGTGTGAATAAGGCGGTATAGCGATACCAGATTTCAAACTAAATTTCAGAGCAATAGTAACAAAGACAGCATGGTACTGGTACCAAAACAGGCGGGTGGACCAATGGTACAGAATGTAGGACACAGAGATTAATCCACAATGGTACAACAATCTCATTTTTGATAAAGGAGTTAAAAGCATGCAATGGACGAAGGATAGCATCTTCAACAAATAGTGCTGGGAAAATTGGAAATCCATATGTAACAAAATGAAACTGAATTCCTTTCTCTCGCATGCACAAAAGTTAACTCAAAATGGATCAAGGACCTTGATATCAAATCAGAGACATGGCATCTGATAGAAGAAAAAGTTGGCTACGATCTACATACTGTGGGGTCGGGCTCCAAATTCCTCAATAGGAAACCCATAGCACAAGAGATAATAACTTGTATCAACACATGGGACTTACTCAAAGTAAAAAGTTTTTTTTTTCTCAGCAAAAGAAACAATAAGAGTGGTAAATATGGAGCCTACATCCTGGGAACAAATCTTACTCCTCACACTTCAGATAGAGCCCTAATATCCAGAGTATACAAAGAACTCAAAATATTAAACAATAAGATAACAAATAACCCAATCAACAAATGGGCGAAGAACCTCAACAGACACTTCTCAGAGGAGGACATACAATCAATCAACAAATACATGAAAAAATGCTCACCATCTCCAGCAGTCAGAGAAAGGTGAATCAAAACCACCCTAAGATACCATCTCACTCCAGAAAGATTGACAGCAATTATGAAGTCAAACAACAAGTGCTGGCGAGGATGTGGGGAAACAGATACACTTGTACATTGCTGGAGGGACTGCAAATTGGTGCAGCCAATTTGGAAAGCATTATGGAGATTCCTTGGAAAGCGGGGAATGGAACCACCATTTATCCCAGCTATTCCCTTTCTTGGTCAATTCCCTA
Organism: Callospermophilus lateralis; assembly: GCF_048772815.1. Lineage (NCBI taxonomy): Eukaryota > Metazoa > Chordata > Mammalia > Rodentia > Sciuridae > Callospermophilus > Callospermophilus lateralis. Next base: position 1,275,893 of record NW_027513519.1, on the reverse strand, counting down.
AAGACCTAAAAATAGCGTGCTACAGGGACACTGCTACATCAATGTTCATAGCAGCACAATTCGCAATAGCAAGACTGTGGAACCAAACTATACGCACTTCAATAGATGAATGGATAAAAAAATGTGGCATTTATACACAATGGAGTATTACTCTGCATTAAAAAATGACAAAATCATGGAATTTGCAAGGAAATGGATGGCACTAGAGCAGATTATGCTAAGTGAAACTAGCCAATCCCTAAAAAAACAAATGCCAAATGTCTTCTTTGATATAAGGAGAGTAACTAAGAACAGAGAAGGGATGAAGAGGATGAGAAGACGATTAACATTAAAACAAGGATGAGAGGTGGGAAGGAAAGGGAGAGAGAAGGGAAATTGCATGGAAATGGAAGGACACCCTCAGGGTTATACAAAATTACATAAAAAGGAAGTGAGAAGAAAGGGAAAAATAATACAAGGGAGAAAAATTTATTACAGTAGAGAGGGTAGAGAGAGAAGAGGGGAGGAGAGGGGAGGGGAAGGGGATAGTAGAGGATAGGAAAGGCAGCAGAATACAACAGACACTAGTATGGCAATATGTGAATCAATGGGTGTGTAAGTGATGTGATTCTACAATCTGTATACGGGGTAAAAATGGGAGTTCATAACGCACTTGAATCAAAGTGAGAAATATGATATATCAAGAACTATGTAATGTTTTGAAAAAGCGTAAATAAAAATTTAAAAAAAAAGAAAACTAACTTCGGTGAATGATGCACACAAATCGTAATATTTCTACAGTAACTGACCCAGTTTAATATCAATGCAAGTAGATTCCTATGGTACATGATGTGTATTTTGACGTTTATTTTTATTCAACACTGGTACATTACAATTTCATCAGTTTATGCACATTATAGGATATATATTTCATCCACAATTTAGCAAATTTATAGGCATTTGTTTCATTTTCAATCACTTCCTGCTTCAGAACACATGTCTTCGTCCATATTTCTTGGCTGGTAATTTTATGAGACTTCTTTCCAAACACATTATTTTCAATTTCCATAATCACTTTTGAAGCAAAACTCACACACACTTCATGATAAACAATAACCCTAAGATGACAATTAGATATATAACTGGTTGGAATGAATGATTGTATGTCAATATATGATTTCTTATATATATTCAGATATCAATTCAATCCATTATATAAAGTGGAACCAGTTATATTATTTATTCACAGTATGTTCTATTCATGCATTATCTCTATATTCATAGACACAGGGTACACCACTTTGTACCCCCAATATTAATTTATATGTCTTCAAATATTGCTCACAGAAATGGTGAAAGAAATTCTCATGTCACATGATCTACATATATATTTTATCACAATAATTTTCTGGGCACAAAATGCAAAGGTCACACTTATGATTGTACCAAATCCTAAATGAAAATTGAACATGGATTACTAAAAACATCCATGTCCAGGTAGCCTAATGCTTTCAAATGTCATTTCTATTGGTGACTACATATTTGTTTCTTCCTAAGATTATGTATTCAATCGCAATCCTGTTGAAAATGTCTAAACCTATCACTCACTTTATTATTGCCTGATTTTGTAATGTCTCTATTGATATCTTCTTTTCTATATTTTCCCCAGTTCATCATTGTGACTGACTCTTCGCATATGCTGACATTTACATTCACTCTATAAATGAAACCCTATTGCTAAAGAACATTTGATCCAAATTTTATACTCACTCTTTTTTCTAAACCTACGACTGTCTTCCTAATCCTACCGACTATCTCAATTTGAGTGGATGTTCTCTTCTACAATCAATCATCCAAGGTACAAGGTCCTATGCCCTTGATTATCAATTTATCTGAGACAAACGTGCAGAACACAATTAAAAGCTAAGAATCCCAATCAAGGGCCTAATGCCCTTCTGGGCTACAAATCTTACCTAGATTTCTGTTTTCATACTTATATTTCACCTCTAAAGTCTTATAAATATCGCAGGTTCCCAATACCATTATTCATCAAGCAGAATGATTCCTAACCCAAATCGAACATGTTATTAACCCTAACCATACACTGTTCCCTCAATTTAACTTCACAGAAGAGCATGGACAGAGTTCGTCTTGCATTTCAGCAATGTAGGGGATCTTCCACCTTCTGAGAACCTCAAAGGTCCTTGCAGATTTGATCCTTGGAGAAGATGTAGGCAGCTATGAAGGACCTGAGAGACCAAAAGTCATCTTCTATGGCAAACAACCTGGACAGGATGAAGGGGTGTGTCTGAGTAAGCCTCTCTCTTCTTAATGTCGAGAAGATGGACCAAACCAGGCCTATGTGGAGAGCTGTTCCTGCAAACTGGTGCAGCCAATTTGGAAAGCAGTATGGAGATTCTTGGGAAAGCTGGGAATGGAACCACAATTTGACCCAGCTATTGCCCTTTTCGGACTATTCCCTGAAGACCTTAAAAGAGTGAACCTCAGGGATACTGCCACATCGATGTTCATAGCAGTATAATTCACAATTGCTACATAGTGAACCCAACCCCGATGCCCTCTAATAGAAGAATGGATAACAAAATGTGGCATTTATACACCATGGAGTATTATGCAGCACTAAAATATGACAAAATCATGGAATTTTCAGGGAAATGGATGGTACTAGAGCAGATAATGCTTAGTGAAGCTAGCCAATCCCTAAAAAACAAATACCAAATGTCTTCTTGGATATAATGAGAGCCACTAAGAACAGAACAGGGAGGAAGAGCAGGAAGAAACGATTAACGTTAAACAGAGACATGAGGTGGGAGGGAAATGAAGAGAAAAGGGAAATTGCATGGTAATGGAGGGAGACCCTCATTGTTACACAAAATTACATATAAGAGGTTGTGAGGGGAATGGGAAAATAAACAAGGAGAGAAAAGAATTACAGTATATGGGGTAGAGAGAGAAGATGGGAGGGGAAGGGAGGGGGGATAGTAGAGTATAGGAAAGGTAGCAGAATTCAACAGTAACTAATAGGGCATTATGTAAAAATGTGAATGTGTAACCAATGTGATTCTGCAATCTATAATTGGGGTAAAAATGGGAGTTCATAACCCACTTGAATCCAATGTATGAAATATGATATGTCAAGAGCTTTGTAATGTTTTGAGCAACCAAAAAAAGAAAAAGAAAGTAGCAATATATATTCCAATCGAAATTCATCATGAAATATATAAAATCCACAGATGCAAAAATATTCATTTTACTGAACATGGATTCATGTATAATGTTATTCAACTAGGAAGCTCACCCATAGGTTGAATTTTCAGTTCCAACAGCGTTTAGGAGGAGTGATCTCTTCTCACAATTTGTATCTGCCAATTCAGCTACCTCACAAGTATGTACGTGTGATACCAGGTAGGACTCTCTATGTGCATATAAAAATACATGTGCTGAATAGGCTACAGAGAAAGGGAGACAGGATTCCCATGTTTGTTAACTTTAAAAACACATGTTTAATTATTTCAACAAAAAATTGACTAGATTTATAACTCCTATACTATATAATGCAAAAGGCAATTCCAACTACACACCATGCCTTCTCTGAACGGCTTGTATTTCTATTCTGTTTGGGTTATTTTTTACCATCATATTAGGATTATTAGTCAGAGTCTAGTAGAGTATGGGTTAGTGTCAGGAATTCAGTATTTCAAATGGAAAATTGGAAAATGAATTCAATGTGTATGTAAATATGTGCTACACAAAAATCTTCCCACTCACATCCAGGACAATGCCTTGACATTACCTTCGCCGCAAGTAAGACACAATTAGAGTAGAAAAGTGTGAAAATCTGTGAATTCAAATCTGGAATGGAAAATGCTCGGGAGTTCACATACTTGGAGGTGGCAGAGGAGTTTCCAAAAGTAAGGGACAGTGTAAACACTCCACAAACATGGAGCTCTGAGAGCCTAAAAACTATTTGAAAAACTTCCTCTGAGTTTGGGCACTTGAAATATATGTTGTTGTCAGGAGATTTGGCTTCCTCTGTAGTGAGACCATCAAAGCTGGGTCTGCATCTATGTGACCTGAAGGACATGGTTTCTTATTTTCCAATGAACATGAGGCAGCAGTGCTGAATCCTCTTTTTGTAGTTAAACTGTGGTCACTGTGGGCTAAGTGTCTCCCTGTGTGGACTGTTAAGCCATTTGGTCATCCTCCACTTTTTGTGGTATTTTTGGTGCTGCACTGGGAGTTTGGTATTTGCTTCACAAAATGCAAGGAGCTAACTGGGACACAGTGCTGGAGGGAGTTCTGTCACGTGTGGTGGGTGAGGGTCTGCAGGAGAATACACCAACCAGGCTTCTTTCCCACATAAATTGCACCAATAACCATAGCATCCTGATTCTGAACATTGCCCAGAAAGCTTTCCATATAACAAGATGCCTTTACATATAAGGGTCTGCGGGCTGCACCATGTCAGTCGCAAGCCATTTGGAAGCCAATGGCAGATCCACATGGCCCCACCATGATGTTTGATCACACACCTGCCCACCCCTGCTCTAGACCCACTACTCGGCATGCCCCAAATTACTGGCATCTCTGTTCTACACCATTTTCATGAAACCCAGTCAAACAAGGCACTGTCAGGTATACTCATGATCAGCAACAGGACATCCAAAGTTTATCCAGTTCCACCTGGTCATGGGAATTTCCAAAATTTTATGGTATTTATTTAGCCATTTTTCAAGGATGAAGTTGGAGGCACTGTGGGTTTCAATTCATTCAAGAACCATTAAGTTTTGAGAAAGCTCATTTCAATGAAAGCTCTGGAGAACTCCCACAGGCAAGGCTTCCCAAAGAGTGACCAAAATGCCACATGAAGCCAGGCCAATTGAGATCTAAAATGTGAGGTCCATGTGTGTTTTAACTCTCAACTATGGCTGCCAAGTCTTTCAAAATAAAATCATGTGATATGCTAGCTGAGATTCCCAGTGGTCTGTGGAAAGCCACCTAGGGCCTAGATCTCAGTTTCCAAGGGCGATTCTCATGAATGACCTTTTAAAATCCCAACACATTTCATGGAAATACTTCTCTGAGTTCAGTTCCAGAACTCAGTCTCTAAGGAGAATCACACCAGAGTTTGTTCCTAGGTGAACCCAGTCATCCATTCCAACCGCCACAAAAATAACCACAATTAAATCCAAAACACTCCCACATGGCCCTCATCTTCTTCCATATAGACACTCATCATTATGTCTGGCTGAAGGTAACTATGAGGGTCACAGCCCAAGAAAGTGTCCAAAATAAGCTCAATTGCCCCTCATTTGCTTAAAATCAGGGTGGCCTGGGCACTTTTCCTGTGAATCAGGAGTGATGAAATATTCCTGCTATTAAAGTGTCCCACTTCTCCAATTTGAGTCCTACTGGCTGTCAGGTATATATTCTTTTTTTCTGATTTGGAGTCATGAGAAAACCGAAGCACCTATGGGCTAGCGTCTTCAGGGATTTGAAGAACTCATTTGACTCAAATGATTCCTATTCTCACTTGATGAAGGTCAGGAACCTAACACAAGAAGGCAAAAAAATTCATCCACAATGACTGCTCTTTTGGCCATTTTGGTTTTGGAAAAACATGGGATCTTTCTTTAGATCCATCAGGTGCTGAGAATCTAAGCCACAACCTCACACAAGGACAATAGGCTGATTCAGACACATCCTATTCCAAAGCAATTAAGCAAAGAGTCACAGGTGATGCTCATTCTTTTCCATATGAAAACAGTTTTCATCAGGCTTCACAAATGTGTGGCCTGAGGCAAAGACCTTCCTGAAATTTAGGTTAATAGAAACATAAGTAAGCAAATGGCCCAAAGCAGGGTTTCTCCACTGAGAATTTACTGGTCACACTGATATCTGAGTTTTCTGAGATGCTCCCATTCCTTCAGCTATCCAGTACATGGCCATGTCACAGAGCCTTCTGGTGATACATGAGCCTATTCTGGATGGTGGCCAGAATTCATGAAGAAAACAGGAACTTAGGGAGATAGTAGGTTTTGCCCATCCATAAGGCAAGCTGCAGTCCATTCATCAAATGGGCAAGATGAATGCTGGGAAGCTTTCTACTAGAGACAACACATCCATTGATGCATTCTCTTTTCTAATGTCTGCAACCACGGATACAGTGGGATACACAGATATAGAAACACTCACCATGTCAAATGCTTTCTAGAAACAGTCCACTCCAAACCAAACAAACCACCTTTCCTACCTATTCTCAGAACATGAGAAAACACCACAAACTCACACCCACAACAGCAAAGGCACCTCCTTCCCCCAAGTAGGTCTGTGATGATCCGGAGTGTCTTCTGACTGGTGGACCATATAATGTTCCCCCGAAATGGCCTGTCCTGTCTCAGATTTGGTCTCCTTGGCCAACTCTGTGAAGTTGTCAGGTGCCAGGGGGTGAGCCACTACCTGCTTTCTCAGGATAGGCCTCTCTTTAGAGCTCTGCTGGCATTTGTCCATCCTCACATAAGTAGGTACCAAGAAAGACTGACTCTGTCCTTGGGAAAAACAAACAAGTTAGCCCACTGGCACTTGGACTGGGACTGGCTCTGGGTGCTTGGCTTCCTGGATCCCAGGTTCAGAGAATTCTATCACCAAGGAAGTGAGGTAAGGTCACTTCCTTCAGGAACTGAATGAGGTCACTGCTTTGGTAACCACTTTGTCCTAACAGTTGCGTCCAAGGTTCCCATGAGATGGTGGCTGCCCCTACATACTGTAACATATTCAGAAGTTAGAATTCTATATCAACCATAGGAACTCGGGAACTGGTATGCACACAGGCCTGGTTTGGTCTATCTTCTCTACAATAAAAAGAGAGAGGCTGATTCAGACACATCAATTCATCCTGACCAGGTTGTTTGCCGTGGAAGATGACTATTGCTCCCTCAGGTCCTACATAGCTGCCTACATCTTCTCCAAGGATCATTTCTCCATGGATCTTTGAGGTTCTTATCAGGTGGAAGGTCACCTATATTCCTATATTGTAAGACCAACTCTCTCCCAGCTCTTCGGTATGTTATATTAAGGGAAGAGTTTATGGTTATGTGTAATAACAGTTTTGATTTGGGTTAGGAATCATTCTGCGGGATGAATAATGTTATTGGCAACCTGCAATATTTACAAGAGTATATAGGTGACATCTAAGTAAGAAATCAAAAATTTAGGTAAGATTTGAAACCCAGAAAGGCATTGGGCCCTTTAGTGGGATACTTAGCTTTGAATTATGTGCTGCACATTTGTCTCAAATAAATAAACATACAATGGCATAGGAAATTGTACCTTGGATGATTGAATGTTGAAGAGAACATCCAGTCAAAAAGAGATAGTCGGTAGGATTAGGAACGTAGTCGGTAGGCTTAGAAAGAAGAGTGAGTACAGGATTTGGAACAAAAGTTCTTTAGCAATAGGGTTTTGGGTAGAGAGTGAATGTAAATGTGAGCACATGTGAAGAGTCAGTCAAAATGATGAACTGGGAATAACATGTAGGAAAGCAGATATCAGTAGAGACATTAGGAAATCAAGCAAAGTATAAAGAGAGTGATAGGATTAGACATTTTCAACAGGCTTGAGGTTGAATATATAATCTTAAGAAGAAACAAATATGTAGTCATCAATTGGATTGACATTTGAGAGCATTAGGCAACCTGGACATGGATGTATTTAGTAATCCATGTTCACTTTCCATTTAGGCTTTGGTACAATCATAAGTGTGACCTTTGCTTTTTGTGTCCAGAATATTCTGTGATATAATGTATATGTGGATCAGGTGTCATGAGTATTTCTTCCACCATTTCTAGGAGCAATATTTTGAAGACGTATAAATTAGTATGGGGGTACAAATAGGTGTACCCTGTATTTATGAATATAGAGTTAAAGCATGAATAGACCATACTGTGAATAAATAGTATAACTGGATCCACTTTAAATAATTGATTGAATTGATATCTGAAAATACGTAAGAAATGTTATTTTGATATACTATCATTCATTCCAACCAGTTATATATCTAATGGTCATCTTAGGGTTATGGTTTATTATGAAAGGTGTTTGAGTTTTGTTTCAAAAGTGATTATGGAAATCAAAAGTAATGTGTTTGGAAAGAAGTCTCATGAAAAGATCAGTCAAGAAACATAGAGAAATACATGAGTTCTGGAGAAGGAAGTGATTGAAAGTGAAACAAAGGCCTATAAATTTGCTAAATAGTGGATGAAATATATATCCTATGATGTGCATAAACTGAAGAAATAGTAATGTACCAGTGTTGAATAAAAATGAACGTCAAAATACACATCATGTCCCATAGGAATCTACTTGCATTGATGTTAAACTAGGTCAGTTACTGTAGAAATATTAGAATTTGTATGCAACTTTCACTGAAGTTAGTTTTCAGTACTAGGAAACAAATATGTATTTCAGGTTGATGAATATTTCTGAGAATAATCTTGTGAAAAGTTGATTATTAATCCACATACATGAACATGAATGAATTTTGGGAGTGTATATAAGACTCATAAATTTCATATTTTGAAAAATCTGGAGAGTGTTTGTGTGTATATATATATATATATATATATATATATATATATATATATATATATAAAGACAGACATTAAAAAGTAGCAATATATATGTCAATCGAAATTCACCATGAAATTTATATCATTCACAGATCCAAAAACATTCATTTTACTGAACATGGATTTATGTATAATGTTGTTCAACTAGGAAGCTCACCCATAGCTTGAATTTTCAGTTCCAAAAGCATTTAGGAGGAGTGATCACTTCTCACCATTTGTATCTGCCAAGTCAGGCACCTCACAAAAATATACGCGTGTTATCAGGTAGGATTCTATATGTGCATATAAAAATACATGTGCTGAATAGGCTACAGAGAAAGCGAGACAGGAATTCACATATTTATTAACTTTAAAAATACATGGAGAACTATTTCAATTAAAAGTTGAGTAGATTTATAACACCTACCCATCATCTTGCAAAAGGCAAGTCCAATATACACCATGCCTCCTCTGAACTGCTTGTATTTCAATTCTGTTTGGGTTATTTTTCTCCGTCATATTAGTATTAGTAGTTAGAGTCTAGTAGGGTATGGGTTATTGTCAGGGATAAAGTATTTTGAATGGAAAATTGGAAAATGAATCCAATGTGTATGCAAATATGGGGTATTCGATAATCTTCCCACTCTCATCCAGAACAATGCCTTGACATTACCTTTGCCCCAAGGAAGACACAATTAGAGGACAAGAGTTAGAAATTCTGTGAATACATATCTGGAATGGAAAATGCTCAGGAGTTCACAACCTTGGAGGTGGTAGAGGAGTTTCCAAAAGTAAGGAACAGGGGTGATCACCCAACGTGATCTTTCGTTAATATTGGGAGCCATCTTGCCACAAAGCCATGGAAAGATAATTTTTGCTTTACTGTAAATTACTGCAAATTCTGAACCTGCTTTAAATGCCTGCCCATTCCTTGAACTCACCCATGCCTGGAGTTCTGACCATATCGCAGCCCTCTCTGAAACTTTAGTGACACCTCATAAATGTTGGCCTTCCCTGGCCAGACAACGACCCTCTCTGAGGCTCTAATGGTCTTCATAATTACTGATGCTGGGGCAGCCAAAAAAAAATGTAAACTACAATTAGTGTGATGCTTGTCAAAGTTCTGTTTTCTGAAACTTCCTTTTTGTGTAACTTTTTGGGCTATAAAGCTGGGGTTTAGGAAAGGTGGGGATGCTGTCTTTTTTCCACCATTTTGAGAAGGAGAGTCAGCCCGGCTGGTTGAACTAATAAGCTTGCCTTAATTTGATTTTAATTGGGGTCAGTGGTTTTTTCTTGCGTCCTGGTCTAACATTTTGGAGTTCCCCAGCGAGATGACCCAACCAGATCACAAGACCAGACTGCTGGAAATTCTGAAACTGGCCTTTCCTCCAGGGCTCAGATCTGGAGAGCCAAGTTCCAAGGCCTTGGAGTGAGCCTTTGGTCCGGGGAGCACTGCACTGAACCATCAAACTAAAACTATTAGCAAGCACCTGGTGGAGGAAGCCTCCATAGGTAAGTGGTGCCATTATAACATCTGATATCCGGTTAAGTGAGATGTCTTCTGATGACAGAGAGGTGGCCTGGGGAGGCTCACATATACTCCTGTCCTGGACAGTAACAAGAATTGTCCTGTCCTCTGTTCTGTTCTGTAGGGAATTTCTCTGAAAGAGTAGAAAGGTGCAGCCGGGCACGCAGGAGCTCCTACCCCGGAGCTTCAGCAAGACGTTGCATTGCTCCTCTGTTTTTCTGTATCTTCGCCAGGTTTGTGTTTCTTTGTGTTTTGTTCTGTGTTTTATATGTTTTTGTTTGTTTGTTTTTGTGCATCTTGTTGTGTGATTTCTGTGGTTAAAAACTTAAGGATATTGGATGTAAAAATGGATAATAAAGAAAGTAAGCGTGACATCTCTTTGGACTGTGTTCTAAGGAACTGTGATGAAGTTTACACCCCTTTGTTAAGCAGGATAAGAGAAGCCCCTAGGTGGCTGCCTGGAGCACACCCACTCCACAGGGCAATGCCTGCTGGTGACCTAAAAACAGAGTATCTCCCAGGTTAACAATGGAAACTTTTTTAAAACCCCTTGTCGCTCCAGATCAAGAGAGTCACAACTTTTGGGCAGACTTCCCTGTGTTTCTGCTTTGTTAGCAAAGCAGTAAACCACCCTTTTTATTTTTCTCAAATTCTGTCCACATTATTAAATAGGTATTAATTCGCTTCAAGGTCAGGAACCGAACTTTAAGTTACAAATTTTGATAACCACCCCCCCCACGCTCAGGAACTTTTTGAAAACTGACTACTGAAATGTTAGGAGATGGAGCGTGCTTGGGGTAGAACCAAACCAGAGGAGCTAATCCTGTAAGTAAAAGGAGGGACTGAGGGACTCCCAGCAGCTGCCAAAGCCCTGTTGCTTCAGGGAATTCCCTCTTAACTTCCCTGCACTGTAAGGATTATGCCACCCCTGTCTTGTTAAAAAACAGAAAAAGAAAAAGGGACACTAAATGCAGTAAAGTCACCATGGAGACCCTTGATATTACATTTCAGGTTGCCACTCTGTGAAAACATCTGATCCTCTTGTGGGGACATCTATCATGCCACTGGTGTAGGAGATTTTTCTCTTATCTGCTCTGTTTTTAAGGCTTCTGTCTGTCAGCCATAGTCTGGAGCTCCTTTCTGTCTGTCTTGTGTCTTTGTTTCTGGCCCTTTAAGACATGTGGAATAATGTGCTGATATTATAAATTGTTTCTTGGGAACGATCTTAGCTCAATGTGTGTTTAAATGATGATGTTTTATTGTAACAATCTGGTATCTGAATGGGTTTTTGAAGCATTGCTCAATCTTGCAGTTAAAAGTCGGGTTTAGGTAATTGTTTAGTTTATGATTTCAGATAATTCATGCCAGATAACTTAAATTCTTAGGATGGAAAACTAAAGAACTCTACTTCCAAGTTGGCAAGTAACTTCCCAAACATTCAGTTTTGTTTTTCACTAATTTTAAATTGGGTAGACTGGGAAAATGTCACAGTGTGTACCAGTGCATTCATTTGGACAAAAATAGTAAATCATAGTAAGGTATCTGTTGAAAAAACAAGATGTAAAGATATAAAATTTTGTGAATTTTATCTTAAAATTGTATCAAATTTTCAACATCCGAATCTTATAATTATAGTTAAAATGCCTTAGGCCTGAGGTGTCTGCTCAGAATAGCATTTTTTTCCTCCTCCTTCCAGACCTCAGCCAGGACTTATGTTGAAATGCAAATGAAAGAAGCCTGCAAGCTCAGTAGGAGACTGATCTGAGGCCTAAGGGGGGGGGGTAAAAATTGAATTGTATGGTATTTACTAATTACTGGCCAGTCATTTTTTCCAGGACTCTAATTTTTCTCCTTAGATTCTGTATTTTTTTTGAGCTCATGATTTTGATCATACAGACCTAGGTTAATGTTTTTCTGATCATTTCTATCTTTGACCAACAGTGGAGTTTTTGAAACATTTCAATGGAGATTTCACCTGCAAAAAGCTACAAGGCCTTTACTATTATTATGTGTGCACACATTTGTTATGTGTTGTATGTCTATATATACATATATCCCTATATCATATTGATGATATACAAATTAAAATATATAAGGAGCACTCATAAAAAAAGCACTCATAAAAACAAATTTTAAAAAGTGGATTCAAAGATCTTTAATTCACCTGATTTAATTGCTTCAATTTAAATTGGATAAACAGATAAAAATAAATGTCTTTAAATTTAAGCTTACAAGTTTTTCTAGTTGTTCAAAAATCTAATAAAATATTAATGCCGACAAAAGGTCTAATATGCCTTGGTTCTAGGACTTTTCCTTCAACAAAAAAATGGCTTACACTGTTCAATACATTTGTCTAATATTTTGAAAAATAAGTAATGTAAATTTGATATGGGATTACTCATTCATGAGTACTTTTGTTAGATATCTGGTTGATTTACTAAGGTCTGTATAAGTTTGTCCTAAAGTCTGTATAAGATTGTAAAAATCAGTCATGTGTTAAAGAGACAAAAATTTCTTAAACATAAGTTTACCCATAACATTGTGTTTATTAAGTTTTAATTTTCTAGAGCTAGCAACCATAAAAATTAAACAACTGATTAAATAAGAACTGTTATTTTAAAGCACTGTACTGCCATTTCTTTAAAAGCTAAACTTGGTTAATTTGGAAGCATCAATGCAATTGTGATGCTATTAATGTGCTTATATCTTCCAGGTATACAAGTCTGTAAGGTAGAAACTTTAAAACAGCATTACATCAAGCTGGTGTTCTGAAGTTGTATGGTAAAAAAATATATTGGGGATTTATTTACCTGTTATCAATAAGATATGTAAACTTTTATGTTACTTTTTGCATTGGGGAACAATTTATATGTATTTTTAAGTTAATGAGAGCCTAATCTATGTAAAGGTTAAAAAGTTTCAGCCTTTCTTTAATTAATGTTTTAAATGTTATATCATATGGTGTTAACTAATGTTCATGTGACCTCAAAAAATTTATGTAAACTTTGTAAAATGATATTTTAAAAACAAAGATTAGCTTTAGAACTAAAACACTTAAGATTTATAAAGAGCACTGCCTTACCTGAGATAAGGCTCTGTGTCCCAACTTACTATATGTGAGAATGACTACGAAAGCAGTAGGTCAGATGTTATTTCATTTAAAGTTATGTTCAAAAGTTTTTTTTTTTTTTTGGTTGTTTTTTTTTTTTTTTTTCGGTCAAGATTACTAGCATCTCAAACAGGGGATGTAATGTATAACTCAGCCAAAAAATTCAGGGTAGCTATTACAAGAACTGAGTATGTTTACTCTTGTTAATTTTATTTTGTAATTTCCTTATAGGTGACATAAAGATTCCCTGTTAGTGTTTTACAGAAGTGTTGCTTTAAGAACACAGCATGGGTTAATTTAAGATAATAAGCCATCACCTACAAGACAGACAGAATAATACAGATCCCAATTAATAAAAAGATACATAATTTTAAATTATAGACATTAAAGCCCAGTACTGTTAATATAAGTCTGTTAAAATTTATTTGATGGATGTTTAAGATTAGGTTTTAAAATTAAAGTTAAATGAATATTGACAGGACAACCAATATTTGGCTCTTGCCCTCTGAGTCAGTCTGTATCCAGAGAACAGCAGACTTCTCTAAAGAGCTTTGCAACTCTGAACCACATAATCTCCTGATCAGGGAGATTAATAAGACCACTGGAGAACAGAAAGCCAATCAGTGCATTGCTACAAAGAGGAGAGTCATCAGAGAAGGGAGACATCCCTGATGTTTCCAAGGGAAGCCACATGGTCAAGGAAGACCTGGACCCACCTAGCGCAAATGGCACTAGCAGAATTGAGAAGCTGCTCTCAAGTTTCCCCAGGAATGACTCCCATAAAAGCTCAGCTGACTTTTCACAATATATAGAAACAAAAGTCAGTTTTACTGCTTCATCTCAAACACTTAGAAAAGACAGTTAAAAACAAAATACAGCCATTCCTGGGCATTTTATATAATAATAGTAATAATAATATATTAAGGTATTCACTTCATGTTAGCCTCCCAAAATAAGTAATACTGGAGGCTACAAAGAAGGATTCTCAGACAGGAATGCCTGATAACTATAAAACGAGACTATCAAAAGGATCTGCCAGAGCCAGAAGTTTTTAGTTTAAGGCCTACAGATATTCTTAACCTAAACACATAGGCTTGGTATTTGTTAGTATGATTATCCAGCCCTGAGTAAGAGAATTAAAGGTTTCTCTATTAGACACAGAGGTCATACTAAAAGGATTTTGCAAGATCAGATGACATTAAAAAATTAAACTGTATCTTATGGGGAGGGACAACTGTAACACTAAAAGTTAAATATTAAGTTGACAGTCCTGATAACTGGGGATATTAAAGACTTGTGAGGGAACTTGTATACTTTGACATGTTCCAGCTGCTGCAACATTTATTCAGTACTCATGTTTTTTGTTTCTCTCATAGAAGAACCCATCCCCAGATGACTTTACAACCTGTTCTTCCACAACCAGACTTCAAACGGAACTGACTTCTAAAAGGCGACTCATGTCCCTCAGGCCGTGCCCCCTCACGTCACCCTCCCTCAGCTAAGAAGAAGCCAAAATGAGTGACGCCTTTCTTCTTACAACAATGGAGAAAAAAATAAATAGAATATCAACATAAGTAATTAATTAAGTCAGATAAAATCAGGGATACCTGTTTTTGGTTGAGTTCAAAAAATAGGGAGACTGTTACCTGAGGGATTAAAATTCCCACAGTGCTCTTCCCTTATGGTATCAAAGATTTGAAAGGCACACATTAGAAAAGGGGGAAATCATAGACCCAACCTGATCTTTTATTAAAATTGGAGCGATCTTGCCACAAAGCCATGAAAAGATAATTTTGACTTAACTATAAATTACAGCAAATTCTGAACCTGCTTGGAATGCCTGCCCATGCCTTGAACTCACCCATGCCTGGCTCTGTGACCAGATAGCAACCCTCTCTGAAACTTTATTGACACCTCATAAATATTGGCCCTCCTTCGCCAGACAACACTCTCTGAGGCTCTAATGGTTCTCATAAATTCTGATGTTGGGGCCAGCAAAAAAAAAAAAAATGTAAACTACCATTACTGTGATGCTTGCAGAGTTCTGTTATCTGTAACTCCCCTTTTGTGTAACTTTCTGGGCTTTAAAGCTGGGCTGCAGGAAAGTTGGTGTTGCTCTCTTGTTCCCGCCATTTTTGGAGGGAGAGGCAGCTGGGGTGGTGGAAATAATAAGCTTGCTTTAATCTGATTATAATTGAAGTCAGTGGTCTTTTCTTGCGACCTGGTCTAAAAGGTAAACACTCCACAAACATGGAGCTCTGCCGGTCTAAAGACTTCTTGAGAAACTGCCTCTGAGGATGGGCACTTGACATATATGTTGTTGTCAGGAGCTTTAGCTTTCATTCTAATGAGACCATCAAAACTGGGTCTGCATCTATGTGTCCTGGAGGACATTGTTTCTATTTTTCCAAAGAATATGAGGCAGCAGTGCTGACTTCTCTAGGTAGGTAAACTGTGGCCACTGAAAGCTAAGTGTCAAAGCATGTGGACTGTGAAGCCATTTGGTCATCCTCCACTTTTCATGGTGTTTCTTTCTACTGCACTGGGAGTTTGGTATTTGCTTCATGAAATACAAGGATTTCAACTGGGACACAGTGCTGGAGGGAGTCCTGTCACTTGTGGTGGGTCAGGGTCTGCAGGAGAATGCACCAACCAGGCTTCTATCCCACATAGCTAACCCTCTTGACCATAGCAACCGGATTCTGAACATTGCCCTGAAACATCTCCATATAACAAGATGCCTTTAATGGAGTGGTTTCAGACATATTAGTGATTCCTGTCTGCACCATGTCAGCCACAAGTCATTTGGAAGTCAATGGCAGATACACATGGCCCGACCACAGATGTTTCATCACAAACCTGCACACAACAGCTCTGGACCCACTACTCAGCAGGCCCCACCATACTGGCATCTCTTTTCTACACCATTTTCATGAAACCCAGTCAATCAAGGCACTCTCTGGTATACTCATGATCAGCAACAGGACATCCAAATATTCTCCAGTTGCAGGTGGTCATGGGAATTTCAGAAATTTCAGAGTATTTATCTAGCCATTTCCTAAGATGAAGTTGGAGAAACTGTGGGTTTCAATTTATTAAGGAACTATTCAATTTTGAGGAAGCACTTTTCAAGGAATACTCTGGAGAACTCTCACAGGCAAGGCTTCCCAAAGAGTGGCCAAAAGGTCACATGAAGCCAGGCCAATTGAGGTCTACAATGTGAGGTCCATGTGTGTTTTGACTCGCAACTATGGCTGCCAAGTTTTTCAGAATAAAATCATGTAATATCCTGCTGAGATTCCCAGTGCTCTGTGGAAAGCCACTCTGGGCTTAGATCTCAGTTTCCAAGGGCGACTCTCATGCGTGGCCTCCTTAAATCCCAACACAATTCATGGCAATACTTCTCTGATGTCAGTTCCATAACGCAGTCTCTAAGAGGAATCACACCAGAGTTCAAGCCCAGGAGGATTCAGGCATCTCTTACAACCACCACACAAATGACCACAATTAAAACTAAATCACTCCCACATGGCCCTCATCTTCTTCCACATAGACACTCATCATGAACTCTGGCTGGAGGTTTCCATGAAGGGCACAGCCAAATACACTGTTCAAAATAAGCAGCCTTGCCCCTCATTTGCCTAAAGTCAGGGTGGCCTGGACACCCTTCCTGTGAACCAAGAGTGATCAAATAGGCCTGCTCTATAACTGCTCCGCTTCTCCAATTTGAGGCCTAATGACTGTCTGGTATAGATTCTTTATGTGAATTGGTTTCATGAGAAAACCCAAGCACCTATTGGCTAGCCTCTGCAGGGCTTTGAAGAACTGACTTGACCCAAAGATTCCTATTCTCACTTGATTTAGCTCAGAAAGCTTACAGAGGAAAGCGAGAGACTTCATCCACAATGACTGCTCTTTTGGCCATTTTGGTTTTGGATGCACACTTGGAAACTTTCTTTAGATCCAACAGATGCTGAGAATCTAAGCCACTGCTGTCACCCCGGGCCAAGTGGCTGATTCAGACACATCCCTTTCCAAAGCAATCAAGCAAAGAGCCACAGGTAATGCCCATTCATTTCCATTTGAAAACTGTTTTCTTCAGGCTTCACAAAGGGGTGGCCTAAGGCAAAGACCTTCCTGCCATTCAGGGTAATAGAAACATAAGCAAGCAAATGGCCCAAAGCAGGGTTTCTCCACTGAGACTTTACTGGTCACACTGATATCCGAGTTTTCTGAGATGCTCCCATTCCCTTCAGCTATCCAGTACATGGCCATGTCACAGAACTTGGAGGTGGTACATATCTTGGACACCAAACCATAAGGCTATTCTGGAGAGTGGCCAGTATTCAGGAGGAAAAGAGGAACTTAGGAAGATAGGAGGTGTTCCCCGTCCATAAGGCAAGCCGCTCTACATTCTTAAATTGGGCAGGATGAATGCTGGGAAGCTTTCTACTAGACAGGACACAACCATTGATGCATTTGCTATTAAAATGTCTACAACATGGATACAGTGGGATACACAGACATAGAAACACTCGTGTTGTCAAATGACTTTCTAGAAACTTTCCAGTCCAAACCTACAAACTGCCTTTCCTACCTATTCTCAGAACATGAGATAAAACCACAAACTCACACCGACACCCACAACGGCACCTCCTTCCCCCAAGTATGTCTGTGACTATCCTGAGTGTCCTCTGACTGGTGGGCCATACTATGTTCCCCTGAAATGGCCTGTCTTGTCTCAGATCAGGTCTTCTTTGCCAACTCTTTGAAGTTGTCAGGAGCCATGGTTGAGCCACTACCTGCTTTCTCAGAAAAGTCCCTCTTCAGAGCTCTCCTGGAATTTGGCCATCATCACATAAGTAGGTACCAAGAAAGACTGACTCTGTCCTTGGTAAATCCAAACAATTGAGACCACTGGGACTAGGACTAGGACTTGCTCTTGGTGGCTGGCTTCCTGGTCCCAAGTTCAGAGAGTTCCATCACCAAGAAAGTGTGGTAGGTCACTTCCTTCAGCAACTGAATGAGGTCAATGCCTTGGAAAACCACTTTGTCCTAACAGTTGCTTCCAATGGTCCCATGAGATGGAGGCTGCCCCTACTTTTTGTGACACTTTCACAAATTAGAATGGTATATCAACCATAGGCACCCGGGAAAAGCTCTGTACACAGGCCTGGTTTGGTCCATTTCATCTACATTAAGAAGAGAGAGGCTGATTCAGACACATTCCTTCATTCTCACCAGGTTGTTTGACATGGAAGTTGACGTGGAGTTGACTTTTGCTCTCTCAGGTCCTTCATAGGTGAAAAGGTCTGTCAAAAGTCGGAGGAAAAGACCATCAAGAGACTGTCTCATGTCACAGCAAAGGGCTTATTGGGAGTCCAGCATGCTGGGGCTCAGAGCTAACTTCAGAGGAGCAAAGAACAAAGATCCCCAAGAAGAACTTGAGCAGAGTTTATATACATTCTTTAGAGAGGGCAGGGACTTTACATACATCATAGCCTCCTTTAGGAAATCAACAACATATACCACGGGAAAATCAAATAACAACTCTAAAACATGATTAGCACATTCATTGGCGGGAAGAGGTCGGGTAGGGGGTGATTGGTTAGCCCTGAGAAGGGGTATACGTTTAAACTGATTGGTTGAAGCACTGCACGGTTTCTGGGAAGGGGTTGTTAAGTAACTAGGTGGTCAGGGAAGATTTCAACACACATCTAATTGGCAGTTCCGGGAATTGTCTTAACTGCCACAGGAATTTCAGGTTCTGAGTGCAGCTTGGAAACTTTACAAAACCTGGTTCTATATGTTTCAATTTCAATTTCTTTTATTCTTTCATTTCCCACTCCTTTTTCTTACTACTTTTAATCTTAAAAGTAATGAATCATAATTATTGTGGGGTCTCACATTCTATTTCTGCCAGTGTAGCGTATTTCTGTCTGATTACAATGAGTTTTTCCTGCCCAATTTGAGCCTGGAGAAAGGAAACTATGCGGTTAAGCAAACAAGGTCCTACAGTTAGCAACACCATAAGGATGATCAGGGGTCCAGCTAAGTCTGATAGGAGTGTAGTTAACCAGGGGAAATGGGTAAACCATAACTCAAACCACCCTAGTTGAATCTCCCTATCTCTCTGGTGCTCTTCAAGGCATTTTCTCAATTTACTCATGGATTCTTTTACAACTCCAGTATGATCAGCATAAAAACAACATTTTTCTCTCAGTGCAGCACAGAGGCCCCCCTCACTCATGAAGAGGAGGTCTAATCCTCGCCTGTTCTTTAAAACAACTTCACAGAAAGAAGTTAAGGATTTCTGCAGCACTGAGATGGCGGTCTCTAATGTCTTCAAGTCTTTATCTATTGCTGTTTCTAATCGGGCCATTTGTTGTGACCCACGTATCATAGCAGCTATTCCCGTACCCACTCCTGCAGCAGCTCCTATCCCCAATAGGATGGCAGGAGTAAGGGACACTGGCTCCCCGCAAAATCGGGTTGTTTCTCCCCCTAGTAGACCTTCAAATGATTCTACATCATAATAGAGCACCCTGGGGAGTATCTGCACCATTACACAATAATTTACAGAGCTGTCAAATACCTGGGCTGAAATGCAAGGAGTTCTGACTGTGTGGAGTTCAGTACAATAAAGGTTCCTTTAATTAGTTCCCAGGGGGAGGAGTCAGCTGTACTCTGGACTGCGGAAGTAGGCAAAGACGGAAACCGGGAAGTATGAGATCGTAGAGGGGTTCTGGTAGATCTAGGCATGGGAATTTTAGGAGGCTTAATTCCTGGGTTGAGGGGATTGGGCTCTATTGCTGTGATATTTTCTTCCTTTTTAAGCCAGATGGTGAACCAGTGACCAAAGTCATAACGAGGGCCATAAATATAGAATCGCATTCCCCACGTATTTCCATAGGCCATGTTGTTCCGAGGTAGCCCCTTCCTTTGGAATTGAAAGTTAAAATGAGGGGGTAACATAGACTATTCTTTCCACAGTGAGTTTTTGACACCACTTGGCTAGCAGCACATTTCTTGGGATCAATCAAGGTGTCATTTCTTTCTTCCTTAATCTCACTGTCAGGGGAGTTTGGGTTCCACCATGCAGCTCCCGTTTGTTCACAACCCCAAGATCTACAATAAAAGTCACTGGGTCCTCTACAGGTTTGGGCCTGTTTGCGATTTTGGAAATCATCTGGGCAAACATAAAAATCAAGATTGGCTAGTTTACACCTGAGCTGGGGGAGATGATATCCATAATTCATGGGGTAAGGTGGTCTATGTTGCCCTGGTTTGGGGTTGAGTGGGATCTCAGTGGGGGTCCTCTATGTCAGGAGATCCCAGTCAGAGAGGCCTATGGCAAGCTGACAAATGTCCGGGTGGAGAGATGGCCACCAAGTCCATATGGTGGCTGTATGTGAAATAGACCACGCTACTTGCCCAGTAGGATTTATAACTTGCCATTGTTGCTGAACAGGCTGATGGGGATTAGGACTGCTGGTGATCAGGGGAAGAATCCATAGCCCTACCCACATGACAGACACACAACTTCAGACGGTTACCAGTCTGTTCCAGTTTCCAGCCAGAGTCTGGACAGGGCACAGGCTTGAGATGGGAGGCATGGATCCAGGAAGTGTTCCCATCCACTTTCACCACTGTGGGTGTTATAAGCAGCACCTGGTATGGTCCTTTCCAGTGGGGTTCCAGGGATGACACCTAATGCCATCTCATGTAGATGAAGTCTCCCACTTGATATCGATGCGGGGTTCCCTCATCTCCAGGCTGATAAGCAGTGGCCAACTGTTTCCACAGGAATCGCTGGGTGCTGGGTTTGTTCAAGGGCTTTAAGTCTGTCAAGAAAGAGTGTGTGAAAAGAATCATTAAGTCTCAGAGTTGGGGTTAGGTCCCTTACTGGAGGAGGGGCACCATAGAGAATTTCATAAGGGGTGAGTTTACACAAAGAGGCAGAGGGCGTTTTTCTTGCATGAAACAGTGCTTAAGGTAGGAGCATAGTTCAATTTTTTATGCCAGTCTCCAAGCTTTATTTCATTAAGGTCTCTTTGATGGTTCTATTCATCCTTTCTACCTGTCCTGAGCTCTGGGGTCTATTAGCACAATTTAACTTCCAATTAATCCCCAGGGTCCTGGCGAATCCCTGACTTACCTGGGCCACGAATGCCAGTCCATTATCAGACCCTATTACCTTAGGCAGGCTGAACCTTGGAAAAATGTCTTATAGAATCTTTTTGACCATCCTCTGAGCCTTTTCTTTCTTCATGGGGAAGGCTTCAACCCATATTGAAAAAGTATCTACAAAGACTAGGAGATATTTAAGTCCATACCTTGCTGGCTTAATTTCAGTAAAGTCCACTTCCCAGAAGCTTAATTTCAGTAAAGTCCACTTCCTGCAGGGAAGCACGAAGCTTGGATGGGTAAGCATTAACTAATTGGCAGACTTGACAAGCTCTAGTCACCTGCTCAGCTATTTCTTTCCTCTGTGAGTCAGTCAATAATAAGTCCTTTCTCCGGTCCTTTAGGAGTGCCTATAACTTTTTTGAGCCTAAGTGGGTGAGTTGGTGTACGTCTTTGACATAAAGGTGGGCTTTTTGAAATCATAAACTTGGCTCTGTAGGGTCCCAGAGTCCTGTATCTGTCTCCTCAGATGATAAGTTGCCTGAATGTTCCAGTGCGGCCAAATCATCTGATTGTTGTTCCCCCCGGTGTGGAAAAAGTTACCAGAGTCACTCCGTTTAGGGCTGCCAATTAAGCTTCCTCATCTGCCCTTCTGTTTCCAACCGCCATGGGGTCGTTTCCCTTCTGGTGCCCTGGACAGTGCACTATACCTAGTTCCTTAGTGCCCTGCACTGCTGAGAGAAGGTGGAGGATCTCATATTTGTTCTTTATTTCTTTCCCAGCAGAGGTTAATGGCCCCCTTTGCTGGTAAATAGCCCTGTGCAAATTAGCATTGGCAAATGGATAGCGGCTATCAGTGTATATGGTGGCCCTATTGCCTGTTGCTAGTTCCAATGCTTTTGGAAGGGCAATCAGTTCTGTCTTTTGGATTGATGTCTCTTCTGGGAGACCAGAGGACCAGATGACATTAGTTTTGCTAAGTACTGCTGCTCCAGCCCGCCGCTTACCATCTTGGAGGAAGCTTCTCTCGTCTGTAAACCATACGACTTCTGGGTGAGGCAGTGGCTGGATCTTTCTAGTCTCATCCTATACTGGTTTCCTCTGCCAGTATGTGTTGACACTCATGAGTGATGGGTTCTGATAATTCTTCTGGCAGCAGTGTAACCAGGTTGAGTGGAGCAGAGGGTTCCAGAGTTATTCTGTCTTTGCTAATCCAGAGGCTCTGGTATTGGTTTATTCTGGAGTTTGATAGCCACCTCTCTGGAGGCTGACAGATGATGCTCTGCAGGGCATGGGGGGCTATAATGGTTAGCTTCTGTCCCAACGTTCATTTATGAACATCTTTTTTTAGAAGGGCTGCTGCTGCTATAGCTCTTAAGCAATGGGGCCACCCGCTAGCCACTGGGTCCAATTTTTTTGATAAGAATGCTACCGGCCTTTTCCAAGGTCCCAAAGTCTGAGTGAACACTCCCAGTGCTATTCCTTTCTTTTCCTCGATGTAGAGAGTGAAGAGATTTTCTACTTCTGGGAGTGCTAAAGCCGGAGCAGATAGCAGCACCTTTTTTTGACATTATCAAAAGCTTGTTGGTGCTCAGGGGTCCATTTGAAATGGGCATCCCCATTTATAAGCAAGTATAAAGGGGCAGCCAGAGATGCGAACCCAGGAATCCATAACCTGCAAAAGCCGGCAGTCCCAAGAAACTCTCTGAATTGTCTCTTATTAGATGTGGGCGGTATCTGCACAACGGTTTGTTTTCTGGGCTCACTGAGCCATCGTTTGCCATCCCTAACAGAATAACCCAGGAAGATTACTTCTTGCTGACAAATTTGGTGCTTTTTGCAGAAGCCCTATATCCAAGCCGAACAAGCTCGGATAATAGTGCTTGGGTCCCAGACTCATAGTTCTTCTTGGTGTTGGCTGCCAGTATCAGATCATCCACATATTGGACTAGGGTGACTTCGGGGTGTGCAGTTCTGAAGCCCTGTGGAGGGCTTCATCAAAGAGAGTGGGGGAGTTTTTGAACCCCTGTGAGAGTCTAGTACATTTTAGTTGGCCATATGTTAAAGTTTCTGGGTCTATCCACTCAAAAGCAAACAGAAACTGATTGTCCTCATGTAGGAGCAAGCAGAAGTAAGCATCTTTTAAGTCCAGCACAGTGTACCATTCCCGCTCCAGATTCAGAGTGCTAAGCAAATTATATGGATATGGTATTGTTGGGTGAATGTCCTGCACTCTGTTGTTTATCTCTCTTAGGTCTTGAACAGGACGGTAGTCCCTAGTTCCTGGCTTTCTTACTGGTAGCAGGGGGGTATTCCAGGATGATTGACATGGCCTTAGGACCCCAAGGGCCAATTATTTCTGAATATGGGGACTTATCCCATCTTTAGCTTCTTTGCTTAGAGGATATTGTTTAACACTGATTGGAGAGGCAGAGGCTTTTAATTCTAGTTCTATTGGAGGTAGTTTTATTGCTAGACCTAACCCAGCAGTTTTTGCCCAGGCATTAGGATAATCTTTTATCCATTTCTGTGGTAGTTTGCCTCTTTGATCAGTCCTAGGGGGCGCGAAGAGTTGATGTTCATCTTCAACGGACATAGTCAATGCTGTGACTATGGGAGTTTTCACTGAAGGCTTTAGAACATCCACTTGGGGGAACATCAGGGTTAAAGGTTATTCTAGCCCCGAGTTTGGTAAGCAGATCCCTGTGCATCAATGGGGCTGGGCACTCTGGGATTACTAGGAAAGAGTGGTGGACTTTTCCTTTTCCTACATCCATAATCCTCTTAGTTGTCCAAGCCCGATATGTACTGCCATTATCCCCTAGAACTAGGGACCATTTATTTGATAGGAGCCCAGTGGGGTCTTAAGGGCTGAGAATACTGCTCGTGTATCCTCTCCAAAGTTCACTGGAGTTCCCTCCACTTCAAATGTTACCCTGAGCTCTGGGAGGAGATCCGAGCCCCAACATTCCTAGTCCTATTCTAGAGTCAGCATGGCGGGCTGGCGTGGTTGCTTCTTTTTGGTGCAGTCTTTGGCTCAGTGTCCTTTTTCTTTACAGTAGGCACATTGATCTGAGGCCAGGGGCAGCCTTTCGCGTGGGCCCAAGTATCCCTTCCTGACTCCAAGCTTTTTAACTTCTGGCATATTTGCTGCTGTGAACAAAACCTTAGCCAATGTTTTAGTCTGCCTTTTGCTCCTTTCATCCTTCTTTTGTTCCCTTTCCTTCTCTCTCCTCTGTTCCCTCTCCTCCTCAGGTTCTCTCTTATAATATACTTTCTCAGCTTCTCTGACTAAGTCTCTTAAGGTCGTATCTTGTAATCCATCTAGACATTGTAACTTTCTCTTAATATCTTGGGCAGCCTGCTCAATACAGGCCATTGTAACAGATGCATTTTGGTCCTCTGCCTGAGGATCAAAAGGAGTATATTTCCTATATTCTTCCATAATTCTCTCCAGAAACATAGAGGGAGACTCATTAGGCCCTTGGATAATCTCTCTTACCTTGGCCAAATTGGTCGGCCCTCTGGCGGCTACTCGGAGACCCGCTATTAGAGCGGACAGATATAAGTGGACAGATGCTTCTTACCTTCAAAGGTGTTGGGGTCCCAGTTGGGTCGTTTCATGGGCCCATAGGGACGGAGAGAGAGTATCACAGGGGCTTCTGAATTTTCTATTATCCCTCCCCGGTGGGTTCCTTTAGGTTGCCCAGCTTCCTCCAGGGGAGGAGGGGCTTCTGCTGCTGCAGAGAAGTCCCCTGGAGGGCTTGGGTCTGGCCCAATTGCCTCTAGCAGTGGAGAGGCTGAGTCAGCGGTGGGAGGATCATCAGGAACTGTGTTGGCCGTTGGGGAGGGAGAATAGAGGATAAGGAGGTGGAGGAGTGTCTAGTCTTGTGACTCAGGGAGAATGGAAGAAAGAGGGGGAGGAGCAGATGGTTTGAATGATAGGATCGTGGGGGAAGGGGTATATGGCTCTTTATCTGCGTGGCCACGTGGACAAAGCTGAAAGACAATATCTCTGACTTTTTGGATTAGAGGAAAGTGGAAGGATCCTTCTGGGGGCCATCCGACTTCGAGGATGGGCCATTCTGAAGCACAGAGAGTCTGCCAGGTACAGCGCTTTACTGGAAAAGAAAGATTCTGGGCCCTTGAGCGGACATCAGTCCAATGATCAAGGGTCAGAGTCAGAGAAGAGGATGTGCTTTGTCCCATAATGGGAGTTACTCAAACAGGGACAGTGAAGACACAAACGCAACACAGAAAAAGACAAACAGTAAACGTTTAACATGACTCCAAGACAAAGATTAGAACTGAGTAACTGGTAAATCTTGATGGGTTAGGCAATAAAGACAGACAGTAAACTCAACATGAGTTCGGGACAATGAACAAAACTGAGTAGCCAGCAAAACCTGATGGGCTGGCAAACCGAATCCTGAAGCAAAATGTAACTGAGATGAGGAAACTACTATTGTTTGATTTTCCTAGTCTTCCGGAGTTTCCCCCAGAAACGTGACCTTGGGCTCTGTGACAGGTCTGTCACACCATAGGAGAGAGCTAATGCTCTTCACCAACAGCCACTTTGCCATGCCCTGACTTTAAATCCGAAACCAGAAAGAGGCTCCTTACTAACCCCAAGAGGAGTCCCTTGAGGTCTTTCGTCCACCGCTGCCGGGTATCTCACCTGGGGCCTCCAGATAAGTAGGTGCGGCGAACGTCAGAGAAAAAGACAACAAAGAGGCTTTCTCATGCATCAGAAAAGGGTTTATTGGGGGTCCAGCATGCTGGGGCTCAGAGCTCACTTCAGAGGACCAAAGATCAAAGAGCCCCGAGAACAACTTGAGCAGAGTTTATATACATTCTTTAGAGAGAGCAGGGATTTTACATACATCATTGCCTCCTTTAGGAAATCATCATGTACCACGGGGAAATCAAATAACAACTCTTAAACATTATTAGCACATTCATTGGCGGGAAAAGGTCAGGCAGGGAGTGATTGGTCAGCCCTGAGAAGGGGTATACGTTTAAATTTATTGGTTGAAGCCCTGAGATGTATACGTGGTGAGCTTCAGGGTTTCTGGGAAGGGGTTGTTAAGTAACTAGGTGGACAGGGAAGATTTCAACACACATCTAATGGGCAGTTTCAGGAATTGCCTTAACTGCCACAGGAATTTCAGGTTCTGAGTGCAGCATGGAAACTTTACAAAACCTGGTTGTTTACGTTTCAATTTCAATTTGTTTTATTCTTTCAGAACCTTACAGTGGAAGGCGAGAGACTTCATCCACAATGACTGCTCTTTTGGCCATTTTGGTTTTGGATGCACACATCTGATCTTTTCTTAGATCCGCCTGTTGCTGATAATCTAAGCCACAGCCTCAAACAGGGCCAAGAGCCTGATTAAGACACATCCCTTTCCAAAGCAATTACATCTCTGAGGTCAGTTACAGAACTCAGTCTCTGAGAGGAATCACACCAGTGTTCAAGCCCAGGTGGACCCAGTCATCTCTTCCAACCACCACACAAATGACCACAATTAAAACCAAAACACTCCCACATGGCACTCATCTTCTTACATACATACACTCATGATAACCTTTGGCTGGAGGCTTCCATGAATGCCGCAGCCCAAGAGAGTGTCCAAAATAAGCTCCCTTGCCACTCATTTGCCTAACCTCAGGGTGGCCTGAACACCCGTCCTGTGAACCAGGATTGATCACATAGTTCTTCCTGTAATACTGCACTGCTTCTCCAATTTGAGGCCTAGTGACTGTCAGGTATAGATTCCTTATGTGATTTGGAGTCATTAGGAAACCAAAGTAAATTTGCAAGGCTTGGAAAAACTCATTTGACCCAAAGGATCCCTATTCTCACTTGGTGGAGGTCAGGGACCTTACAGAGGAAGGCGAGAGACTTCATCCACTATGACTGATCTTTTTGCCATTTTGGTTTTGGATGCACACATTAGATCTTTCTTTATATCCATCAGGCGCTGCCAATCTAAGCCACAGCCACACACAGGGCCACGAGGCTGATTCAGAACATCCTTTTCCAAAGCAATTAAGCAAAAGCCACAGGTGATGCCCATTCATTTCCATTTGAAAACTGTTTTCTTCAAGATTCACAAAGGGGTGGCCTGAGGCAGAGACCTTCCTGACTTCAGAGCAACAGAACAATAAGTAAGCAAATCCCAATGCAGGGTTTCTCCACTGAGACTATACTAGTCACAATGATATCTGAGTTTTCTGAGATGCTTGTCATTCCCTTCAACAATCCAGTACATGGCCATGTCACAGAGATTGGAGGTGGTATATATATCTTGGACAAAAAACTATGAGCCTATTCTGGAGAGTGGCCAGAATTCAGAAAGAAAACAGGAACTTAGAAAGTTAGTAGGTGTTGCCCATCGAAAAGGCAACCAGCAGTCCTTTTTAAAAATGGGCAGGATGAATGCTGGGAAGCTTTCTACTAGACAGGATACATCCATTGATGCATTCTTTTTTCTAATTTGTACAACCAAGAACACAGTGGGATACACAGACACAGAAACACCTTGTCAAAGGACTTTCTAGAAACAGTCCACTCTAAACCAAACAAACCGCCTTTCCTACCTATTCTCAGATCATGAGACAAAACCACAAACTCACACCCACACTCACAAAGGCACCTCTTTCCCCAAGTAAGTCTGTGAGTATCCAGAGTGTCCTCTGACTTGTGGGCCATAGTATGTTCCCCCGAAATGGCCTGTCCGGTCTCAGATCTGGTCTCTTTGTCCATCTCTGTGAAGTTTTATGGAGCCTCTGCTGACCACTACCTGCATTCTCAGGAAAGGCCCCTCTTCAGAGCTCTACTTGCATTTGGTCATCCTCAAACCATTAGGTACCAAGAGAGACAGACTGTCTCCTTGGTAAATCCAAACAAGTGAGCCCACTGGGAATGGGACTGGGCCTGGCTCTGGATGCCTGGCTTCCTGGATCTCAAGTTCAGAGAGTTCCATCACCAAAGAAGTAAGGTAGGTCAATTCCTACAGGAAGGGAATGAGGTCACTGCCTTGGCAACCACTTTGTCCTTACAGTTCCTTCCAAGGGTCCCTTGAGATGGAGGCTGCCCCTACTTCCTGTGAAACTTTCAAAAGTTAGAATGGTATATCAACCATAGACACCCAGGAGAAGCTCTCCACACAGGGTTGGTTTGTTCCATCTTTTTTATATCAATAGGAGAGAGGCTGATTCAGACACATACCTTCATCCTGACCAGGTTGTTTGCCATGGAAGATGACTTTTGCTCTCTCAGGTCCTTCACAGCTGCCTACATCTTCTCCAGAGATCATTTCTGCATCAACCCTTGAGGTTCTCAGCAGGTGGAAGATTCCCTACATTCCTGTATTGTAAGACCAACTCTGTCCCTGCTCTTTTGTAAAGTTAGATTGAGGGAATAGTGTATGGTTAGGGTTAATAATATATTCTATTTGGGTTAGGAAACATTCTGCGGGATAAATAATGGTATTAGGAACCTGCGATATTCACAAGAATATATAGGTGAAATATAAGTATAAAACCTGAAATCTAGGTACGATTTGAAGCCCAGAAGGAAATTGGGCCCTTTAGTGCGATACTTAGCTTTGAATTATGTTCTAAACAGATGTCTCAGATAAATTGATATGCAATGGCAGAGGACCTTGTACCTTGGATGAATAAATGTCCTAGAGAACATCCAGTCAAAAAGGAATAGTTGGCAGGATTAGGAAGGTAGTCAGTAGGTTTTGAAAAAAGAGTGAGTATAGGATTTGGACAAAACGTTCATTAGCAATAGGGTTTCGGGTAGAGAGTGAACGTGAATATGAGCACATACGAAGAGTCAGTCACAATGATGAACTGGGAAAAATATGTCGGAAAGCAGATATCAATAGAGACATTAGGAAAACAGGCAAAGTATAATGTGAGTAATAGGGTTAGACATGTTCAACATGGTTGAGGTTGAATATATAATCTTGGGAAGAAAGACATATGTAGTCATCAATAGGATTGATATTTTAGAGCATTAGGCAACGTGGGCATGGTTGTTTTTAATAATCCATGCTCACTTTCCATTTTGCTTTGGTGAAAGGTTAATAAAATAGTCACTTGTCACTTTCTGTTTTTCTGTATGCTTAACAAAACACTGTTGAAATCTTGAGAACTGTTTGCTATTTTTGTTCCCTGAATGTGCTATCCCCAACTGCCAAACTGCAGAATGTACTCCCTCACCCAGTTGCACGCAAACTGCACACTCGCCCTGACCCATCAATAAATTTCCCTCCCTGCCCTGTCCAAGGAAAGTATATAAGTTCTGTTAAAGCTGTTCTCAGGGCTCTTTGCTCTATTCAAGTGAGCTCTGAGCCCCATCATGCTGGACCCCCAATAAACTCTTTGCTGTGGCTGAGTGAAAATGGTATACTGTTCTGTACTTAAAAGATGCTTTCTTTTGCTTGCCTCTGCATAAAGATAGTCAGTTGCTGTTTGCTTTCGAGTGGGTAGACCCAGAAACCAGAACGTTTTGTCAACTAACTTGGACTAGACTCCCACAGAGGTTCAAAATCTCACCCACTCTCTTTGATGAAGCCATTCACAGAGATCTCAACAACTTCAGAACTACACATCCCGAAGTCACCCTGATTCAATATGTGGATGTCCTGCTCCTGGCAGCCAACACCAAGGAAAACTTTGAGTCTGTGACCCAAGCACTATTATCTGAGCTTCCTCAACTCGGGTATAGAGCTTTGGCCAAAAAGGCCAAAATTTGCCAGCAAGAAGTAATCTTCCTGGGGTATTTCCTTAGGCACTGTAAATGATGGCTCACTGACCCCAGGAAACAAAACGTTGTGCAGATACCACCCCCATTTAAAAGGAGACAACATAGAGAGTTTCTTGGAACTGCTGGCTTTTGCAGGTTATGGACCTGGGTTTGTGTTCTTAGCTGCTCCTTTATACCCGCTGTTAAATGAGAATGCCCAATTCCAATGGACCCTTTGAGCACCAGCAAGCTTTTGATAACATCTAAGAACACTGACACTGAACACCTCAACTTCACTGAGCCCAGCCTGCAATTTCAGAAAGCCCTACACTATGTTAAAAATGTACATCAACTCAATCAACTTGGTTCAAAGAAACTGCAGCCATTCCTGTAGGATCAAGAACAGAGTTTTAGACTAACTCACTCACAGTGAATGGAAATAACTGAATGGGTAACAAAAGCCTGTCGGTTCTGTTAATTGGTTAATGCTTACCATTCCAAGCTTCCTGCAGGAAAGCACGTACCAGGAACCAGACCAGGACAATTCTGTGAAGTGGACTTTACTGAAATTAAGCCAGCGAGATATGGACTTAAATATCTCCTCGTCTTTGTAGATACATTTTCAGGATGGATTGAAGCCTTTCCCACAAAAAAAAAAAAAAAAACCGGCACAAATGGTGGTCAAGAAGATCCTGAAAGATACTTTTCAAAGACACGGCCTGCCTAATGTAATATGGTCTGATAATTGAACGGTGTTCATGGGCCAGGTAAATCAGGGGTTAGCCAGGACCCTGGGGATTAATTGGAAGTTACATTGTGCTTATAGACCCCAGAGCTAAGGACACATGAAAAAATAAATAGAAGCATTAAAGAGACCTTAAAGAAATAAAGCTTAGAGACCGTCATAAAAGAGTAGACTATGCTCCTGCCTTATGCACTGTTTCATGAAAGAAATACTCCCTTTGATTCTTTGTGTAACATCACCCCCTATGAAATTCTCCATGGGGCCCCTCCTCTGGTAAGGGACCTAACACCAACTCTAAGACCTAAGTATCCCTTCCACACACCCTTGCTTGACAGACTTAAATCTCTTGAAAGAAATCAGCTATACCTGTGGAAACAGCTGGCCACTGCCTTCCAACCTGGGGACGAGGGGACTCCACATCGATATCAAGTAAGAGACTTCCTCTACATAAGAGGACATCAGGTGTCATCCCTGGAACCCCGCTGGAAAGGACCATACCAGGTGCTACTTATAACACCTACAGCGGTAAAAGTAGACGGAATCACTTCCTGGATCCATGCCTCTCATCTCAAGCCTGCAACCTGTCCAGACTCTGGCTGGAAACTGGAAAAGACTGGTATCCCGTTCAAATTGTGTATTTGCCACGTAGATAAGGCTATAGACTCTCCCCTTGGCCACCAGTAGACCTAAAACTCATTAGCCCGTTCAGCAGCAATGGCTGATCACAAATCTACTAGACAAGAAGTATGGTCTATCTTGCATACAGCCCCCTTAGGGACCTGGTGGCCATCTCTCCACCCAGACATTTGTCAGCTGGATATAGGTCTTTCCTATTAGGATATCCTTGATGAAGAGGATCCCACTAAAATTCCATTAAATCATTTCCATACCATAGATAATGGAAACAAACCTTATGGTTGTATAGACAGGCAAGCCAGATGCAGGTTGGCTAGCCTATATTAGTATGTTTGCCCCGCAGACTATCAAAGCCACAAACCGCCACGGCTGAGTGTGAGAAAAGACGACTTCTTCTGTAAGTCATGGGGATTTGAGCATACAGAAGCTGCCTGGTGGAATGTAAAATCCTCATCAAATTCAGTACACAGCATTGGCCATATTACCATTTAGACATCTAAAACCGATGGCCCCAAGAGGAGTCTCTAGATCCTCAAATTCTGTGTGACATTTTTAACTTCTGCAAGTGCTCAAAGGGGTGAAAGGAAATTCCCCTATGTGGAGGCCTTTTCCCTCTTTCGCTCACATCCTGAACTATGCTTCTCCAATAGTTCCTCACCCTCAGCCTTCTGCTCCAGACTCTCTGCTGTCAGTCCTACCTCAGCAACCTAATTTCTCTTCTCCAATTACTAGATCAAAAACCCAAACCTCCACCGGTTCTCAGGGCATTGCCCTCTTGCTGAGTTAGCAGGTACTGAGGTACCCATCCACCCACTCACTCCTCTCTTCCTCTGTCAGTGCCCGCACCGGGTCCCACCAAGTCCTCTTACCAGCTAACCTAAAGCTCAAACCAGCTTAGGAGAAGCCTCAGACCCCTATCAAAGATGTAATGAAAATGACCTTTAAAGTTGCTTTGTCATCACTGAAAACAGGTTACTAAGAATTTAAAGTGCCTCACAGGCTTTTCGGGATACTCACTCCCGTCTTCCCCTCTGCTCTACTGGTTATACTGCTCAAGTTTTTGTTGCTAGGAAAATCCCAAACCCCTTTCCCATTATTCTTTTATATCTCTCCTTCCTCATTCTCAGATCCACGGAGCTGCTCTCACCCTCCGCCTTCCCCGTCTTCTCCCTCTGTACCAGGCCCAGAGAAAAATCTTAACTGAACTTCTCCAGAAGTCTTCACCATGGTTGACTTTAGGACTTTCAGCAAAATAGTCCCTATAAAAGAGTTCAGTGTAGATAAACTTCCTCTTTTTCTGTTGCCCTGCTCTACTTGGCTACTGGCTGCAAAAATCAGCACTCCTAAGCTTGACACCCCTTTAATAGTTTTTCACACAATATGTGAACAAGGTCTGTGG
The DNA here is from genome assembly GCF_048772815.1 of Callospermophilus lateralis. Classification (NCBI taxonomy): domain Eukaryota; kingdom Metazoa; phylum Chordata; class Mammalia; order Rodentia; family Sciuridae; genus Callospermophilus; species Callospermophilus lateralis. Next base: position 1,242,979 of record NW_027513519.1, on the reverse strand, counting down.
CCTTGAGCTGGGGCTTCATAGAGATGGCTATATTTCTAAGATATAAAATTACCAACTGGGCTCCATGGTAACAGCTGCAGGGGGATAAAAGAAAAGGAAGAAAAAGCTCTCCCCCTCCCAGGTGTCCTTGAAAATTTACCTTGCCCACCATAGAGGAAAAAACAGAAAAAAAACTTCTTTTTGTGAAGTTCTGCAGACTGTGAACTTCTTAGTCCCTTCCCTTTCATGTTGGGTACAAAATTCTGAAACTACCTAAACTTGAGGTTCAGGGAGTTAATTGATTACAACAGAAGCAATGCCTGCTGAATCCAGTTGCAACCAAATAGGACTGTTTCCCTGTCTTCTGTGCTATCTTAGGTGCCTTGCCTTGACCGTCCCTACAACAGTATAATTCTATATACTTAAACATTGTTTATGTTTTAATGAAATGGTCAACAGATGTGATTAATTGTGTAATGGTGAAGATGTTTCCCAGATTGCTCTATAATGACCCAGGTTCATTTGAAGTCCAAACAGGGGGGCATACAACCCAGTTCCACTGGGAACATATATCTCTTACTTTACCCATCATATTAGGAAGTGGAGTTGCTACAGGGGTAGTCACAGGAAACACTGCCCTGGTCCATGGTACACAACAAATGACCCAAATAGAAGCAGCAAAAGACCAAAACTTAAAGATATTAGAAACCTCCATCACAGTTTGCAGGAATCTTTAACCTCTCTCTCTGAAGTTGTTTTACACAACAGTCGAGGGTTTGACCTCCTCTTCATGAGAGAAGGGGGCCTTCGTGCTGCATTGATGTAAGAATGCTGTTTTTATGCCGACCATACTGAAGTTGTAAAAAAACCTATGAGTAAAATAAAAGGATGCCTTGAAGAGTGTCAACGAGAGAGAGAGGCCCCAAAAGGGTGGTTTGAGTCTTGGTTCACACAGTCCCCTTGTTTATCTACGCTTTTATCAACCCTGGCCTGTCCAATAATAATCTCCATATTATAGCTAACTATAAAACCCTGTTTGCTCAACCATGTAATTTCTTTTCTCCAAGCTCAAATTGGACAAGTTAAACTTATGGTAATACCCCACTAGCAGACATAGAATGTGACACCCCCCAATGATCACTTTTATGATTAAAATTAGCCAGAAGAAGAAGTGGGGAATGAAAGGTTAATAAAAAAGGTACTTGGAACTTCCTGTTTTTCTGTATGCTTAACAAAACACTGTTGAAATATTGAGAACTGTTTGCTAACCTTGTTCCCAGATTGTGCTGTCCCCAACTTCCAAATTGCAGGATGTATTCCCTCATCCGGTTACACGCAAACCGCCCACTCGCTCTGACCCATCAATAGATTTCCGTCCCTACCCTTTCCAAGGAAAGTATATAAGCTCTGCTTAAGCTGTTCTCAGGGTTCTCTGCTCTATTCTTGTGAGCTCTGAGCCCCAGCATGCTGGACCCCCAATAAACCCCTTGCTGTGGCATGAGACACTCTCCTGGTGGTCTCTTCCTCCGATGCTTGCACGAACATTACTTGGATGATTGAATGTAGAAGAGAAAATCCAGTCAAAAAGGGATAGTCGGTAGGATTAAGAAGATAGTCGGTAGGTTTAGGAAGAAGAGTGAGTATAGGATTTGGAACAAAATCTCTTTAGCAATAGTGGTTCGGTTAGACAGTGAATGTAAATGTCAGCACATGTGAACAGTCACAATAATAAAATGGGAAAAGAACGTAGGAAAGCAGATATCAATAAAGACATTACAAAATCAGGCAAAGTATAAAGTGCGTGATACGATTAGACATTTTCAACAGGGTTGAGTTAGAATATATAATCTTAGGAAGAAACAAATATGTAGTCACCAATAGGATTGACATTTGAGAGCATTAGGCAACCTTGACATGGATGTTTTTTGTAATCCATGCTCACTTTCCATTTAGGTTTTGGTACAATCATAAGTGTGACGTTTGCATTTGTGTCCAGAATATTACTGTGATAAAATGTATATGTAGATCTGGTGACATGAGTGTTTATTCCACCATTTCTGGGAGCAATTTTTTGAAGACATATAAATGGGTATTGGGGGTACAAAGAGGTATACACTGTGTCAATGAATATAGAGATAATGCATGAATAGACCATAAGTGAATAAATAATATAACTGGTTCCACATTAAATAACGGATTGAATTGATATCTGAAAATATATAAAAAAATCTTATATTGATATACAATCATTCATTCCAACCATTTATACATCTAATATTAATATTAGGGTTATGGTTTATCATGAAGATATGTTAGTTTTGCTACAAAAGTGATTATGGAAATCGAAAATAATGTGTTTGGAAAGAGTCAGTCACAATGCTGGCAATATGTGAACAAGGCCTCTGGCCTTGAGCTGGGGCTTGACAGAGATGGCTACATTTCTAAGATAAATAAGTTACCAACTTGGCTCCATGGTAAAAGCTGGCAGAGAGAAAAAACAAGAGAATAAAAAAAGCTCTGGCCCTCCCAGGTGTCCTTAAAATGTTAACTTGCACAGAACAGAGAAAAAAACAGAAACAAAAACTGCTTATAATGAACTTCTGCAGACTGTGAACTTCTGAGTCCCTCCCTTACATGTTGGGTACAAAATTCTGAAACAATCGAAACTTGGAGTTCAGGGGATTAAATAATTACAATAGAAGCAATGCCCTCTAAATCCGGTTGCAACCAAATAGGACTGTTTCGCTGTGTTCGGTGCTATGTTAGTTGCCTTACCTTGCCTTGTCCATCCCTTTTCTCATGAAAAGACCAGTCAAGAAACATGGAGGAATGCATGTGCTCTGAAGCAGGTAGTGATTGATAGTGAATCAAATGCCTATAATTTTCCTAACTTGTGGATGAAATACATATCCTATGATGTGCATAAATTAAAGAAATAGTAATCTACCAGTGTTGAATAAAAATCAACGTCAAAATACACATCATGTCCAATTGGAATCTACTTGCATTGATGTTAAACTGGGTCAGGTACTGTAGAAATATTAGGATTTGTGTGCACCATTCACTGAAGTTACTTTTCGGTACTAGGAAAGAAATATGTTTTTCAGGTGAATGGATATTTCTAAGAATAATCTTGTGAAAAGTTGATTATAAATTCACATATATGAATATGAATGAATTTGGTGAGTGTAAAATAAAACACATATTTCATATTTTGAAAAATCTGGAGAGTGTATATATCTATATATATATATCTATATATATATATCTATATATATATATATATCTACATATATATGTGTGTGTGTGTGTGTGTGTGTGTGTGTATACACACACACACACACACAGACATTAAAAATATCAATATATATGCAAATCAAAATTCATAATGAAATATATATCATCGACAGATCCAAAAATATTTATTTTACTGAACATGGATTTATGAATAATATTGTTCAAGTAGGAAGCTCACCCATAATTTGAATTTTCAGTTCCAACATCATTTAGGACCAGTGATTCCTTACAATTTGTATCTGTCAAGTCAGCCACCTCACATGAATGGACGTGTGGTCCCAGGTAGGATTCTATGTTTGCATATAAAAATACAGGTGGTGAATAGGCTATAGAGAAAGGGAGACAGGAATTCACATATTGGTTAACTTTTAAAAAAAACATGGAGAACGACTTCAACAAAAAGTTGACTAGATTTATAACTCCTACACTATATAATGCAAAAGGCAAGTCCAACTATACACCATGCCTCCTCTGAAATGCTTGTATTTTTATTCTGTTTGAGTTATTTTTCTCCATCTTATTAGTATTAGTAGTCAGAGTGTAGTAGGGTAGGGGTTAGTGTCAGGGATTCAGTATTTCGAAAGGAAAATTGGAAAATGAATCCAATGTGTATGTAAATATGTGCTGCACAAATATCCTTCCACTCTCATACAGAAAAAATGCCTTGACAGAACCTTCGCCCCAACTAAAACACCATTAGAGGAGAAGAGTTAGAAAATCAGTGAATACATATCTGGAATGGAATATGCTCACGGTTTTGAAAACTTGGAGGTGAGAGATGATTTTCGAAAAGAAAGGGACAGGGTAAACACTCCACAAACATGGAGCTCTGCTGGCCTAAAGACTTCTTGAGAAAATGCCTCTGAGGTTGGGCCCTTGAACTATATGTGGTTGTCAGGAGCTTTAGCTTCCTTTGTACTGAGACCACCAAAGCTGGGTCTGCATCTATGTGACATGGAGGAAATTGTTTCTTATTTTCCAATGAAAATGAGGCAGAAGTGCTGAATTCTCTCTTTGTAGGTAACCTGTGGCCACTGGGGACTAAGTGTCTCCCCGTGTGGACTGTGAAGCCATTTGGACATCCTCCAATTTTCGTGGTGTTTCTCGCTGCTGCACTGGGAGTTTGGTATTTGCTTCACAAAATACATGGAGTTCAACTGGGACACAGTGCTGGAGGGATTTCTGTCAGGAGTGGTGGGTCAGGGTCTGCAGGATAATGCACCAACCAGGCTTCTATCCCACATAGCTTGCCCCCTTGACCATAGCAACCTGATTCTGAACATTGCCCTGAAACCTCTCAATATAACAAGATGCCTTTACAAAGAAGGGTCTGCTGGCTGCACCATGTCAGTAACAACCATTTGGAAGCCAAGGGCAGATCCACATTGCCCCACCACATGTTTTATCACACACCTTCCCACCACTGTTCTAGGCCCACTAATCAGCAGGCACCAAATTATTGGCATCTCTATTCTACACCACTTTCATGAAACCCAGTCAATCAAGGCACTATCTGGCATACTCAAGATCAGCAACAGCACATCCAAAGGTTCTCCAGTGCCACCAGGTCATGGGAATTTCAAAAATTTCATGGTATTTTTCTAGCCATTTTTCTAGGATGATGTTGCAAGCACTGTGGGTTTCAATATATTCAGGAACCGTTAAATGGTGAAGAAGCACATTTCAATGAAAGCTCTGGAGAACTCTCACAGGCAAGGCTTCCAAAATAGTGGCCAAAAGGTCACTTGAAGCCAGTCCTATTGAGGTCTACAATATGAGGTCCATGTGTTTTTTGACTCTGAACTATGGCTGCCATGTCTTTCAGAATACAATCAAGTGATATCCTGGCTGAGATTCCCAGTGCTCTGTGGAAAGCCACCCTGGGCCTAGATCTCAGTTTCCAAGGGCGACTTTCATTGCGTGGCTTCCTAAAATCCCAAAACAATTCATGGCAATACTTCTCTGAGGTCAGTTCTAGAACTCAGTCTCTAAGGGGAATCACACCAGAGTTCAAGCCCAGGTGGACCCAGTCTTTTCTTCCAACCACCACACAAATGACCACAATTAAAACCAAAACACTCCACATGGCCCTAATCTTCTTCCATATAGACACTCATCATATCCTTTGGCTGGAGTTTTCCATAAGGGGCATCAGCCCAAGACAGTGTCCAAAATAAGCTCCCTTAACCCTCATTTGCCTAAAGTCAGGGTGGCCTGGACACCCTTACTGTATACCAGGAGTGATCAAATAGGTCTGCCATTAATACTTTTCCACTTCTTCAATTCTAGGCCTTTTAACTGTGGCATTTAGATTCTTTATGTGAACTGTAGTCAAGAGAAAACCCAAGCACCTATGGGCTAGCCTCTGCATGGCTTTGAAGAATTCATTTGACCCAAAGGATCCCTATTCTCACGTGATGGAGGTCAGAAACATTACAGAGAAAGGCGAGAGACTTCATCTACAATGACTGTAATTTTTGCCATTTTGATTTTGTATGCACACATGGGATTTTTCTTTACATCCATCAGGTGTTGGGAATCTAAGCCACAGCCTCACACAGGGCCAAGAGACTGATTCAGACACATCCCTTTCCAAAGCAGTTAAGTAAAGAGACACAGGTAATGCCCATTTATTTCCATTTGAAAACTGGTTACTTCAGGCTTCACAAAGGGGTGGCCTGAGGCAAAGTCCTTCCTGTAATTCAGGCCAAAAGAACAATAGGCAAGCAAAAGCCCCAAAGCAGAGTTGCTCCACTGAGACTTTACTGGTCACACTGATATCTGAGTTTTCTGAGATGCTCGCCATTCTCTTCAGCTATCCAGTACATGGCCATATCACAGAGCTTGGAGGTGGTAAATATCTTGGACAGAAAACCATGAGCCTATTCTGGAGTGTAGCCAGAATTCAGGAAGGAAACAAGAACTTAGGAAGTTTGAAGGTGTTGCCCTTTGATAAGGCAAGCCACAGTCCATTTATATATCGGGCAGGATTGATGCTGGGAAGCTTTCTACTAGACAGGACACATCCATTGATGCATTCTCTTTTCTAATGTCTACAACCACAGACACACTGGGAAACACAGACATAGAAACACTTGCCTTGTCAAACGACTTACTTGAAACAGTTCACTCCAAACCAAACAAACCGCCTTTCCTACCTTTTCTCAGAACATGAGACAAAACCACAAACACCCAACTAAAACCACAAATGCATCTCCTTTCCCCAAGTAGGTCTGTGACTATTCGGAGTGTACTCTCACTGGTGAGCCTTACTATGTTCCTCTGAAATGGCCTGTCCTGTCTCAGATATGGTCTCCTTGGCCTACTCTGAAAATGTCAGGAGCCCGTGGTGAGCCACTACTTGCTTTCTCTGGAAAGGCCAGTCTTCAAATCTTTCCTGGCATTTGGCCATCCTCACATCAGTATATACCAAAAAAGACTGTCTCTGTCCTTGGAATACCCAAACAAGTGAGCCCACTGGGACTGGGACTGGGACTGGCTCTGGGTGCCTGGCTTCCTATATCGCAAGTTCAGAGAGTTCCATCACCAATGAATAGAGATGAGGTCACTTCCTTCAGAAACTGAATGAGGTCACTGCCTTTGCAACCACTTTGTCCTAACAGTTGCTTCCAAGGGTCCCATGAGATGGATGATGCCCCTATTTCCCGTGACACTTTCACAAGTTAGAATGGTATATCACCCATAGGCACCCGTGAAAAGCTCTCCACACAGGCCTGGATTCGTCCATCTTCTGTACATTAGGAACAGAGAGGCTGATTCAGACACAACCCCTCATCCAGACAAGGCTGTTTTCCATGGAAGAAGACTTTTGCACTCTCTGGTCCTTCATACCTGCCTACATCTTCTCCAGGGATTATTTCTGCATGGAACTTTGAGGTTTTCAGCAGGTGTTATATCCCCTACATTCCTTATTGTAAGACCAACACTGTCCCTGCTCTTCCATAAAGTTAGAATGTGGGAACAGTATATGGTTTGGGTTAATAACATGTTCGATTTGAGTTAGGAATCATTTTGCTGGATGAATAATGGTATTGAAAACCTGCGATTTTTATAAGAATATAGAGGTCAAATATATGTATGAAAACAGAAATCTAAGTAAGATTTGAAGCCCAGAAAGGGATTGGGCCCTTGATTGGGAGACTTAGCTTTGAATTATGTCCTGCACAGATGTCTCAGATGAATCAATACACTATGGCATCGGACCTTATACCTTGGATGATTGAATGTTGAAGAGAACATCCATTCTAAAAAGGATAGTCAGTAGGATTTGGGAGATAGTCGGTAGATTCAGAAAGAAGAGAGAGTATAGTATTTGGACCAAAAGTTGTTTAGCAATTGGGTTTCAGGTAGAGAGTGAATGTAAATGTCAGCACAAATGCACAGTCAAAATGATGAACTGGGAAATTATGAAGGAAAGGAGATATCAATAGAGACATTAGGATATCAGGCAAAGTTTAAAGTGAGTGATAGGATTAGACATTTTCAACAGGGTTGAGTTTGAATATATAATCTTAGAAAGAAACAAATATGTAGTCAACAACTGGATTGACATTTGAGAGCATTAGGCAACCTGGACATGGATGTTTTCAGAAATCCATGCTCACTTTAAATTTAGGCTTTGGTACAATTATAAGTGTGACCTTTGCTTTATTTTCCAGAATATTACTGTGATAAAATGTATATATAGGTCAGGTGACATGAGTATTTCTTCCACCATTTCTGGGAGCAATATTTTGAAGACGTATAAATGAGTATTTGGAGTACAAAGAGGTGTACCATCTCTCTATGAATATAAAGATAATGGAAGAATAGACCATACTGAGAGTAAATATTATAATTGGTAAACTTTAAATAACAGATTGAATTGATATCTGAAAATATACAGGAAATCTTATTTTGATATAAAATCATTCATTCCAACCAGTTATACTTCTAACGGTAATTTTAGGGTTATATTTTATCATGACGAGTGTGTGAGTTTTGCTTCAAAAGTGATTATGGAAATCAAAAATAATGTGTTTAGAAAGAAGTCTCATGAAAAGTCTTGTCAAGAAACATGGAGGAATACATGTGTTCTGAAGAAGGAAGTTATTGAAAGTGAAACAAATGCCTATAAATTTGCTAACTTGTGTATGAAATATATATCTTATGATGGGCATAAACTGAAGAAATAGTAATGTACCAGTGTTGACTAAAAATGAACATCAAAATACATATCATGTTCCATAATAATCTACTTGCATTGATGTGACACTGGGTCAGTTACTGTAGAAATATTAGGATTCGTATGCACCATTCACTGAAGTTAGTTTTCAGTTCTAGGAAACAAATATGTATTTCAGGTGGATGAATATTTCTGAGAATAATCTTTTGAAAATTTGATTATAAATCCACATACATGAATACAAATGAATTTAGGGAGTGTACAATAAGACACATATATTTCATATTTTGAAAAATTTGGAGAGTGTATATATATATATATATATATATATATATATATATATATATATATAAATACACACACATACACATTAAAAAGTAGCTATATATATGCCAATCGAAATTCTTCATGAAATGTATATCATCCACTGATACAAAAATATTCATTATACTGAATATGATTTTATTTATCATGTTGTTCATCTAAGAAGCTCACCCATAGGTTGAATTTTCAGTTCTAACTGTGTTCAGGAGGAGTGATCTCTTCTCCCAATTTGTATCTGCCATGTCAGCCACCTCACAAGAATGTACATGTAGTAACAGGTAAGATTCTATATGTGCATATGAAATTACATGTGCTGAATTGGCTACACAGAAAGGCAGAGAGGAATTCACCTATTTGTTACCTTTAAAAACACATGGATCTTCTATTTCTCTCTTTAGGGTTCTGTAGTTTTTATTGTATAAGTCTTTCACCTCTTTTGTTAGGTTGATTCCCAAGTATTTTAATTTTTTTTGAGGATATTGTGAATGGAGTGTTTTTCCTCATTTCCGATTCAGAAGATTTGTTACTGATATACAGAAATGCCTTTGATTTGTGCGTGTTGATTTTATATCCTGCCACTTTGCTGAATTAATTTATTAGTTCTAGTAGTTTTTTTGTAGACCCTTTTGGGTCTTCTAGGTATAGAATCATGTCATCCACAAACAGTGATAATTTAAGTTCTTCTTTTCGTATTTTTATGCCTTTAATTTCTTTCATCTGTCTAGTTGCTCTGGCCAGTGTTTTGAGAACTATATTGAATAGAAGTGGTGATAGAGGGCATCCCTGTGTTGTTCCTGATTTTAGAGGGAATGCCTTCAATTTTTCTCCACTCAGAATGATGCTAGCCTGAGGCTTAGCATAGATAGCTTTCACAATTTCGAGGAAATTTCCTGTTATCCCTAGTTTTTCTAATATTTTGAATATAAAGGGATGCTGTACTTTGTCGAATGCTTTTTCTGCGTCTATTGAGATGATCATATGGTTCCTATTTTAAGTCTATTTATGTGGTGAATAACATTTATTGATTTCCATATATTGGACCATCCTTGCATCCCAGGGATTAATCCTACTTGATCATGGTGCACAATTTTTTTGATGTGCCTTTGTGTCCGATTCGCCAGAATTTTATTGAGGATTTTTGCATCTAGATTTATCAGAGATATTGGTCTGTAGTTTTCTTTCTTTGAGGTGTCATTGTCTGGTTTCGGAATCAGGGTGATGTTGGCCTCATAGAATGAATTTGGCAAAGCTCCCTAACTTGAAAAGTATTGGTATTAATTCTTCTTTAAAGGTTTTGTAAAACTCCGCTGTATGCCCATCTGCTCCTGGGCTTTTCTTGGTTGGTAGTCTTTTGATTGCTTCTTCAATCTGATCCATTGATATTGGTCTGTTCAAATTGTGTGTATCCTCCAGACTCAGTCTGGGCAAATCATAGGATTTAAAAAAGTTATCGATGTCTTCACTCTCTTCTATTTTATTCGAATATAGGTTTTCAAAATAATTTCTAATTGTCTTCTGTATTTCTGTAGCATCTGTTTTAATCTTGCCTTTTTCATCCCGTATGTTAGTAATTTGAGTTCTCTCTCTTCTTCTCTTCGTTAGCATGGATAAGGGTCTGTCGATCTTATTTATTTTTTTGAAGAACCAACTTTTAGTTTTGTCATTTTTTTCAATAATTTCTTTTGTTTCAATTTCGTTGATATCCGCTCTGATTTTAATTATTTCTTGCCTTCTGCTACATTTGCTGTTGTTTTGTTTTTCTTTTTCTAGGGCTTTGAGATGAAGTGTGAAATCTTAGAAGATGGAAAAATATACCCTGTTCATGGATAGCAGAACTAACATCATCAAAATGGTGATATTAACAAAAGTTCTCTATAGGTTTAATGCAATGCCAATCAAAATCCCAAGGGCATTTCTTGTAGAAATAGAGAAAGCAATCATGAAATTCATATGTAAAAATAAAAGACCCAGAATAGCAAAAGCAATTCTAAGCAGAAAGTGTGAATCAGGCGGTATAGCGATACCAGATTTCAAACTATATTACAGAGCAATTGTAACAAAAACAGCATGGTACTGGTACCAAAACAGGTGGGTGGAACAATGGTACAGAATAGAGGACACAGAGACCAATCCACAAAACTACATACTATCTTATATTTGATAAAGGGGCTAAAAGCATGCAATGGAAGAAGGATAGCATCTTCAACAAATGGTGTTGGGAAAACTGGAAAACCATATGCAACAACATTAAACTGAATCCCCTCCTCTCGCCATGCACAAAAATTAACTCAAAGTGGATCAAGGAATTAGATATCAAATCAGAGACTCTGCATCTGATAGAAGAAAAAGTTGGCTTCGATCTACATATTGTTTGGTCAGGCTCCAAATTCCTTAATAGGACACCCATAGCACAAGAATTAATAACAAGAATCAACAAATGGGCTTACTTAAACTGAAAATTTTTTTCTCAGCAAGAGAAGCAATAAGAGAGGTAAATAGGGAGCCTACATCTTGGGAACAAATTTTTACTCCTCACACTTCAGATAAAGCTCTAATATCCAGAGTATACAAAGAACTCAAAAAACTATAGAATAATATAACAAATAACCCAATCAACAAATGGGCCAAAGACCTGAACAGACACTTCTCAGAGGAGGACATACAATCAATCAACAAGGACATTAAAAAATGCTCACCATCTTTAGCAGTCAGAGAAAAGCAAATCAAAACCACCCTAAGATACCATCTCACTCCAGTAAGATTGGCAGTAATTAGGAAGTCAAACAACAACAAGGGCTGGCAAGGATGTGGGGAAAAGGGTACTCTGGTACAATGTTGGTGGGACTGCAAACTGGTGCAGCCAATTTGGAAAGCAGTATAGAGATTCCTGGGAAGGCTGGGAAAGGGACCACCATTTGACCCAGCCATAGCCCTTCTCGGTCTATTCCCTGAAGACCTTAAAAGAGCATACTACAGAGATAATGCCACATCGATGTGAATAGCAGCACAATTCACAATTGCTAGACTGTGGAACCAACCCAGATGCCCTTCAATAGATAAATGGATTTAAAAAATGTGGCATTTATACACCATGGAGTATTACGCAGCACTAAAAAATGACAAAATCATGGAATTTTCAGGGAAATGGATGGCATTAGAGCAGATTATGCTTAGTGAAGCTAGCCAATCCCTAAAAAACAAATTCCAAATGTCTTCTTTGATATAATGAGGCAACTAAGAACAGAGCAGGAAGGAAGAGCAGGAAGAAATGATCAACATTAATCAGAGACATGAGGTGGGAGGTAAAGGGAGAGAAAAGGGAAATTGCATGGAAATGGAGGGAGATCCTCAATGTTTTACAAAATTATATATAAGAAGTTGTTAGGGGAAGTGGAAAATAAACAAGTAGGAAAATGAATTACAGAAGATGAAGTAGAGAGAGAATATGGGAGGGGAGGGGAGTGGGGATAGTAGAGGATAGGAAAGATAGCAGAATACAACAGATACTAATAGGGCATTATGTAAAAATGTGGATGTGTAACCGATGTGATTCTGCAATCTGTATTTGGAGTAAAAATGGGAGATCATAATCCACTTGAATCTAATATATGTAATACAAGATGTCAAGAGTTTTGTAATATTTTGAACAACCAATAAAAAAAAAAAACACACGGAGAACTATTTCAACAAAATTTGACTAGATTTATAACTCCTACCCTGTATAATGCAAAAGGCAAGTCCAACTATACACTATGCCTTGTCTGAACTGCTTGTATTTCTATTCTGTTTGGGTTATTTTTCTCCATCATATTATAATTATTAGTCAGAGTCTAGTACGGTATGGGTTAGTTTCAGGGATTCAGTATTTTGAATGGAAAATAGGAAAATAAATCCAATGTGTATGTAAATATGTGCTACACAAAAATCTTTCCACTCTCATCCAGAACAATGCCTTGACTTTACCTTTGCCCCAAGTAAAACACAATTAGAGGAGAAGAGTTAGAAAATCTGTGAATACATATCTGGAATGAAATATGGTCAAGAGTTCACAACCTTGAAGGTGGTAGAGGAGTTTCCAAAAGTTAGGAACAGGTAAATACTCCACAAAAATGGAGCTCTGCTGGACTAAAGACTTCTTGAGAAACTGCCTCTGAGTTTGGGCACTTGAAATATTTGTTGTTGTCAGGAGCTTTAGCTTCCTTTGTAGAGAGACCATCAAAGCTGGGTATGAATCTAAGTGACCTGGAGGACATGGTTTCTTATTTTCTAATGAACATGAGGCAGCAGTGCTGAATTCTCTCTTTGTAGGTAAACTGTGGCCACTGGGGGCTAACTCTTTCCATGTGGACTGTAAAGCCATTCGGTCATCCTCCACTTGTCGTGGTGTTTCTTGCTGCCGCAATGCGAGCTTGGTATTTGCTTCACAAAATACAAGGAGTTCAACTGGGACACAGTGCTAAAGGGAGTTCTGTCACGTGCGGTGTTTCAGGGTCTGCAGGATAATGCACCACCCAGGCTTCAATCCAACATAGCTTGCATCCTTGACCATAGCAATCTGATTCTGAACATTGCCCTGAAAACTCGCCATATAAAAAGATGCCTTTACATAGAAGGGTCTGCTGGCTGCACCATGCCAGTTACAAGCCATTTGGAAGCCAATGGCAGATCCACATGTCCCCACCAGATATTTTCTCACACACCTGCACACAACTTCTCTAGGCCCACTTCTCATCAGGCCCCAACTTACTGGCATCTCTGTTCTTAAACAATTTTCATGGTCATGAGAATTTCAAAAATTTCATGGTATTTATCTAGCCATTTTTCAAGACTGATGTTGGAGGCATTGTGGGTTTAAATTCATTCAGGAATCATTCAATGGTGAGGAAGCTCATTTGAATGAAAGCTCTGGTGAAATCTCAGATGCAAGGCTTCCCAAAGAGTGGCCAAAAGGTCACATGAACCCAGGCCTATTGCTGTCTACAATGTGAGGTCCATGTGTGTTTTGACTCTCATCTATGGCTGCCATGTCTTTCAGAATAAAACCATGTGATATCCTGGCTGAGATTGCCAGTGCTCTGTGGAAAGCAAACCTGGGCCTAGATCTCGGTTTCCAAGGGCGACTCTCATGCGTGGCCAACTAAAATCCCAACACATTTCATGATAATACTTCTCTAAGTTCAGTTCCAGAACCCAGTCTCTAAGGGGAATCACACCAGATTTCAGCCCAGGTGTACCCAGTCATATCTTCCAACTACCACACAAATGACGACAATTAATACCAAAACACTCCCACATGGCCCTCATCTTCTTCCATATATTCACTCTCATCCTAAGCTCTGTCTGGAGGTTTCCATGAGCGGCGAAGTCCAAGAGAGTGTCCAAAATAAGCTCCCTTGCCCCTCATTGCCTAAAGTCATGGTGGCCTGGACACCCTTCCTGTGAACCAGGTGTGATCAAATAGGACTGCCCTTAATACGCCTAGACTTCTGCAATTTGAGGCCTACTGACTGTCAGGTATAGATTTTTTTATGTGAATTGGAGTCATGAGAAAACCCAAGAACCTATGTGCTAGACTCTCCAGGGCTTTGAAGAACTCATTTGACACAAAAATCCCTATTCTCACTTGATGGAGGTCAGGAGCCTTACAGAGGAAGGTGAGAGACTTCATGCACAGGGACTGCTCTTTTGGCCATTTTGGTTATGGATTCACACACGGAATGATCCATCAGGTGATGAGAATCTAAGCCACAGCCTCACACATGTCAAAGAGGCTGATTCAGACACATCCCTTTCCAAAGCAATTAAGCAAATACCCACTGGTGATGCCCATTCATTTCCATTTGAAAACTGTGTGCTTCAGGCTTCACAAAGGTGTGGCCTGAGACAAAGAGCTTCCTGACATTCTGGACAAATTAACAATAGGTAAGCAAATGGGCCAAAGTAGGGTTTCTCCACTGAGACTTTACAAGACACACTGATGTCTGAGTTTTCTAAAATGCTCCAATTCCCATATATTAAATTATGTAGAGACATTAATGAACAAGAGCAAGTCATGGCAGCTGCAGTAAAACAGGCTTCAGAACAAGGGCAAGTTGTGGCAGCTGCAGTAAAACAGGCTTTAGATGCCAGGACAAGAACATGCTACAATTGTGAACAAACAGGACATTTTAAAAGGAATTGCCTCATAAGAGGAGGGTTTAACAAAACTAGGTATCAAAGTAGTAGAATACGGGGTATTTGCCCAGGATGCTGTAGAGGGAGACATTGGACTAATGAATGCCATTCTCAAACCACCATAGAGGGTGGTACATTATCAAAAAACAAACAAGGACCAGGTGTTTATCCATGATATCATGGAGAAAGGCATCAGGTTACGTTGCCAGAAAATGGACAGGGGGACCCAATGCTCTGGGGCCCCAAACCACAAATATACAGAGCACTGGAGGAACCCAGCAACCCCATCAGGGTAGTGCCAAGGACACATTGTCCATAAGATCCCTCAACAGACAAACCAGAGGGAGTGCAGGGTTGGACATCTGCACCTCTGTCAGAGCAGTACTAACTCCAGAGATGGGAGTTCAAATCATTCTCTCAGGGGTAAAAAACCTCTTCCCCAAGGAGCAGTAGGCTTATTATTGGGACACAGCTCTTCTACTCTAAAAGGACTTATGATAAGTCCTGGGGTAATTGATCCTAATTATGAAGGTGAAATAAAAATTATAGCCAGTTCTCCAAAGGGTATATATCAGTAATTTCACCAAGAGACAGAATAGCACAGTTACTAATAATACCATGCTTACATGATAAATTTTCCAGTCATGCTGTAGAAAGAGGTTCCAAGGGATTAGGCTGCACAGATGTAGATTTGGCTATGTTTTCTCTAAAGTTAGATTCTCGCCCCATGCTAAAACTAAATATTCAAGGACATGAATTAAATGGGCTACTGGATACAGATGCAGAACTTAGCATCATCTTTCGTCCAGAATGGCCAAAATATTGGCCATTACAACCATCCACTCAAACACTTCAAGTCCTATGATTGGCCACTAATCCCCATCGAAGAGCAATGGTATTAGATTGGAAGGATCCTGAAGGATGTGAAGGAACTATACAGCCATATGTATGGATCATCTTCCCATAAATTTATGGGGATGAGATGTCCTAGATGAATTAGGTTTGAAATTAACAAAAAAAAATCAATTAAAATGTACCCACAATTATGCTTACACAAGGTTTTAGGATAGGAAAAAGATTAGAAAAACAATATCAAGGTATAGCAGCCCCAATACTAATAGATCAAGGAACAGACAGAAATGGGTTGGTTTTAAAGAAAGGGCCACTAAGACAATAAAAATTACTTGGAAATAAGAAAGACCAGTATGGGTTCCTCAGTGGACCCTGACTAAAGAAAAGGTACCAGCAGCCCATGATCTGGTCAAACAACAATTAGCAGAAGACATATACAACCATCTGTATCTCCCCATAATACTCCCAGTTTTGTCATCAAAAAGTAATCTGGTAAATGGAGATTATTGCAAGATTTAAGAGGCATTAATAATGAGATGGTTATTATGGAACATGCTCAATTGGGGATTCCTTAATTATCTGCTTTGCCAAAACTTGGTATGATTTATTTATAGATATTAAAGATTTTTTTTTTCATTTCCAATTCAACCTTAGGATAGTCCATGTTTTGCATTTACTAACCCTGCACTGAATCATGAAGGTCCTGATCAGAGATACAAATGGAAAGTACTCCCTCAAGGGTTGGCTAATAGCCCAACTATGTGTCAAATTTATGTTAACAAAGTAATCCAGCCACTTAGAAATCAAAATCCTGAACTGCAAATATTTCACTATATGGATGATATATTATTAGCACACAAAGCTAAAAACACATTGCTAGAATGTTATGCCACACTTAAAAACTTATTAAAAAATATAAACTAGAGATAACAATAGATAAAGTAGAATTAAATTTTCCAATTAATTATTTAGGAGTTCTATTATCCTCAACCATGGTCTGTCCACCAAAAATTCAAGTACGAATAGATCAACTCAAATCACTTAATGACTTTCAACAGTTATTAGGAGACATAAATTGGATAAGGCTTTATCTAGGTATACGCACAGTAGAGTTGGAACCTTTTTTGATATCCAAAAAGGTCCGTCAAATGCAAATTCACCCCGCATGTTAACGCCTGAAACAAGAAAGGCATTAAAAATTCTTGAAACATATATGGAAAATATGCATTTGGATAGAATTGATATAAGTTTGTCTTTATTATTTATTCTACTACCAACAAAAAATATTACTACAGGAGTATTTTGGCAAGAAGGTCCATTATTATGGATACATTTAACTTATTCTCCTAACACTATTCTTACTCGGTATAATGAGGCTGTAGGACAATTAATACTGAAAGGAATAAAAGCAGCAAAGGGAGTGTTCGGAATTTCTCCCAATAAAAGTATTACTCCATATACTCTGAATCAAATTGATGAGTTAGCTAATGAGTTAAATACTTGGGAAATAATCATGTGCAAATCTAATGTTTCATTTGATAACCACTTACCATCTAATCCTTTATTGTCTTTTTGGTCATTGCATCCTGTAATTTTTCCAAAATTGAGAAGAAAAACACCTATCATGAATGCTCCAAATATATTCACTGATGGGTCAAATAATGGTACAACAGCAATAGTTACACCTGATCAAACTTTTACATTTCTAGTACCCAAACAATCATCTCAAAAGGTAGAGCTTAATGCAGTATTACAAGCTTTTGTGATGTTTAAAGATTCTGTAATTAATTTATTTTCCGATAGTCAGAATATAGTTAATGCTATAGTATCCCTTGAAGATGCTGGTAGGATTTCCCTTTCCTCTACTGTTTTCTCTTTGCTTTCCACTATACAAAGTCTAATCTTGGACAGAAAAGATCTGTTCTTTATAGGAAATATCAGAACACATACAGGATTGCCTGGAGCCCTTAGTTTGGACAATGATTTAGCAGATAAAACTACACATGACATACATATTTTCTCTATAGTAGAAGAAGCTACAAATTTTCATAAAAAGTTCCATGTCAATGCTAATAGTTTACAAAAGTGCTTTAAAATAACTAAGGAAAAAGCTAGGTAAATAATAAAACAATGTCAAAATTGTGTGACCTTTTTACCACACGTTAATCTTCGAGTCAATCCTAGAGGATTGATACCTAACCATATTTGGCAGATGAACGTCACAAACTTGCCAGAATTTGGAAAATTAAAATATTTGCATGTTACAGCTGATACTTCTTCTGGATTTTTGATGGGCTCCCTTCTTGTCGGAGAAAAAAACTAAAGATGTTATAGCTCATTGCTTACGAAATTTTGCCACTGTGGGCGTTCCAAAACAGTTAAAAACAGATAATGCCCCTGGTTATACTTCTACCTCTTTTAAACAATTTTGCTCATCATTTGGCATCACTCATATAACAGGAGTCCTATACAATCAGCAGGGACAAGGTATAGTTGAAAGAGCACATCAAACTATTAAAACGTACTTACTAAAGCAAAAAGAAGGAATTGGGAAACTTAAAATAACCTTATTTTAAGTTATTAAAAATAACTTAAAATAACCCTTTATGTTAAGTTATTTTAATAACTTAAAGATAAACTTAAAATAACCCTTTTTACTCTAAACTTTTTAAATTTGGAATCATCAGGGCTTAGTGCTGCAGGAAGACATATATGTCCAAAAAATGTACATAAGCCCAAGGTATTTTGGAAGGATATTTTAACAGGACAATGGAAAGGTCCTGACCAAGTAATTGTCTGGAGTCGGGGGTCTGTTTGTGTGTTTCCACAGGGAGAACAGGAGCTGATTTGGATTCCAGAGAGATTAACTAAAGAGATTTCTACAGACCCAAAAGAAGATGATTTGGCTCCAATCAATTACAGCTGATATCCAGAACTCCAGTTTGGCTATTCTTACATCTGTGACAGAACCAGGATGTTTTTTTTTCAATATCTATTTTATTATTGCCCTTTCCCATATCATGAAGTTCTATTTTGTTTTTTGAGCTCATACAGACCTAGGATAATGTTTTGCTAATCAGTTCTATTTATGGACTATAGAGTTTTTAGACTTTGCAATGGAGGTTTCACATGTAAAAAGTTATAAAGCCTTTACTATTATGTTATGTGTTGTATGTATTATATTATGTGTGCACACTTGTGTTTTGTGTTGTATGTTTGAATGTACATAACCATATATCATATGTGATGAGCGCTCATGAAAAAATGGATCCAAATATTTTTTTGACGTGATGTAAATATTTTAATTTAAATTGGGTAAACACCTGTTGAGGATTGTTTTAAAATGTGAACAAAAAGGGAGGTTAACAGATCTGTTTGCTTTCTTTCACCTTTCCTTTTCATTATATTTAATAATTCTCTTCAAGACAATGTAAATTGTTAAGAAAATTGTTTTTTTTAGTGCCTTCTGGAATGTTACATAATTTTTTCTTTAGGCATTGTTGCCAGAATCCCTATCTTCATCCCAGTGCCTGTGTAGACAATGATAAAACCAATCTACAGCTTCTGCAAAAGCCATCACTGAACTGCTTGCAGAACTTGCCTGGACTATGTAACACTTGTATGCATTGTGAACTCACCTGCATGCATTGTGAACAATATGTTGGTGCATCGACTTGTGGTAGTGTTGGGATATTTTTGCTGATGATATCATCCGTGGTACAATTTTTCCAAAAGGAGCCCTCAATTGGCTTGGTGTATCTTCCACCTTCTGCTTGTCATGGTCGTTCAGCTAAAATTTGGGGGCCAACAGAGATGAGACAAAGAACCTCACCCCCCCACTGGTACAGAGACCTCTCCACAGGTGTGGCTGTATACTGGACCTGTAGTTAGTGACTGGTAAGATCCAATTGCAATGGTACCAACCTAAGACTGGAGGCTGACACCTTGAGGTCAGCTCATTCGATAATGGGTAAGAACCATATGTACTATTGGACAACCTAAGGCAGGCATGGTCCCTAAGCCACATGCTTGTTGTTTAAACAGAGAGGGGGGAGATGTTGAGAGCCACAGCCCGAGGGGCCAAAGGAAACTTTCAGACTGCCAGCTGATGGTTGGCTCACAGCAGCCCCAGCAACATCTAGCTGATTGGCTACTCTGCGGTGATGCCCATTGGGCTGTTTCCTCACCCTTTCAAACTACCAAGCTGCTCATTGGGGGACTTTTTTGGCTCTGCCTAAATGACCCAGCCAATCGAACTCAAAAGCAGGAGGAGTGGAGATGTTGAGAGCTTGTGGGAAGCTGGTGGTGGCAGTTGTGCTCTGAGGGTATTTCCCGAGGAGCTATTTTTTTGGCGCGTGTGGTTCTAAAAATAAAGTTAGTTTCTTTTGACAAGTGGCTCCTGAATTGTGCCCAGCCAGACTGTGGCAATCATAAATTGATGGAGAAAAATAACCGAAACAGAATAGAAATACAAGCAGTTCGGAGGAGGCATCGTGTATAGATGGATTTACCTTTTGTATGATAAAGGGTTGGTGTTATTTATCTAGTCAATATTAAATTGAAATAGTTCTCCGTGTGTTTTAAAGTTAACAAATATGTGAATACCTGTATCCCTGTATCTGTATCCTATTCAGCACATGTATTTTTGTATGCACATATAGAATCCTACCTGGTATCACATGTACATTTTTGTGAGGTGGCTGACTTGGCAGATATGAATTGTGAAAAGAGATCACTACTCCTAAACGTTTTTGGAATTGAAAATTAGAACTATGGGTGAGCTTCCTAGTTGAACAAGATAATACATAAATTCATGTTCAGTAAAATGAATATTTTTGGATCTGTGGATGTTATATATTTCATGATGAATTTCGATTGGAATATATATTGATACCATTTAATGTCTGTGCATTTGCGTGTGTGTGTGTGTGTATATATATATATATATATATATATATATATATATACTCTACAGATTTTTCAGCATATAAAATATGTGTCTTATTATACAATCCCTAAATGCATTCATATTCATGTATGTGGATTTATAATCAAATGTTCACAAAATTATTCTCAGAAATATTCATCCACCTCAAATATATATTGTTTCCTAGTGCTGAAATCTAAATTCAGTGAATGGTGCATAGAAGTCCTAATTTTTCTACAGTAACTGACCCACTTTAACATCAATGCAAGTAGATTACTATGGTACATGATGTGTATTTTGACGTTCATTTTTATTCAACACTGTTACATGACTATTTCTTCAGTTTATGCACATCATAGGATATATATTTTATTCACAAGTTTGCAAATTTATAGACATTTGTTTCACTTTCTATCACTTCCTGCTTCAGTACACATGTATTCCTACATGTTTTTTGACTGGTTTTTTCATGAGACTTCTTTTTATTTTAGGTTTCAATAATCACTTTTGAAGCAAAACTCACACACTCTTCATGACAAAACATAACCCTAATATTACCATTAGATGTATAAATGGTTGTAATGAATGTATGTATATAAATATAAGATTGCCTGTATATTTTCAGATATCAATTCAATCCATTATTTAATCTTTTAACCACTTATATTATTTATTCACATTATGGTCTATTCATTCATTTTATCTATATTCGTAGACACAGGGTATACCTATTTGTACACCCAATACTAATTTATACAACTTCAAAATATTGCCCACAGAATTAGTGGAAGAAATACTCATGTCACCTGATCTACATATACACTTTATCACACTAATATTCTGGACACAAAATGCAAAGTTCACACTTATGATTGTACCAAAGCCTAAATGGAAAGTGAGCATGGATTACTAAAAACAACCAAGACCAGATTGCCTAATGCTCTCAAATCTCAATCGTATTGGTGCTAAATATTTGTTTCTTCCTAAGATTGTGTATTCAACCTCTACCCTGTTGAAAATGTCTAATCCTATCACTCAATTTATACGTTGCCTGATTTCTTAATGTCTCTCTTCATATCTGCTTCCCTATATATTTTCCCCAGTTCATCATTGTGACTGACTCTTCACATGTGCTGACATTTACATTCATTCTCTACCGGAAACCCTATTGTTAAAGAACTTTTGGTCCAAATCCTGTACTCACTCTTCTTCCTAAACCTACTGACAATCTTTCTAATCCTACCTACTACCCTTTTTGAGTGGATGGTTTCTTCTACATTCAATCATCCAATTTACAAGGTCCTATGCCATTGTTTATCAATTTATCTGAGACATCTGTGCAGAAGGTATTTCAAAGCTAAGTATCCCAATCAAGGGCCCAATGCTCTTATGGGCTTCAAATCCTACCCAGACTTCTGTATTCATACTTATATTTCACCTATATATTCTTGTAAATATCACAGGTTCCCAATACCATTATTCATCACACAGAATGATTCCTAACCCAAATTTAACCTGTTATTACCCTAACCATACACTGTTCCCTCAATCTAACGTTACAGAAAAGCAGGGACAGAGTTGGTCTTACAATACAGGAGTGTAGGGAATATTCCACCTGCTGAGAACCTCAAAGGTCCATGCAGAAATGATCCCTGGAGAAGTTGTAGGCATCTATGAAGGACCTGAGGGAGGAAAAGACAACTTCCATGGTAAACAACCTGGTCAGGATGAAAGGATGTGTCTGAATCAGCCTCTTTCATCTTAATGTAGAGAAGATGGACCAAACCAGGCCTGTGTGGAGAGCTGTTCCCGGGTGCCTATGGTGATATACCATTCTAACTTGTGAAAATGTCACAGGGAGTAGGGGTACCCTGCACCTCATGGGACCCTTGGAAGCAACTGTTAGGACAAAGTGGTTGCCAAGGCAGTGACTTTATTAACTTCCTGAAGGAAGTTACCTCACATAACTTCCTTGGTGATGGAACTCTGTAAATTTGGGATTCAGGAAGTCAGGCAACCACAGCCAGTCCCAGTCCCAGTCCCAGTGGTCTCACTTGTTTGGGTTAACCAAGGACAGAGTCAGTCTTTCTTGGTACCTAGTGATGTGAGGATGGCCAAATGCCAGGAAAGCTAAGAAGAGGGGCCTTTCCTGAGAAAGCAGGTAGTGGCTCACCACTGGCTTCTGACAACTTCACAGATTTGGCCAAGGAGACCAGAAAAAAGACAGCACAGTCCACTTCGGGGAAATATAGTATGGCCCACCCGTCAGAGGACACTCCAGATAGTCACAGACCTACTTTGGGGAAGGAGGTGCCTTTTTGAGTGTGGGTGTGAGTTTGTTGTTTTGTCTCATGTTCTGAGAATAGGTAGCAAAGGCAATTTGTTTGGTTTGGAGAAGACTGTTTCTAGTGTGTTCTCTGACAAGGTGAGTGTTTCTATTACTGTGTATCCCACTCTGTCCGTGGTTGTAGTATTAGAAAAAGACTGCATCACTGGGTGTGTTCTGTCTAGTAGAAAGCTTCCCAGCATTCATACTGCCAATTTATGAATGGACTGCGGCTAGCCTTATCAATGGGCAAAACCTACTATCTTCCTAAGTTCCTGTTTTCTTCCTGAATTCTGGACACTCTCCAGAATAGGCTCATGGTTTTGTGTCCAAGATATGTACCACCTCCAAGCTCTGTCACATGGCCATGTACTGGATAGCTGAAGAGCATGGTGAGCATCTCAGAAAACTCAGATATCAGGGTGACCAGGAAAGTCTCAGTGGGGAAACCCTGCTTTGGGCCTTTTGCTTACCTATTTTTCTGTTGCCCTGAATGCAAGGAAAGTCTTTGGCTCAGGCCACCCCTTTGTGAAGCCTGAAGAAAACAGTATTCAAATGGAAATGAATGGGGATCACCTGTGCCTCTTTGCTTAATTGGAAAGAGATGTGTCTGAATCAGCCTCTTGCCATGTGTAAAGCTGGGGCTTAGATTGTCAGCACCTGATGGATCTAAAGAAAGATCCCATGTGTGCATCCATAACCAAAATTCAAAAAATCAGTCATTGTGGATGAAGTCTCTCACCTTCCTCTGTTAGGTTCCTGACCTCCATCAAGTGTGAATATGGACCCTTGGGTCAAATTAGTTCTTCAAAGCCCTGCAGATGTGCTAGTGTTTTCTCATGAATACAAACCACATAAAGAATCTATACCTGACAGTCAGTAGGCCTCAAATAGTAGAAGCAGAGCAGTAATAATGGCAGGCCTATTTGATCACTCCTGGTTCACAGGAAGGGTGTCCAGGCCACACTGACTTTAGGCAAATGAGGGGCAAGGGAGCTTATATTGGACACTTTCTTGAGCTGCATCACTCATGGAAACCTCTAGCCAGAAGTTATGATCAGTGTCTATATGGAAGAAAATGAGGGCCATGTGGGAATGTTTTGGTTATAATTGTGGTCATTTTTGTGGCAGTTGGAAGAGATGAGTGGGTCCACCAGGGCTTGAACTCTTGGGTAATTCCCCTTATAGACTGAGTTCTGGAACTGACCTCAGAGAAGTATTGCCATGAATTGTTTTGGGATTTTAGGAGGCCACGCATGAGATTCACCCTTGGAATCTGAAATCTAGTCCCAGGTTGGTTTTCCACAGAGCACTGGGAATCTCAGGCAGGATATCACTTGATTTTATTATGAAAAACTTGGCAGCTATAGTGGAGAGTCAAAACACAAATGGACCTCACATTGTAGAGTTCAATGTGCCTGGCTTCATGTGACCTTTTTGCCACTCTTTGGGAAGACTTGCCTGTGAGCGTTCTCCAGAGATTTTATTGAAATGAGCTTCCTCACCATTTAATGGTTCCTGAATGAATTGAAACCCACAGTGCCTCCAACTTCATCCTTGAAAACTGGCTATGTCATGCAACAGCAAAAGGTTTATTGGGGGTCAAGCATGTGGGGGATCAGAGCTAACTTGAATAGAGCAGAGTGCCCTGAGAAGAGCTTAAGCAGAGCTTATATACTTTCCTTGGGGATGGCAGGGAGCGAAGTTTATTGATGGGTAAGGGCGAGTGGGTGGTTTGCGTTCAACCGGGTGAAGGAGTACATTCTGCAGTTTAGCAGTTGGGGACAGGACATTCTGGAAACAAGATTAGCAAACAGTTCTCAAGATTTCAACAGTGTTTTGTTAAGCATACAGAAAAAAGTGACAAGTACCTATTTTATTAACCTTTCATTCCTCACTTCTTCTTCTATCTACTTTTAATCATAAAAGTGATCATTGGGGGGTGTCACATTGTATGTCTTCTAGTGGGGTATTACCATAAGTTTAACTTGTGCAATTTGAGTTGGAGAAAAGAAATTACACGGTTGAGCAAAGAGGGTTTTATAGTTAGCAATATTATGGAGACTATTTTGGACAAGCCAGGGTTGTTAACAAGTAGTCAAACAGGGGGACTATGTGAACCAAGACTCAAACCACACTTTTTTGTCCTCTCACTCTCTCATTGACACTCTTCAAGGTGTCTTTTTAATTTAATCATAATTTTTTTACAACTCCATTTTGCTCGGAATAAACACAACATTCTTCCCAGGAAGTGACAAGTACCTATTTTATTAACCTTTCACTACCGACTATCCCTTTTTGACTGGATGTTCCCTTCGACATTCAATCATCCAAGGTACAAGGTCCAATGCCATTGTATATTGATTAATCTGACACATCTGTGCAGAACCTAATTCAAAGCTAAGTATCCCAATCAAGGGTCCAATGCTCTTCTGGGCTTCAAATCTTACCTAGATTTCTGTTTTCATACATATATTTCACCTATGTATTCTCATACATATTGCAGGTTCCCAATACCATTATTCATCCAGCAGAATGATTCCTACCCCAATTCAAACATGTTATTAACCCTAACCATAGACTGTTCCCTCAATCTAACATTGCAGAACAGCAGGGACAGAGTTGGTCTTACAATACAGGAATGTAGTGGATCTTCCACCTGCTGAAAACCTCAAAGGTCCATGCAGAAATGATCTCTGGAGAACATGTAGGCAGCTATGAAGGACCTGGGATAGTAAAAGTCATCTTCCATGGCAAACTACCTGGTCAGGATGAAGGGTTGTGTCTCATTCAGCCTCTCTCTTCTTAATGTAGACAAGATGGACCAAACAAGGCCTGTGTGGAGAGCTGTTCCCAGGTTCCTATGGTTGATATACCGATCTAACTTGTGAAAGTGTCAGAGGAAGTATGGAAGCAACTGTTAGGACAAAGTGGTTGTCAAGGCAGTGACCTCATTCAGTTCCTGAAGGAAGTGACCTCACCTCACTTCCTTGGTGATGGAACTCTCTTAACTTGGGATCCAAGAAGCCAGGCATCCAGAGCCAGTCCCAGTAACAGTCACAGTGGGATGACTTGTTTGGTTTTACCAAAGACAGAGTCAGTCTTTCTGGGTACCTACTGATGTGAGGATGGCCAAATGCCAGGAAAGCTCTGAGAGAGGGGCCTTTCCTGAGAAATCAGGTAGTGGCTCACTGCTGGCTTCTGACTACTTCACAAAGTTGGCCAAGGAGACCAGATCTGAGAAAGGACAGGCCATTTTGGGGGAACATAGTATGGCCCAGCAGTAAGAGGACACTCCGGATAGTCACAGACCTACTTGGGGAAAGGAGATGCCATTGTGGGTGTCGGTGTGGGTTTGTGGTTTTGTCTCATGTTCTGAGAATAGGTAGGAGTGGCAGTTTGTTTGGTTTGCAGTGAACTATTTCTACTAAGTCGTTTCACAAGGCATGTGATTCTGTATTTGTGTACCTCACTGTGTCTGTGGTTGTAGACATTAGAAAAAAGAATGCATCAATGGATGTGTCCTGTCTACTAGAATGCTTTCCAGCATTTATCCTGATGAATTAATGAATGGACCAGGGCTTGCCTTATCAATGGCCAACATCTGCTATCTTCCTAAGTTACTGTTTTCTTCTTGAATTCTGGCCACTCTCCAGAATAGGCTTATGGTTTTGTGTCCAAGATATGTACCACCTCCAAGCTCTGTCACATGGTTATGTACTGAATAGCTGAAGGGAATGGTGAGCATCTCAGAAAACGAAGATATCAGTGTGACTACTAACCTCTCAGTGGAGAAACCCTGCTTTGGGCCTTTTGCTTATAAAATCTTCTTTTGCCCTGAAAGTCAGGAAGGTCTTTGCCTCATGCCAACCCTTTGTGAAGCCTGAAGAAAACAGTTTTCAAATGAAAATGAATGGGCATCACCTGTGGCTCTTTGCTTAATTGCTTTGGAAAGGGATATGTCTGAATCAGCCTCTTGGCCCTGTGTGAGTCTGTGACTTAGATTGTCAGCACCTGATGGATGTAAAGAAAGATCCCATGTGTGCATCCAAAACCAAAATGGCCAAAAGAGAAGTCATTGTGGATGAAGTCTCTCGCCTTTCTCTGTAAGGTTCCTGATCTCCATCAAGTGAGAATAGGGATCCTTTGGATCAAATGAGTGCTTCAAAGCCCTGCAGAGGCTAGCCCATTGCGGCTTGCGTTTTCTCATGACTCAAATACACATAAAGAATCTAAACCCCACAATCAGTAGGCCTCAAATTCGAGAAGCGGAGCAGTATCAAATGCAGGCCTATTGGATCACTCCTGGTTCACAGGAAGGGTGTCAGGACACTCGAACATTAGGCAAATGAGGGGCAAGGGAGCTTATTTTGGACACTGTCTTGGGCTGTGCCCCTCATGGAAACCTCTAGCAAGAGTTATGATGAGTGTCTATATGGAAGAAAATGACGGCCATGTGGGAGTGTTTTGGTTTCAATTGTGTTCATTTGTGTGGCGGTTGGAAGAGATGACTTGGTCCACCTTGGCTTGAACTCTGGTGTGATTCCCCATAGAGACTGAGTTCTGAAACTCACCTCAGAGAAGTATTGCCATTAATTGTGTTGGGATTTTAGGAGGCCACGCATGAGAGTCGCCCTTTGAAACTGAGATATAGGCCCAGGGTGCCTTTCCACAGAGCACTGGCAATCTCAGCCAGGATAATACATGATTATATTCTTAAAGACATGGCAGCCATAGTTGAGAATCAAAACAAACATGGACCTCACAGTGTAGAACTCGATGAGCCTGGCTTCATGTGACCTTTTTGCCACTCTTTGGAAAGCCTTGCCTGTTAGTGTTCTCCAAAGCTTTCATTGAAATGAGCTTCCTCACCATTTAATGGTTCCAGAATGAATTGAAACCCACAGTGCTTCCAACTTCAATCTTGAAAAATGCCCAGATAAATACCATGAATTTTTTTAATTTCCCATGACCAGGTCGCACTGGGGAACCTTTGGATGTCCTATGTCTGATCATGAGTGTATCAGGCAGTGCCTTGATTGACAGGGATTCATAAAAATGATGTAGAACAGCGATACCAGTAAGTTGGAGCCTGCTGAGTGGTGGGCCCAGAGCAGAGGTGGGAAGGTGTATGATAAAATATCTGTGTGGGCCAATGTGGATCTGCCATTGGCTTCCAAATGGCTTGTGACTGACATGGTGCAACCAGCAGAATGTTCTATGTAAAAGCATATTGTTATATGGAGAGGTTTCAGGGCAATGTTCAGAACCAGGTTGCAATTGACAAGAGGGCAAGCTATGAGGGATAGAAGCCTGGTTGGTGCATTCTCCTGACAACCCTGACCCACCGCACATGACAAAACTCCCTCCAGCACTGTGTCCCAGTTGAACTCCTTGTATATCATGAAGCAAATACCAAACTCCCAGTGCAGCAACAAGAAACACCTTGAAAATTGGAGGATGACCAAATGGCTTCACAGTCCACATGGGGAGACACTTAGCGCACATTGGCCACAATTTACCTACAAAGAGAGAAATCAGCACTGCTGCCTCATGTTCATTGGAAAATAAGAAACCATGTCCTCCAGGTCACACAGATGCAGACCCAGCTTTGATGGGCTCACTAGAAAGAAAGCAAAAGCTTCTTACAAAAACATATATTTCAAGTGCCCAACCTCATAGGCAGTTTCTCAAGAAGTCTTTAGGGCACCAGAGCTCCATGTTTTTGGAAAGTTTACCCTGTCCCTTACTTTGGGTAACTCCTCTAACACCTCCAAGGTTGTGAACTCCTGAGCATATTCAATTCCAGATATGTATTCACAGATTTTCTAACTCTTCTCTTCTCATTATGTATTACTTGGGGTGGAGGTAATGACAATGCATTGTTCTGGATGAGAGTAAGAAGATTTTTGTGTACCACATATTTGCATACACTTTGGATTAATTTTCCAATTTTCCATTGGAAATACTGAATCCCTGACACTAGCCCATACCCTACTAGACTCTGACTGCTTATCCTAATATGATTGAGAAAAATAACTCAAACAGAATAGAAATAAAAGCAGTTCACAGGAGGGGTGGTGTATAGTTGGGCTTGCCTTTTGCAACATATAGGGTAGGAGTTATAAATAAAGTCAATTTTTAATTGACGTAGTTCTCAGTGTGTTTTTAAAGTTAACAAATAGGTGAATCCCTGTCTCCGTTTATCTGTAGCCTATTCAGCACATGCTTTTGTATATGCACATATAGAATCCTAGCTGGTATCACACGTATACACTTGTGAGGTGGCCAGCTTGGCAGATACAAATTGTGAGAAAAGATCACTCCTCCTAATCGCTGTTGGAACTGAAAATTCAACCTAAGGTGGAGCTTCCTAGTTGAACAGCATTATACATAAATCCATGTTCAGTAATATAAATATTTTTTGGATCTTTGGACGATATATATATCACGATGAATTTTGATTGTCATATATATTGCTACTTTTTAATGTCTCTGTGTGGGTTTTGTGCATATATATATATATATATGTATATATATATATATATATATATATATATATATATATATATACTCTCTAGATTTTTCAAAACGTGAAATATATGCGTCTTATTATATACTCCCTAAATTCATTAATGTTCATATATTTGGATTTCTAATCAACTTTTCACAAGATTATTCTCAGAAATATTCATCCACCTGAACTACATATTTGTTTCCTAGTACTGAAAACTAAATTCAGTGAATGGTGCGTACAAACACTAATATTTCTACAGTAAATTACCCAGTTTAACATCAATGCAAGTAGATTCCTATGTTCCATAATGTCTATTTTGACGTTCATTTTTATTCAACACTGGTACATTACTTTTTCTTCATTTTATGCACATCATAGGATATATATTTCTTCCACAAGTTATCAAATTTATAGGCATTTGTTTCACTTTCAATCACTTCCTGCTTCAAAACACATGTATTCCTCCAGGTTTCTTGACGGTTTTTTTCATGAGACATCTTTCCAAACACATTATTTTCGATTTCCATAATCACTTTTGAAGCAAACTCACACACCCATCATGATACACCATAACCCTATTATTACCATTTGATGTATAACTTGTTGGAATGAATGATTGTATATGAACATAAAATTTCTTATATATTTTCAGATATCAATTCAATCTATTATTAAAAGTGGAACCAGTTATATTATTTATTCACAGTATGGTCTATTAAGGCATCATCTCTATATTCATACGCACATGGTACACCTAAATGTATCCCCAATACTAATTTATAAGTCTTTAAAATATTGCTTTCAGAAATGGTGGAAGAAATACTATAGTCACCTGATATACATATACATTTCATCACAGTAATATTCCTGACACAAAATGCAAGGGTAACACTTATAATTGTACCAAAGCCTAAATTGAATTTGAGCATGTATTACTAACAACATCCATGTCCTGGTTCCCTAATGCTCTCAAATATCATTATTATTGGTGACTTCATATCTGTTTCTTCCTAAGATTATATATTGAACCATAACCCTGTTAAAAAATAACTTATCCTACCACTCACTTTGTACTTTGCCTGATTTTCAAATGTCTCCATTGATATCTGCTTTCAAACACCTTTTCTCCAGTTCATCATTGGGAATGTCCCTTCAAATGTGCTGACATTTACATTCACTCTCTCACCAAAACTGTATTGCTAAAGAACATTTGGTCCAACTCCTAGACTCACTCAAATGTGTTCTTCAAAGCCCTGCAGAGGGCAGCCCAAAGGTGCTTGGGTTGTCTCATGACTCCAATTCACATAGAGAATCTAAACCCTACAGTCAGTAGGCCTCAAATTGGAGAAGCAGAGCAGTATTAATTGAAGGCCTATTTGATCACTCCTGGTTCACAGTAAGGGTGTCCAGGCCACCCTGACTTTAGGCAAATGAGGGGCAAGGGAGCTTATTGTGGACACTGTCTTGTGCTGCGCCCCTCATGGAAACCTCCAGCCAGAGGTTATGATGAGTGTCTATATGAAAGAAGATGAGGGCCATGTGGGAGTGTTTTGGTTTTAAATGTGGTCATTTGTGCGGTGGTTGAAAGAGATGACTGGGTCCACCTGGGCTTGAACTCTGGTGTGATTCCCCTTAGAAACGGAGTTTTGGAAATGACCTTAGAGATGTATTGCCATGAATTGTGTTGGAATTTTAGGAGGAGAAGCATGAGATTTGACCACGCATGACAGTAGGCCTCAAATTGGAAACGCAGAACATTTTGTCCAAATCCTTTACTCACTCTTCTTTTTAATCCTACCGTCTAACTTCCTAATTCTAGATAAATACCATGATATATTTGAAATTTTAATGACCAGGTGGCATTGGAGAATATTTGGATGTCCTGTTGCTGATCATGAGTGTACCAGACAGTGCCTTGATTGACTGGGTTTCATGAAAATGGTGTAGAACAGAGATGCCAGTAAGTTGGAGTCTGCTGAGTAGTTGGCCCGGAGCAGTGGTGTGCAGGTGTGTGATAAAACATCTGTGGTGGGGTCATGTGGATCTTCCATTGACTTCCAAATGGCTTGTGGCTGACATAGTGTAGCCAACAGACCCTTATATGTAAAGGCATCTTGTTATATGGAGAGGTTTAAGGGAAATTTTAAGAAAAAGGTTGCCATGGTCAAGGGCACAAGCTACGTGAAATAGAAGACTTGTTGGTGCATTTTCCTGCAGACCCTGACCCACCACACCTGACAGAACTCCCTCTAGCACTTTGTCCCAGTTGAACTCATTGTATTTTGTGAAGTAAATACCATACTCCCAGTGAAGCAGCAAGAAACACCACAGAAAGTGGAGGATGACCAAATGGCTTCACAGTCCACACGTGGAGACACTTAGCCCCCAGTGGTCACAGTTTACCTACAAAGAGAGAATTCAGCAACTGCTCCCTCATGTTCATTATAAAATAAGAAACCATGTCCTGCAGGTCACATAGATGCAGACCCAGCTTTGATGGTCTCACTACAAATAAAATAAAGCTCCTGAGAACATATATTTCAAGGGCCAAATCTCAGAGGCAGTCTCTCAAGAAGTCTTTAGACAAGAAGAGCTCCATGTTTGTGGAGTGTTTACCCTGATCCTTACTTTGGAAACTCCTCTACCAACTTCAAGGTTGTGAACTCCTGAGCATCTTCCATTCCAGATATGTATTCACAGATTTTCTAACTCTTCTCCTCTAACTGTGTCATATTGAGGCGAAGGTAATGTCATGGCATTGTTCTGGATGAGACTGGGAATATTATTCTGTGGCATATATTTGCATACACATTGAATTCATTTTCCTATTTTCCAATCAAAATACTGAAACCATGACACTAACCTGTACCCTACTAGACTCTCACTACTAATCCTAATATGATGGAGAAAAAAAAAAACCCAAACAGAATAGAAATACAAGCATTTCAGTGGACACATGGTATATATTTGTACTTGCCTTTTGCATGATAAATGGTAGGTGTTATAAATCTAGTAAATTTTTGTTGAAAATAATTTTTCATGTGTTTTTAAATTAACAAATATGTGAATTCCTGTCTCCCTTTCTGTATAGACTATTTAGCACATGTATTTATTCATGCACATATAGAATCCTACCTGGTATCACAGGTTAATTTTTGTGTGTTGTCTGACTTGGCAGATTCAAATTGTGAGAAGAGATCACTCCTCCTACCCTACTAGACTCTGACTACTAATCCTAATATGATGGAGAAAAATAACCGAAACAGATAGAAATACAAGCAGTTCAGTGGAGGCATGGTGTATATTTGGACTTGCCTTTTGCATGATAAAGGGTTGGTGTTATAAATCTAGTCAATTTTTGCTTAAAATAGTTCTCCATGTGTTTTTAAAATTATCAAATATGTGAATTACTGTCTCCCTTTCTCTATAGACTACTCAGCACATGTGTATTTATATGCACATATAGAATCCTACCTGGTATCACAGGTTAATTTTTGTGTGTCGTCTGACTTGGCAGATACAACTTGTGAGAAGAGATCACTCCTCCTAACCGCTGTTGAAACTGAAAATTCAACTTATGGGTGAGCTTCCTAGTTGAAAACATTATACATAAATCCATGTTCAGTAAAATAAATATTTTTGCATATATGAATAATATATATTTCATGATGAATATCGATTAGCATATGTATTGCTACTTTTTAATGTCTGTGTGTGTGTTTTGTGTATATATATATATATATATATATATATATATATATATATATATACACTCTCCAGATTTTTCAAAATATAAAATATATATGTCTTATATACACTCCGTAAATTCATCTATGTTCATGTATTTAGATTTATAATCAATTTTTCACAAGATTATTCTCAGAAATATTCATACACCTGAAATATATATTTGTTTCCAAGTACTGAAAACTAACTTCAGTGAAAGGTACATAGGAACCCTAATATTTCTAGAGTAACTGACCCAGTTTAACATCAATGCAAGTAGACTCCTATGGGACATGATGTGTATTTTGACGTTCATTTTTTTCAACACTGGTACATTACTATTTCTTCAGTTTATGCACATCATAGAATATATATATATATATATCATCCACAATTTCACAAATTTGTAGGCATTTGTTTCACTGTCAATCACTTCCTGCTTCAGAACACATGTATTCATCCATGTTTCTTGACGGGTCTTTTCATGAGACTTCTTTCCAAAAATAATATTTTTTAGTTCCATTACAAGATTAAAGCAAAACTCACACACCCTTCAGGATAAACCATAACCCTAGTATTAACATTAGATGTATGACTGGTTGGAATGAATGTATGTATATCAATATAAGATTTCCTGAATATTTTCAGATATCAACTCAATACATTACTTAAAGTTGGAAGAAGTTGCATTATTTATTCACAGTATGGCCTATTCATGCATTATCTCTATATTTATAGACACAGGGTACATCTATTTTTGCCCACAATACTAATTTATACATCTTCAAAATATTGCTCCAAGAAATGGTGGAAGAAATACTCATGTAACCTGATCTACCTATACACTTTATCACAGTAATATTCTGGTCAGAAAATGCAAATATTCTGGTCAGAAAATGCAAATATCACACTTATGATGAACATGGCTTACTAAAAACATCCATGTGCAGGTTGCCTAATGCTCCCACTTGTCAATCTTGTTGGGGACTACATATTTGTTTCTTTTTAAAATTATATATTCAAACTCAATCCTATTGAAAATGTCTTATCCTATCTCTCACTTTACACTTTGCCTGATTTCCTAATGTCTCTATTGATATTAGCTTTCTAACATATTTTCCCCTGTTCATAATTGTGACTGACTCTTCACACGTGCTGACATTTACATTCACTGTCTAACCGAAACCCTATTGCTAAAGAAATTTTGGTCTAAATCCTATACTCACTCTTCTTTCTAAACTTACCAACTGTCTTCCTAATACTACCCACTATCCCTTTTTGCCTGGATGTTCTCTTCAACATTCAATCATCCAAGGTACAAGGTCCTATAACATTGTATATCGATTAATCTGAGACATCTGTGCAGAACATAATTCAAAGCTAAGTATCCCAAATGAAGGGCCTAATGCCCTTCTGGGCTTCAAATCTAAATAGATTTCTGTTTTCATACTTACATTTTACCTATATATTTTTGTAAATATTGTAGGTTCCCAATGCCATTATTAATCCAGCAGAATGACTCCTCAACCAAATTGAACCTGTTATTAACCCTAACCATACACTGTTCCCTCAATCTACGTTTACAGAAGACCAGGGACAGAGTTGGTCTTACAATACAGGAATGTAGAGGATCTTTCACCTGCTGAGAACCTCAATGGTCTAAGCAGAAATGATCCCTGGAGAAGTTGTAGGCAGCTTTGTAGGACCTGAGAGAGCAAAAGTCATCTTCCATTGCACACAACCTGGTCAGGATGAAGGAATGTGTCTGAATAAGCCTCTCTCTTTTTAATGTAGAGAATATGGACCAAACCTGGACTCTGTGGAGAGCTGTTCCTGGTTTCCTATGGTTGATATTCCATTCTAACTTGTGAAAGTGTCACAGAAAGTAGGGGCAGCCTCTATCTCATGGGACCCTTGGAAGCAACAGTTAGGACAAAGTGGTTGCCAAGGTAGTGACTTCATTCAATTCTTGAAGGAAGTGACCTACCTCACTTCCTTGGTGATGGAACTCTCTGAATTTGGGATCCAGGAAGCCAGGCACACAGAACCAGTCTCAGTCTCAGTTCCAGTGGGCTCACATGTTTGGATTTACCAATGACAGAGTCAGTCTCTCTTGGTACCTACTGATGTGAGGATGGCCAAATGCCAGGAGAGCTCTGAAGAGGGGACGTTCCTGAGAAAGCAGGTAGTGACTCACTGCTGGCTCCTGACAACTTCACAGATTTGAACAAAGAGACCAGATCTGAGACAGGACAGGCCATTTCGTGGGTACATAGAATGGCCAACAAGTCAGAGGACACTCCGGATTGTCACAGACCTACTTGGGGGAAGGATGTGCCTTTGTGGATGTGGGTGAAAGTTTGTGGTTTTGTCTCATGTTCTGAGAATAGGTTTGGGAAGGCAGTTTGTTTGGTATTCAGTGGAGAGTTTCTAGTAAGTCGTTTGACATGGCGAGTGTTTCTATGTCTGCGTATACCACTGTGACCGTGGTTGTAGACATTAGAAAAGAGAATGCATCAATGGCTGTGTCCTGTCTAGTG
The DNA here is from genome assembly GCF_048772815.1 of Callospermophilus lateralis. Classification (NCBI taxonomy): domain Eukaryota; kingdom Metazoa; phylum Chordata; class Mammalia; order Rodentia; family Sciuridae; genus Callospermophilus; species Callospermophilus lateralis. The sequence goes on along the minus strand of NW_027513519.1, from coordinate 1,207,132 downwards.
GAAAGCTTCTCAGGATTAATCTTTCCCAATTTATGAATGGACTGCGGCTTGACTTGTGGATGGGCAACACCTACAATCTTCCTAAGTTCCTGATTTCTTCCTGAATTCTGGCCACTCTCCAGAATAGGCTCATGGTTCTGTGTCCAAGATATGTACCACCTCCAAGCTCTGAGACATGTCCATGTACTGGTGAGTTGAAGAGAATGGGGAGCATCTCAGAAAACTCAGATATCAGTGTGACCAGGAAAGTCTCAGTGGAGAAACCCTGCTTTGGGCCTTTTGCTTCCCTATTGTTCTGTAGCACTTAATGTCAGGAAGGTCTTTGCCTCAGGCCACCCCTTTGTGAAGCCTGAAGAAAACAGTTTTTAAATGGAAATGAATGGGCCTCACCAGTGGCTCTTTGCTTAATTGCTTTGGAAAGGGATGTGTCTGAATCAGCCTCCTGGAACTGTGTGAGGCAGTGGCTTAGATTCTCAGCACCTGATGGATCTAAAGAAAGATCCAATGTGTGCATCCAAAACCAAAATGGCAAAAAGATTAGTCATTGTGGATGAAGTCTCTTGCCTTCCTCTATTATGTTCCTGACCTCCATCAAGGGAGTATAGGGATTTTTTGTAATGGATAGCTGAAGGGAATGGCAAGCATCTCAGAAAACTCAGATATCAGTGTGACCAGGAAAGTCTCAGTGGAGAAACCCTGCTTTGGGCCTTTTGCTTCCCTATTGTTCTGTAGCACTGAATGTCAGGAAGGTCTTTGCCTCAGGCCACACCTTTGTGAAACCTGAAGAAAACAGTTTTCAAATGGACATTAATGTGCATCACCTGTGGCTCTTTGCTTAATGCTTTGGAAAGTGGTGTGTCTGAATTAGCCTCTTGGCCTTGTGTGTGGCTGTGACTTAGATTCTCAGTGCCTGATGGATCTAAAGAAAAATCCCATGTGTGCATCCAAAACCAAAATGGCAAAAAAGATCAGTTATTGTGGATAAAGACTCTTTCCTTCCTCTGTTAGGTTCCTGACCTCTTTCAATTGAGAATAGGGATTCTTAAGGGTCAGATGAGTTCTTCAAAGCCCTGCAGATGTGCTTGGGTTTTCTCATGAATCCAAATCACATAAAAAATCTATACCTGACAGTCAGTAGTCCTCAAATTGGAGAAACAGAGCAGTATAAAAAGCAGGCTCATTTAATAACTCCTGGTTCACAGGAAGGTTGTTTAGGCCACCCTGATTTTAGGCAAATGAGGGGCCAAGGAGCTAATTGTGGATACTTTTTTTTGCTGCGTCCCTTTTGGAAACCTCCAGCCAGAGGTTTTGATAAGTGTCTATATGGAAGAAGATGAGGGCCATGTGGGAGTGTTTTGGTTTTAATTGTAGTCATTTGTGTGGTGGTTGGAAGAGATGACTGGGTCCACCTGGGCTTGAACTCTGGTGTGATTCCCCTTAGACAGTGAGTTCTGGAACTGACCTCTGAGAAGTATTGCCATGAATTGTGTTGGGATTTTAGGAGGCCACGCATGAGTGTCGCCTTTGGATACTGAGATATAGGCCCAGTGTGGCTATCCACAGAGCACTGGGAAAATCAGCCAGGATATCACAAGATATTATTCTGAAAGACTTGGCAGCCATAGTTGAGATCAAAACACTCATGGACCTCAATTGTAGACCTCAATGGGATGGGTTTCATTTGACCTTTTGGACACTCTTTGGGAAGCCTTGCCTATGAGAGTTCTGCAGAGTTTTCATGGAAATGAGCTTCCTCACCATTTAGTGGTTCCTGAATGAATAGAAACCCACAGTGCATCCAACTTCATTATTGAAAAATGGCTAGAAAAATACCATTAAATTTTTGAAATTCACATGACCAGGTGGCTTGCAGATCCTTTGGATGTCCTATTGCTGATCCTGAGTGTACTAGACAGTGCCTTGATTCATTGGGTTTCATGAAAATGGTGTAGAACAGAGATGCCAGTAAGATGGAGCCCACTGAGTAGCGGGCCTAGATCAGTGGTGGGCAGGTGTGTGATAAAACATCTGTTGTGGGGCCATGTGGATCTGCCATTGGATTCCAAATGTCTTGAGATGGACATAGTGCAGGCAGGAGACCATTATAAGTAAAGGCATCTTGTTATATGGAGAGGTTTCAGGGTAATATACAGAATCAGGTTGCTATGGTCAAGGGGGCAAGCTATGCGGTATATAGGCCAGTTTGGTGCATGCTCATGCATACCCTGACACACCACAAGTGACAGAACTCCCTCCAGCATGGTGTCCCAGTTGAACTCGTTGTATTTTGTGAAGCAAATATCAAACTCTCAGTGCAGGAGCAAGGAACACCAGGAAAAGTGGAGGATGACCAAATGGTTTCACAGTCTACACAGGGAGACACTAGGCCCCCAGTGGCCACAGTTTAAAATACTGAATCCCTGACACTAAAACCTACCCTATTAGACTCTGACTACTAATCCTAATAAGATGGAGAAAAATTACCCAAACAGTATTGAAATACTAGCAGTTCAGAGGAGGCATGCTGTATAGTTGGATGGGCCTTTTGCATTATATAGGGTAGGAGTTATAAATCAAGTCAATTTTTTGTTGAAATAGTTCTCCATGTGAATTTAAAGTTAACAAATATGTGAATTCCTGTCTCCATTTCTATGCAGCCTATTCAGCACATGTATTTTTATATGCACATATAGAATCCTACCTGGTCCCACACGTACATTCTTGGGAGGTGGCTAAATTTTCAGACACAAATTGTGAGAAGAGATCACTCCTCCTAAATGCTGTTGAAAATAAAAATTCAACATATGTGTGAGCTTCCTGTTTAAACAAAATTATGTATAACTTGTTGTAATGAATGTATGAATGTATATATCAATATTAGATATCCTATATTTTTTCAGATATCAATTCAATCCACTATTTAAAGTTGGAACTAGTTATATTATTTATTCACTGAATGGTCTATTCATACATTATCTCTATATTCATAGACACAGGGTACACCTATTTGTACCCTCAATACTAATTTATATATGTTCAAAATATTGCTCCCAGAAATGGTGGAAGAAATACTCATGTCACATGATATACATATACATTTTATCACAGTAATATTCTGGACACAAAAAGCAAATGTCACACTTATGATTGTACCAATGTAAATGTCATTTGAGTGTCGAAGGAAGAGACCACCAAGAGATTGTCTCATGCAACAGCAAAGGGTTTATTGGGGGTCCAGCATGCTGGGGCTGAGAGCTCAGTTGTATAGAGAAGAGAGCCCTGAGAACAGCTTAAGCAGAGCTTAATTACTTTCCTTGGAGAGGTCAGGGAGGGAAGTTTATTGATGGGTCAGGGCGAGTGGCTGGTTTGTGTACAACCGAGTGAGGGAGAACAATCTGCAGTTTAGCAGTTGGGGACTGCACATTCTGGGAATAAGATTAGCAAACAGTTCTCAAGATTTCAACAGTGTTTTGTTAAGCATACAGAAAAACAGGAAGTGACAAATATCTTTTTTTATTAACCTTTCATTCCCCACTTCTTCTGGTTACTTTTAATCATAAAAGTGATCATTGGATGGTGTCATATTTTATGTCTGCTAGTGGGGTATATTGTTGTCTGATTACCAAAAGTTTAACTTGTCCAATTTGAGCTTGGAGAAATGAAACTACATGGTGGAGCAAGCAAATTCCTACAGTTTGCAATTAATGAGGATTATTAATGGACCAGCCAGGGCTGATAAAAGCATAGTTAACCCGGGGGACTAGGTTAACGAAGACTCAAACCACCCTTTTTGGGCCTCTTTCTTTCGTTGACGCTCTTCAAGGCGTCTTCTTAATTTACTCATAGATTCTTTTACAACCAGTATGGTCGGCATAAAAACAACATTGTTCCCTCAATGTAGCATAAATGCCCCCTTTTCTCATGAAAAGGAATTCCAACCCTCGCCTTTTCTGTTAAACAACTTTAGAGAGAGAGGTTCAAGATTCCTGTAAAGCTGTGATGGAGGTTTTTACTATCTTTAAGATTTTGTATACTGCTGCTTGTAATTGGGTCATTTCTTGTGTCCCATGAACTAGGGCAGTGGTTCCTGTGCCCACCCCTGCAGCAATTCCTATTCCCAAAAAAATGGCTAAAGTGAGGAAAACAGGTTCCCGGCAGAACCGGGTTGTATGCCCCACTATTTGAACTTCAAATGATACTGTGTCATGATAGAGCACTCTGGGAAACATCTGCATCATTACATTATTAATCATATCTGTTGATCATTTTATGAAAACATAAACAGGGGGGAGGGGGGATAGTAGAGGATAGGAAAGGCAGCAGAATACAACAGACTCCAGAATGGCAAGATGTAAATCAATGGTTGTGCAACTGAAGTGATTCTGCAATCTGTATATGGGGTAAAAATGGGAGTTCATATCCCACTTGAATCAAAGTGTGAAATATGATATATCAAGAACTATGTAATGTTTTGAACAACCTACAATAAAAATTAATTAAAAAAAAAAGGATTGGTGTGGGCTGGAAGTGTAGCTCAGTGTTAAACTGCTTGCCTAGTATGCATTAAGGTCCTGGATTCAAAAGGACTACAAGAAAGTACTGCAAAAAAAGAAAGGAAAAAAGGGGGGGGGGGTGCTGTGGATAGTACAGTGAGTGGTATAGTACCCCTGGGTCCAATCCCTAGGACAAAATGAACAAATCAAAATTTTCTTTCCAAAAGTCTAAACTCAAATGTTTCTGAATATATACATGTTATCAACATCAGTATGTTTAATTTTCAGCAATGTTATTAATATAAAGATCATATTTAATCGAAACTAAACATTATTAAAAAAACTACCTCCAAATGTACACATAAATGTGTCAACGTAGAGAAAAACTGTAAATAAATCTGAAATGGTACATTAAATTAAAAAAAAAAAAAGAAAACATAAACAATGTTTAAGTAGATAGAATTATACTGTTTTAGGTATGGAAAAGGCAAGGTACCTAAGATAGAATGGAAGACAGGGAAACAGTTATATTTAGTTGCAACCTGATTTAGAAGGCATTGCTTCTGTTGTAATCAATGAATCCCCTGAACCTCAAGTTTAGTTAGTTTCATAATTTTGTACCCAACATGTAAGGGAAGGGGCTCAGAAGTTCACAGTCTGCAGAATTTTACAAAAAGAAGTTTTTGTTTCTGTTTTTTTGTTTCCCTCTGTTCTGGGCAAGTAACATTTTTAAGGACACCTAAGCTTTTTTCTTCTCTTTTTTTTTTTCTACCTGCCAGCTGTTACCATGGAGCCCAGTTGGTAACTTCTTTATCTTAGAAATGTAGCCATCTCTTTGAAGCCCCAGCTCAAGGACAGGGGCCTTGTTCACATATTTTGTGAAAAACTAGAATGGGGGTGTCTAGCTTAGGAGTGTTGATTTTTCAAGCCAGTGCCCAAGTAGAACAGGCAACACGAAAACAGGAAGTTTATCTACATTGAACTCTTTTATAGGGTCTCTTTTGCTGAAAGTCCTAAAGTTAGCCATGGTGAAAACTTCTGGAGAAGTCAGTTCAGACATTTCTGTGGGCCTGGTACAGAGGGGGAAGACAGGAAAGGCGGGGGGTAAGACCCGGTTGGTGGATCTGAGTATGAGGAAGGAGAGATATAAAAGAATAATAGGAAAGGGGTTTGTGATTTTCCTAGCAACAAAAACTTGAGCAGTAGAACAGATAGTGCCGAGGGGAATACCGAAGTGAGTATCCCAAAAAGCCTGTGAGGGTTTTTAAATTCTTAGTAAACTGTTTTCAGTGATGACAAAGCAACTTTAAAGGACATTTTCATTACATCTTGGATAGGGGTCTGAGGGTTCTCCTCAGCTGGTTTGAGCTTTGGGTTAGCTGGTAAGAGGACCTGGTGGGACCCGGTGCAGGCACTGACAGGAGAAGAGAGGAGGGAGTGCGTGGAGGGGTGCCTCAGTGCCTGCTACCTCAGCAAAGAGGCAATGGTCTGAGAACCGTCAGAGGTTTGGGTTTTGGATCTAGTAATTGGAGGGGAAAAATCAGGTTGCTGAGGTGGGAGTGACAGCATAAAGTCTGTAGCAGAAGGCTGAGGGTAAGGATCTATTGGAGAAGCATAGTTCAGGATGTGAGCAAAGGAGGGAAAAGGCTTCCACATAGGGGAATCTCCTTTCACTCTTTTGAGCACTTGCAGAAGTTAAAAAGGTCACACAGAATTTGAGGATTTAGAGACCCCTCTGTGGGCCATCAGTTTTCTTTCTCTAATTGGTAATATGGTCAATGCTGTGTACTTAATTTGATGAGCAGTGTTTTCCACCAGGCACCCCCTGTATGCTCACATCCCCATGACTTACAGAAGAAGTCAGCTTTTCCCCCACACAGCCATGGCTGTTTGTAGCTTTGATACTCTGCCTGGCAAACATAGTAATCTAGGCTAGCCAACCTGAATCTGGCTAGCGTGTCCCTATATCCATAATATTTGTTTCCATTATCTATGGTACAGAAGGTATTTAATGGAATTTTAGTGGGATCCTCTTCATCAGGAATATCTCAATAGGAAAGACCTATAGCCAGCTGAAAAATGTCTGGATGGAGAGAAGGCCACCAGGTCCCTAAGTGGGCTGTATGCAAGATAGACCATACTTTTTGTCTAGTAGAATTTGTGATCAGCAATTGCAGCTGAACAGGCTGAAGAGGGTTAGGACTACTGGTGGCCAAGGGGAGAGTCTATAGCCATATACATATGGCGAATACACAATTTGAAAGGGTTACCAGTCTTTTCCAGTTTCCAGCCAGAGTCTGGACAGGGCACAGGCTTGAGACTTGAGGCATGGAACCAGGAAGTGATTCCGTCTACTTTTACCGCTGTAGGTGTTATAAGTAGCACCTGGTATGGTTCTTTCCAGCGGGGTTCCAGGGATGACACCTGATGTCATCTTATGTAGATGAAGTCTCTTTCTTGATATTGATGTGGAGTCCCCTCATCCGCAGGTTGGTAGGCAGTGGCCAGGTGTTTCAACAGGTATCGCTGAGTTCTTTCAAGAGCTTTTAGTCTGTCAAGCAAGGGGGTGTGGAAGGGATCGTTCGGTCTTAGAGTTGGGGATAGGTCCCTTACTGGAGGAGGGACACCATTGAGAATTTCATAGGGGGTGAGGTTACACAAAGAAACAGAGGGAGAATTTCTTGCATGAAACAGTGCATAAGGCAGGAGCATAGTCCAATCTTTTATGCTGGTCTCTAAGCTTAATTTCTTTAAGGTCTCTTTAATGGTTCTATTTATTTTTTACCTGTCCTGCGCTCTGGGGTCTACAAGCACAATGTAACTTCCAATTAATTTCCAGGGTCCTGGCTAACCCCTGACTTACCTGGGCCATGAACGCCGGTCCATTATCAGAACCTATTACCTTAGGCAGGCCGTATCTTGGAAAATATCTTTCAGGATATTCTTGACCATCATTTGCGTCGTTAATTTTTATTTTGTAGGAAAGGCTTCAATCCATCCTGAAAATGTATCTACAAAGACTAGGAGATATTTAAGTCCATACCTTGCTGGCTTAATTTCAGTAAAGTCCACTTCTCAGAATTGTCCTGGTCTGGTTCCTCGTAGGTGCTTTCCTGCAGGAAGCTTGAAATGGTAAGCATTAACCAATTGACAGATCCGACAGGCTTTTGTTACCCGTTCAGATATTTCCTTTCGCTGTGAGTCGGTTAATCGAAAACTCTGTTCTTCATCCTTCAGGAATGCCTGCAGTTTCTTTGAACCAAGGTGAGTGAGTTGATGTACATTTTTAAAGTAGTGTAGGGCTTTCTGTAATTGAAGGCTGGGCTCAGTGAAGTTGAGGAATTCAGTGTTAGTGTCCTTAGATGTTATCAAAAGCTTGCTGGTGCTCAAAGGGTCCATTGGAATTGGGCATCCTCATTTAACAGCGGGTATAAAGGAGAAGCTAAGAACACAAACCCAGGGATCCATACCTGCAAAAGCCAGCAGTCCCAAGAAACTCTCTTGAGTTGTCTCTTGTTAGATGGGGGTGGTATCTGCACAATGGTTTTTTTTCTCGGCTCAGTGAGCCATCATTTACCACCCCTAAGGGAATACACAGAAAGATTACTTCTTGCTCGCAAATTTGGGCTTTTTTGCCAGAAGCTCTATCCCGAGTTGAGCAAGCTCGGATAACAGTGCTTGGGTTGCAACTCACAGTTTTCCTTGGTGTTGGCTGCCAGTAGCAGGACATCCACATATTGAATCAGGGTGACTTAGGAGTGTGTAGTTCTGAAGTTGTTGAGATCTCTGTGGAGGGCTTCATCAAAGAGAGTGGGGGAGTTTTTGAACCCCTGTGGGAGTCTACTCCAAGTTAGTTGACCAGACGTTCCGGTTTCTGGGTCTACCCACTCAAAAGCAAACAGCAACTGACTATCTTTATGTAGAGGCAAGCAAAACAAAGCATGTTTTATGTCCAGAACAGTATAACATTTTCACTCAGCAACAACAAAGGGTTTATTGGGGGTCCAGCATGCTGGGGCTCAGAGCTCACTTGAATAGAGCAGAGAGCCCTGAGAACAGCTTAATCAGACCTTATATACTTTTCTTGGAGTGGGCAGGGAGGGAAACTTATTGATGGGTCAGAGCGAGTGGGCGGTTTGGTACAAGCAGGTGAGGGAGTACAATCCTCAGTTTGGCAGTTGGGGACAGCACATTCTGGGAACAAAATTAGCAAACAGTTCTCCAGATTTCAACAGTGTTTTGTTAAGCATACAGAAAAACAGGAAGTGACAGGTGCCTATTTTATTAACCTTTCACCAAAGCGAAATGGAACGTGAGCATGGATTACAAAAACAACCATGTCCAGGTTGCCTAATGCTCTCAAATGTCAATCCTATTGGTTACTACATATTTGTTTCTTCCAAAGATTATATATTCAACCTCAACCATGTTGAAAATGTCTAATCCTATCACTCACTTTATACTTTGCCTGATTTCATGTCTCTACTGATATCTGCATTCTTGCATATTTTCCCCTGTTCATCATTGTGACTGACTCTTCACATGTGCTGATATTTTGTTCACTCTCTACCCAAACTTGATTGCTAAAGAACTTTTGGTCTAAATCCTATACTCACTCTTTTTCCTAAACCTACCGACTATCTTCCTAATCCTACCGACTATTCCTTTTAGACAGGAAGTTCTCTTCTACCTTCAATCATCCAAGGTACAAGGTCTTATGCCATTGTATATTGATTTATCTCGGACATCTGTGCAGAACATAATTCAATGCTAAGTATCCCAATCAAGGGCCCTTCTGGACTTCAAATTTTACCTTGATTTCTGTTTTCATAATTATATTGAAAATTTAATAAAATAGAGTTTGCCAAGGAACTGACTTCATTCAGTTCCTGAAGGAATTGACCTACCTCACTTCTTTGGTGATGGAACTCTCTGAACTTGGGTTCCAGAAAGACAGGAACACACAGCCAGTCCCAGTCCCAGTACCAGTGGGCTAACTTGTTTGGATTTACCAAGGACAGAGTCTGTTTTTTTTGGTACCTACTGATGTGAGGATGGCCAGATGCGAGGAGAGCCTTTCCTGAGAAAGCATGTAGTGGTCAGCGCAGGCTCCTGACAACTTCACAGAGTTGGAAAACAAGACCAGATCTGAGACAGGACAGGCCACCTTGGGGGAACATAGTATGGCCCACCAGTCAGAGGAAACTCTGGATAGTCACAGACTTACTTGGGGGAAGGAGGTGCCTTTTTGAGTGTGGGTGTGAGTTTGTGGTTTTGTCTCATGTTCTGAGAATAGGTAGAAAAGGCGGTTTGCTTGTTTTGGAGTGGACTGTTTCTAGAAAGTCCTTTGACAAGGCGAGTGTTTCTGTGTCTGTGTATCCTACTGTGTCTGTGGTTGTAGACATTAGAAAAGAGAATGCATCAATGGATGTGTCCTGTCTAGTAGAAAGCTTTCCAGCATTCATCCTACCCATTTTAGGAATGGACTGCCTTTTGTCTTATCGATGGGCAACACCTACTATCTTCCTAAGTTCCTGTTTTCTTCCTGAATTCTGGCCACTCGCCAGAATAGGCTCATGGTTTTGTTTCCAAAATATGTACCACTTCTAAATTCTGTGACATGGCCATGTAATGGATAGCTGAAGGGAATGGCAAGCATCTCAGAAAACTCAGATATCAGCGTGACCAGGAAAGTCTCAGTGGAGAAACCCTGCTTTGGGCCTTTTGCTTCCCTATTGTTCTGTAGCACTGAATGTCAGGAAGGTCTTTGCCTCAGGCCACCCCTTTGTGAAGCCTGAAGAAAACAGTTTTCAAATGGAAATGAATGGGCCTCACCAGTGGCTCTTTGCTTAATTGCTTTGGAAAGGGATGTGTCTGAATCAGCCTCCTGGAACTGTGTGAGGCAGTGGCTTAGATTCTCAGCACCTGGTGGATCTAAAGAAAGATCCAATGTGTGCATCCAAAACCAAAATGGCAAAAAGATTAGTCATTGTGGATGAAGTCTCTTGCCTTCCTCTATTATGTTCCTGACCTCCATCAAGGGAGTATAGGGATTTTTTGTAATGGATAGCTGAAGGGAATGGCAAGCATCTCAGAAAACTCAGATATCAGTGTGACCAGGAAAGTCTCAGTGGAGAAACCCTGCTTTGGGCCTTTTGCTTCCCTATTGTTCTGTAGCACTGAATGTCAGGAAGGTCTTTGCCTCAGGCCACACCTTTGTGAAACCTGAAGAAAACAGTTTTCAAATGGACATTAATGTGCATCACCTGTGGCTCTTTGCTTAATGCTTTGGAAAGGGGTGTGTCTGAATTAGCCTCTTGGCCTTGTGTGTGGCTGTGACTTAGATTCTCAGTGCCTGATGGATCTAAAGAAAAATCCCATGTGTGCATCCAAAACCAAAATGGCAAAAAAGATCAGTCATTGTGGATAAAGACTCTTTCCTTCCTCTGTTAGGTTCCAGACCTCTTTCAAGTCAGAATAGGGATTCTTAAGGGTCAAATGAGTTCTTCCAATCCCTGCAGAGGTGCTTGGGTTTAATCATGACTCCAAATCACATAAGGAATCTATACCTGACAGTCAGTAGGCCTCAAATTGTAGAAGAAGAGCAGTATTAATGGCAGAACTATGTGATCAATCCTGTTTCACTTGAAGGGTGTCCAGGCCACCCTGAGTTTAGGCAAATGAAGGGCAAGGGAGCTTATTTTGGACACTCTCTTGGGCTGTGCCATTTAAGGAAACCTCCAGCCAGAGGTTATGATGAGTGACTATATGGAAGAAGATGAGGACCATGTGGGATTGTTTGGTTTTAATTGTGGTCACTTGTGTGGCTGTTGGAAGAGGTGACTGTGTTCACCTGCGCTAGAACACTGGTTTGATTCTCCTCAGAGACTGAGCTCTGTAACTGACCTCAGAGCAGTAATTGCTTTGGAAATGTATATGACTTAATCAGTCTCTTGGCCCTGTTTGAGGCTGTGGCTTAGATTATCAGCACCAGATGGATCTAAAGACAGATCCCATGTGTGCATCCAAAACCAAAATGGCCAAAAGAGCAGTCATTGTGGATGAAGTCTCTTGCCTTCCTCTATAAGGTTCTGAAAGAATAAAAGAAATTGAAATTGAAATGTAAAGAACCAGGTTTCGAAAAGTTTCCAAGCTGCACTCAGTACCTGAAATTCCGGTGGCAGTTAAGACAATTCCCAGATCTGCACATTAGGTGTGTGTTGAAATCTTCCCTGACCACCTAGGTACTTAACAACCCCTTCCCAGAAACCGTGCAGCTCACCACGTATACATCTCAGGGCATCAACCAATCAGTTTAAATGTATACCCCTTCTTAGGGCTGACCAATCACCCCCTGCCCGACCTGTTCCCGCAAATGAATGTGCTAATCATGTTTTAGAGTTGTTATTTGATTTTCCCTTGGTATATGATGATTTGCTAAAGGAGACTATGATGTATGTAAAGTCCCTGTCCTCTCTAAAGAATGTATATAAACTCTGCTCAAGTTGTTCTCGGGGCTCTTTGTTCTTTGCTCCTCTGAAGTGAGTCCTGAGCTCCAGCATGCTGGACCCCCAATAAAACCTTTAGAGTTGCATGAGAAAGCCTGTTGATGGTCTTTTCCTCCGATGTTCACCCTACCTTTTCATCTGGAGGCCCCAGGTGAGATATTTGGCGCGGTGGATGAAAGACCCCAAGGGACTTCTCTCAGGGTAAGTAAGGCGCCTCTTTCTGGTTTCGGGTTTCAGGTTAGGGCTTGGCAAAGTGGCTGTCGGTGAAGAGCATTAGCTCTCTCTGATAGTGGCTGACAGACGTGTCACAGAGCTGCAGGCCTCGTCCCTGTGGGACACTCCAGGGGACGAGGGAAATCAAGGAATAGTAGTTTCCTCAACTCGGTTATATTTTGCTTCAGGATTCGGTTTGCCAGCCCATCAGGTTTTGCCGGCTACTCAATTTTGTTCATTGTCCTGAACTCATGTTGAGTTTTTTGTCTGTCTTTATTGTCTAACACATCAGGTTTTGCCAGTTACTCAGTTCTAATCTTTGTCTTGGACACATGTTAAACGTTTACTGTTTGTCTTTGTCTGTGTTGCGTTTGTGTCTTCACTGTCTCTCTTTGAGTAACTGCCATTATGCGACAAATCACTTCCACGCTTCTGTCTCTGACCCTTGATCATTGGACTGATGTCCGCTCAAGGGCCCAGAATCTTTATTTTTCAGTAAAATGCTGGACCTGGCAGATGCTCTGTGCTTCAGAATGGCCCATTCTCAAAGTCGGGTGGCCCCCAGAAGGATCCTTCCACTTCCCTCTAATCCGAAAATCAGAGATATTGTATTTCAGCTGGGACCACGTGGCCACCCAGATCAATAGCCATATACCCCTTCCCCAGGATCCTATCATTCAAACCTTCCACTCCCCCCCTTCCCTCCATTCTCCCTGAGTCACAAGACTGGACACTCCTCCCCCTCCTTATCCTCTACCCTCGCTCCCCAAACCCGAACATGTTCCAGATAGTCCTCCCGCCGCTGACACAGCCTCTCCGCCACTAGAGGCAATTGGGCCAGACCCAAGCCCTCCAGGGGACTTCTCTGCAGCAGCAGCAGCCCCTCCTCCTCTGGTGGAAGCTGGGCCATCTAAAGGAACCCGCCAGCGACAGATAATAAAAAAACTCAGAAGCCGCTGTGATGCTCCCTCTCCATCCCTATCGGCCCATGAACCGACCAAACTGGGACCCCAACACCATTGAAGTTAGGTAGCATCTGTCCACTTATCACCGGGCTCTAATAGCGCGTCTCTGAGTGGCCGCCAGAAGGCCGACTAATTTGGCCATGGTAAGAGAGATTATCCAAAGGCCTAATGAGTCTCCCTCTATGATTTTGGAGAGAATTATGGAAGCTTTTAGGAAATATACTCCTTTTGATTCTCAGGCAGAGGACGAAAAGACATCTGTTGCAATGGCCTTTATCCAGCAGGCTGCCCTAGATATTAAGAGAAAGTTGCAACGTCTAGATGGATTACAAGATATGACCTTAAGAGATTTAGTCAGAGAAGCTGAGAAAATATATTATAAGAAAAAAACTGAGGAGGAATGGGAACAGTGGAGACAGAAGGAAAGAGAACAAAAGGAGGATGAAAGGAGCAAAAGGCAGACTAAAGCACTGGCTAAGGTTCTGGTCAGAGCAGTAAATAGGCCAGAAGTTAAAAAGCACGGAGACAGGAAGGGATACATGGGCCCATGCCAAAGGCTGTCCCTGGCCTCAGATCAATGTGCCTACTGTAAAGAAAAAGGAGACTGGGCCAAAGAGTGCCCCAAAAAGAAGCAGAGATGCCAGACCGCCATGCTGACTCTAGAACAGGACTAGGAAAGTCGGGACTCAGATCTCCTCCCCAAGCTCAGGGTAACATTTGAAGTGGAGGAAACCCCAGTGAACTTTGACGTGAAAACAGGAGCAGTATACTCAACATTTAAGACCCCACTGGGCCCCATATCAAATAAATTGCCGCTTGTTCAAGGGGCTAATGGCAGTAGATAATGAGCTTGGACAACTAAGAGGACAATGGACCTAAAAAATGGAAAAGTCCACCACTCTTTCCTAGTAATCCCAGAATTCCAGGCCCCATTGATGGGCAGGGATCTGCTTACAAAACTCAGGGCTAGAATAACCTTTAACCCTGATGGTCTCCAAGTGGTGTTTCTAAACGCTTCAGTAAAATCTCCCATAGTGACGGCTTTGACTATGTCCGTAGAAGATAAACGTCAACTCTTCGCGCGCCCTAGAACTGATCAAACAGGCAAACTATCCCAGAAATTGATAAAAGATTATCCTAATGCCTGGGCAGAAACTGCTGGGCTAGGGCTAGCCATAAAAAAAACCTCCAATAGTAGTAGAATTAAAAGCCTCTACCTCTCCAATCAGTGTTAAACAATATCCTCTAATCAAAGAAGCTAAGGATGGGATAAGGCCCAATATTCAGAAATACCTGGCTCTTGGAGTCCTAAGGCCCTGTCAATCGGCCTAGAATACCCCCTGTAACAAGTAAGAAAGCCAGGAACTGGGGACTACCGTCCTGTTCAAGACCTAAGAGAGATCAACCACAGACTGCAGGACATTCACCCCACGGTACCCAATCCGCATAATTTGCTTAGCACTCTGAATCCGGAGAGGGAATGGTACACTATGCTTGACTTAAAAGATGCTTACTTCTGCTTGCCCCTACATAAGGACAGTCAGTTGCTGTTTGATTTCGAGTGGATAGACCCAGAAACAGGAACATCAGGCCAACAAACCTGGATTAGACTCCCACAGGGGTTCAAAAACTCGCCCACTTGAACTCTGGTGTGATTTCCCTTAGAAAATGAGTTCTGGTAATGAACTCAGAGAAGTATTGCCATAAATTTTGTTGGGATTTTAGGAGGCCATGCAAGAGAGTCGTCCTTGGAAACTGAGATCTAGGCCCAGTGTGGCTTTCCACAGAGCACTGGGTATCTCAGCCAGGATATCACATGATTTTATTCTGAAAGACTTGGCAGCCATAGTTAAGAGTCAAAACACACATAGACTTCACATTGTAGACCTCAATGGGCCTAGCTTCATGTGACCTTTTGGGCACTCTTTGGGATGCCTTGCCTGTGAGAGTTCTCCACAGCTTTCATTGAAATGAGCTTCCTCACAATTTAATGGTGTGGTGGGTCAGGGTCTGCAGGAGAATACACCAACCAGGCTTCTATCTCACATAGCTTGCCCCCTTGACCATTGCAACCTGATTCTGAACATTGCCCTGAAACCTCTCCATATAACAAGATGCCTTTATATGAAGAGATCAAACATATAAGGGATTACGGGCTGCACCACGTCAGTCACAAGCCATATGGAAGCAATGGCAGATCCACATGGCCCCACCACAAATGTTTTATCACAAACCTGCACACCACAGCTCGTGCCCTCAATTGAGCAGTCTCCAACTTACTGGCATCTCTGTTCTACACCATTTTCATGAAACCCAGTAAATCAAGGCACTATCTGGTACACTCATGATCAGCAACAGGGCATACAAAGGTTCTCCAGTGCCACCTGGTCATGGGAATTTCAAAAATTTCATGGTATTTATCTATCCATTTTTCAAGGTTGAAGTTGGAAGCACTGTATGTTTCAATTTATTCAGGAACCATTAAATGGTGAGGAACCTCATTTTGGTGAAATCTCTGGAGGACACTCACAGGAATGTCTTCCCAAAGAGTAGCCAAAAGGTCACATGAAGCCAGGCCCATTGAGGTCTACAATGTGAGGTCTATGTGTCTTTTGACTCTCAACTATGGCTGCCAAGTCTTTCAGAATAAAATCATGTGATATCCTGGCTGAGATACCTAGTGCTCTGTGGAAAGCCACCCTGGGCCTAGATCTCAGTTTCCAAGGGCGACTCTCATGCGTGGCCTCCTTAAAATCATAACAGAGTTCATGGCAATACTTCTCTGAGGTCAGTTCCAGAACTCAGTCTCTAAGGGGAAACACACCAGAGTTCCAGCCCAGGTTGACCTACACATCTCTTCCAACCCCCACACAAATGACCACAATTAAAACCAAAACACTCCCACATCACCCTCATCTTATTCCATATAGACACTCATCTTAACCTCAAGCTGTAGGTTTCCATGAGGGATGCAGCCCAAAACAGTGTCCACAATAAGCTCCCTTGCCCCTCATTTGCCTAAGTCAGGGTGGCCTGGACACCCTTCATGTGAACCAGGAGTGATCAAATAGGTGTGCCGTTAATACTGCTCTGCTTCTCCAATTTGAGGCCTACTGACTGTGGGGTTTAGATTCTTAATGTGAATTGGAGCCCAGAGAAAACACAAGCACTTCTAGGCTAGCCTCTGCAGGGCATTGAAGAACTCATTTGACCTAAAGGATACGGATTCTCACTTGATGGAGGTCAGGAACCTTACAGTGGAAGGTGAGAGAGTTCATCGACAATAACTGCTATTTTGGCCATTTTGGTTTTGGATGCACACATGGGATCTTTCTTTACATCCATCAGGTGCTGACAATGTACGCCACAGCCTCACATAGGGCCAAGAGGCTGATTCAGACACACCCCTTTCCAAAGCAATTAAGCAGAGAGCCACAGGTGAGGCCTATTCATTTCCATTTGAAAAATGTTTTCTGCAGGCCTCACAGAGGTGTGGCCTGAGGCATCAACCTTCCTGACTTACTGGGGAACAGAACAAAAGGTAAGCAAAGGCCTAAAGCACGGTTTCTCCACTGAGACTTTACTGGTCACACTGATATCTGAGTTTTATGAGATGCTCGCCATTTCCTTCAGCTATCCAGTACATGGCCATGTCACAGAGCTTGGAGGTGGTACATATCTTGGACACCAAACCATGAGCCTATTCTTGAGAGTGGCCAGAATTTAGGAAGAAAACCGGAAGTATGGTCTATCTCGCATACATCCCCCTTAAGGACCTGATGACCATCTCTCCACCCAGACATTTCTCAGCTGGCTATAGGTATTTTCTATTTGGATATTCCTGATGAAGAGGATTACACTAAAATTCCATTAAATCCCTTCCATACATAGATAATGGAAACAAACATTATGGATGTAGGGACACGTGAGCCAGATGCAGGTTGGCTAGCCTAGATTACTGTTTGCCTGGCGGACTTTCAAAGCCATAAACAGTCACAGCTGTTTGGGGGAAAGCCGGCTTCTTCTGTAAGTCATGGGGATGTCAGCATACAGGGACTTCCAGATGGAACCCAAACTCCTCATCAAATATTGTACACAATTTTGGCATTATTACCAATTAGATAAGCAAACCTGATGGCCCACAGAGGGGTCTCTATATCCTCAAATTATGTGTGACCTTTTTAACTTCTACAAGTGCTCAAAAGGATGAAAGGAGATTCCCCTATGTGGAGGCTTTTTCCCTCCTTTGCTCACATCCTGAACTATGCTTCTCCAATAGATGCTCACCCTCAGCCTTCTACTCCAGACTCTCTGCTGTCACTCCCACATCAGCAACTTGATTTCTCCCCTACAATTAATGGATCAAAAACCCAAACCTCCGCTGGATCTCAGACCACTGCCCCCTTCCTGAGGTAGCAGCTACTGAGGTACCCCTCCACTCACTCACTCCTCTCTTTTCTTGTCAGTGCCCGCACCGGGTCCCAACAGGTCCTCTTACCAGGTAAACCAAATCTCAAACCAGCTGAGGAGAACCCACATACCACTATCCAAGATGTAATGAAAATGGCCTTTAATGTTGCTTTGTCATCACTGAAAACGGTTACTAAAAATTTAAAGTCCCTCACAGGCTTTTTGGTATACTCACTCCCGTTTCCCCCTCTGTTCTACATGTTCTACTGCTCATGTTTTTGTTGCTAGGAAGATCCCAAAACCCTTGCCCATTATTCTTTTACATCTCTCCTTCCTCATTCTCAGATATAAGGAGCTGCTCTCAGCCCTGCTTCCCTGTCTTCCTCCTCTGTACCAGGCCCATGGAAAAGTCTTAACTGACCTTCTCCAGAAGTCTTCACCATGGCTGTCTATGGGACTTTCACGAAAAAAGTCCCTAAAAAAGACTTCAGTGTACATAAACTTCCTCTTTTTGTGTTGCCCTGGTCTACTTGGCAACTGGCTAAAAAATCAGCACTCCTGAGCTAGACACACCCTCACTAGTTTTTCACAAAATATGTGAACAAGGCTCCTGGCCTTGAGCTGGGGCTTCACAGACATTGCTACATTTCTAAGATAAAGAAGTTACAAACTGGGCTCCATGGAAACAGCTGGCAGGGGGAAAAAAGAAAGGGAAGAAAAAGCTCTCCCCCTCCCAGGTGTTCTTGAAAATTTAACTTGCCCAGACCTAAGGAAAAAACAGAAACAAAAACTGCTTTTTGTGAACTTCTGCAGACTGTGAACTTCTGAGCCCCTTCCCTTTCATGTTGGGTACAAAATTCTGAAACTACATAAACTTAGGTTTCAGGGGATTAATTGACTACAGCAGAAGCAATGCCCTCTGAATCTGGTTGCAACCAAATAAGACTGTTTCCCTGTCTTTGGTGCTATCTTTGGTGCCTTGCCTTGTCCGTCCCTACAACAGTTTAATTCTATATACTTAAACATTGTTTATGTTTTAATGAAATTGTCAAAAGATGTGATTAAATGTGTAATGGTGCGGATGTTTCCCAGAGTGCTCTATCATGACGCAGGTTCATTTGAAGTTCAAATAGGGGGGCATACAATCCGGTTCCTCTGAAAACATATATCTCTCACCTTAGCCATTCCATTGCAAATAGGAGTTGCTGCAGGGTTGGGCAGAGGAACCACTGCCGTGGTCCATAGGACACAACAAATGACCCAATTAGGAGCAGGAATATTAAAAAAAACTTAAAGATATTAGGAACCTCCATCACAGCTTTGCAGGAATCTTTAACCTCTCTCTCTGAAGTTGTTTTACAGAACAGTCTAGGGTTGGATCTCTTTTTTACTAGAGAAGGGGGCCTTTGTGCTGCATTGAGGGAAGAATGTTTTTTTCATGTCGACCATAATGGAGTTGTAAAATAATCTATGAGTAAATTAAAAAGATGCCTTGAAGAGAGTCAAGGAAAGAGAGAGGCCCAAAAAGGGTGGTTTGAGTCTTGATTTACACAGTCCCCCTGGTTAACTACGTTTTTATCAACTCTGGCCCGTCCAATAATAATCCTCATATTATTGCTAACTATAAAACCCTGTTTCCTCAACCATGTAATTTCTTTTCTCCAAGCTCAAATTGGACAAGTTAAACTTATAGTAATACCCCACTAGCAAACATAGAATGTGACATCCCCCAATGATCATTTTTATGACTAAAAGTTGCCAGAAGAAGAAGTGGGGAATGAAAGGTCAATAAAATATGTACTTGTCACTTCCTGTTTTTTTGTACACTTAACAAAACACTGTTGAAATGTTGAGAAATGTTTCCTAATCTTGTCCCAGAATGTGCTGTCCCCAACGGCCAAACTGCAGAATGTACTCCCTCACCCGGTTGAATGCAAACCACCCACTCACCCTGAACCATCAATAAACTTCCCTTTCTGCCCTCTCCAAGAAAAGTATATAAACTCTGCATAAGCTCTTCTCAGGGCTCTCTGCTCTAATTAAGTGAGCTCTGAGCCCCAGCATGTTGGACCCCAAATAAACCCTTTGCTGTTGCATGATGTATTCTCTTGGTAGTCTCTTCCTCCGATGCACCCACGATCTTTACTTGGATGATTGAATATAGAAGAGAACATCCATTCAAAAACTGATAGTCGGAAGGATTAGGAAGAAGAGTGAATATAGGATTTGGAACAAAAGTTCTTTAGCAATACGGTTTCGGTTAGACAGTGAATGTAAATGTCAACACAAGTTAAGAGTCAGTCACAATGATGAACAGGGGAAAATATGTAGGAAAGTAGATATCAATAGAGACATTATGAAATCAGGCTAAGTATAAAGTCAGTGAGAGGATTAGACATTTTCAACAGGGTTGAGTTTGAATACACAATCTTAGGAAGAAACAAATATGTACTCACCAATAGGACTGACATTTGAGAGCATTAGGCAACATGACATGGATGATTGTAGTAATCCTTTCTCACTTTCCATTTAGGCTTTGGTAAAATCATAAGTGTGACCTTTGTATTTTGTGTCCAGAATATTACTCTGATAAAATGTATATGTAGATCAGGTGACATGAGTATTTCTTCCACCTTTTCTGAGGGCCATATTTTGAAGATGTATAAATTAGTATTGGGGGTACAGAGAGGTGTACACTTTGTCTATGAATATAGAGATAATGTATGAATAGACCATACAGTGAATAAATAATATAACTAGTTCCACTTTAAATAATGGATTGAATTGATATCTGAAAATATATAAGAAATCTTATATTGATATACAATCATTCATTCCAACGAGTTATACATCTAATGGTAATATTAGAGTTATGTTTTCTCATGATGGGTGTGCGAGTTTTGCTTCAAAACTGATTATGCATTTGGAAAATATTGTGTTTGTAAAGAAGTCTCATGAAAATACCAGTCAACAAACATAGAGGAATTCATGTGTTCTGAATAGGAAGTGATTGAAAGTGAAACAAATGCAAATAATTTTGCTAACTTGTGAATGA
This sequence comes from Callospermophilus lateralis, assembly GCF_048772815.1. NCBI lineage: Eukaryota > Metazoa > Chordata > Mammalia > Rodentia > Sciuridae > Callospermophilus > Callospermophilus lateralis. The sequence continues at coordinate 1,186,488 of NW_027513519.1, read as the reverse complement.
AATACATATCCGATGATATGCATAACCTGAAGAAATAGTAATGTACCAGTTTTGAATGAAAATGAACGTCAAAACATACATCATGTCCCATAGTAATCTACTTGGATTCATGTTAAACAGGGTCAGTTACTGTAGAATAATTAGGATTTGTATGCACCATTCACTGAAGTTAGTTTTCAGCACTAGAAAATAAATATGTATTTCAGGTGGATGAATAATTCTGAGAATAATCTTGTGAAAAGTTGATTATAAATCCACATACATGAATATGAGTGAATTAAGGGAGTGTAAAATAAGACATATATATTTTATATTTTGAAAAATCTGAAAAAAAAAAAAAAATATATATATATATATATATATATATATATATATATATATATATATATATATACACACACACACACACACACACACATATACAAAAAAAACCCCACAAACATTAAAAGGTAGAAATATATGCAAATCGAAATTCATTATGAAATATATATCATCCACAGATGCAAAAATATTCATTTTACTGAACATGGATTTATGTATAATATTGTTATACTAGGAAGCTCACCCATAGGTTGTATTTTCAGTTCCAACTGCGTTTAGGAGGAGTGATTTCTTCTCATAAGTTGTATCTTCCATGAGCCACCTCACAATTTGTACATGTGATACCATGTAGGAATCTATATGTGCATATAAAAATACATATGTTGAATTGGCTACAAAGAAAGGGAGACAGGAATTCACATATTTGTTTACTTTAAAAACACATGGAGAACTATTTCAATTAAAAATTGACTACATATTTAACACCTACCGTTTATCATGCAAAAGGCAAGTCCAACTATACAGCATGCATCCTCTGAACTGCTTGTATTTCTATTCTGCTTGGGCTAATTTTCTACATCATTTAAGGATTATTAGTCAGAGTCTAGTAGGGTATATGTTCATGTCAGGGATTCTGTATTTCAATGGAAAATAGGAAAATGAATCCAATGAGTATGCAAATATGTGCTACACAAACATCTTCTCACTTTCATCCAGAACAAAGCCTTAACATTACCTTGGCCCCAAGTAAGACACAATGAGAGGGGAAGTGTTAGAAAATCTGTGAATACATATCTGGAATGAAAAATGCTCAGGAATTCACAAACTTGGAGGTGGTAGATGAGTTTCCAAAAGTAAGGGACAGGGTAAACTCTCCACAAACATGGAGCTCTGCTGGCCTAAAGACTTCTTGAGTAACTGCCTCTGAGGATAGGTCCTTGAAATATATGTTGTTGTCAGGAGCTCTAGCTTCCTTTGTAGTGAGACCATCAGAGCTGGATCTGCATCTATGTGACCTGGAGGACATGTTTTCTTATTTTCCAATGAACATGGTGCAGCAGTGATGAATTCTATTTTTGTAGGTAAACTATGGCCATTGGGGCAAAGTGTCTCCCCGTGTGGACTGTGAAGCCCTTTGGTCATCCTCCACTTTTCATTGTCTTTCTTGCTGCTGCATAGGGAGTTTGTTATTTTTTTAACAAAATACAAGGAGTTCAACTGGGACACGGTCCTGGAGGGAGTTCTGTCACGTGTGGTGGGTGAGGGTCTGCAGGAGAATGCACCTACAGGCTTCTATCCCACAGACATTGCCCCCTTGACCATAGCCACCTGATTCTGGACATTGCCCTGAAACTTCTCCATATAACAAGATGTCTTTACATATAAGGGACTCCTGGCTGCACCATGTCAGTCACAAGCCATTTGGAAGCCAATGGAAAATCCACATGGCCCCGCCACAGATGTTTTATTACACATCTGCACACCACTGCTCTAGGCCCACTACTCAGCAGGCTCCAACTTACTGGAATCTCTGTTCTACACCATTTTTATGAAACCCAGTCAATCAAGGCACTGTCTGGTATACTCTTGATTAGCAACAGGACATCCACAGGTTCTCCAGTGCCACCTGGTCATGGGAAATTCAAAAATTCCCTGGTATTTATCTAGCCATTTTTCAATAATACAGTTGGAGGCTCTGTGGGTTTCAATTAATTCAGGAACCATTAAATGGTGAGGAAGCTCGTTTCAATGAAAATTCTGCAGAACTCTCACAGGCAAGGCTTCCCAAAGAGTGCCCAAATGGTCACATGAATCCAGGCCCATGATGTCTACAATGTGAGCTCCATGTGTGTATTGACTCTCACCTATGGCTGCCAAGTCCTTAAGAATAAAATCATATGATATATTGGCTGAGATTCCCAGTGCTCTGTGCAAATCCACCCTGGGCATAGATCTCAGTTTCCAAGGTGACTCTCATGTGTGGCCTCCTAAAATCCCAACACAATTCATGGCAATACTTCTCTGAGGTCAGTTTCAGAACTCAGTCTCTAAGGGGAATCACACTAGAGAACAAGCCCAGGTTGACCCAGTCATCTCTTCCAACCACCACACAAATGACCAAAATTAAAACCAAAATACTGCCACATGGCCCACATCTTCTTCCATATAGACAGTCATCATAACCTCTGACTGGAGGTTACTATGAAGGGTGCAGCCCAAGTCGGTGTCCAAAATAAGCTCCCTTCCCCCTCATTCGCCTAAAGTCAGGGTGGCCTGGACACCATTCCTGTGAACCAAGAGTGATCAAATAGGCCTGCCGTTAATACTGCTCCACTTCTCCAATTTGAGGCCTACTGACGGTGAGGTGGAGATTCTTTATGTGAATTGGAGTCATGAGAATACCCAAGCATATATGGGCTAGCCTCTTCCGGGATTTGAAGAAGCCATTTGACCCAAAGGGTCCCTATTTTCACTTGATGGAGGTCAGGAACCTTTCTGAAGAAGGTTAGAGACTTCATCCACAATGACAGCAATTTTGGCCATTTTGGTTTTGGATGCACACTTTGAATCTTTCTTCAGATCCATCAAGTGCTGAGAATCTAAGCCACAGCCTCACACAGGGCCAAGAGGCTGATTCAGACACATCCCTTTCCAAAGCAATTAAGCATAGAGACACAGGTGATGCCCACTCATTTCCATTTGAAAAGTGTTTCTTTATGGTTCACAAAGGGTTTTCCTGAGGCAAGAGACCTTCCTGACATTCAGGTCAATATATCAGTAGGTAAGCAAAAGGCCCAAAGCAGGGTTTCTCCCTGAGACTTGCGTGGTCACACTGATATCTGAGTTTTATGAGATGCTGGCCATTCCCTTCAGCTATCCAGTACATGGCCATGTCACAGAGCTTGGAGGTGGTACACATCTTGGACACAAAACCATGAGCCTAGTTTGGAGAGTGGCTAGAATTTATGAAGAAAACCAGAACATAGAAAGATAGCAGGTGTTGCCCATAGATAAGGCAAGCTGCAGTCCATTGATAAATTACGCAGGATGAATGCTGGGAAGTGTTCTACAAGACAGGACACATTCATTGATGCATTCCCTTTTCTAATATCTACAACCACAGACACAGTGGGATATTCAGACATAGAAAGACTCGCCTTGCCAAAGGACTTACTAGAAACAGTTCACTCTAAACCAAACAAACCGCCTTTCCTATCCTCAGAACATGAGACAAAACCAAAAACCCACATCCACACCCACAAAGGCACCTCCTTTCCCAAATTAGGTCTGTGACTAGGCGCAGTGTCCTCAGACTGGTAGGCCATACTATGTTCCCCTGAAATGGCCTGTCCTGTCTCAGTTCTGGTCTCCTTGGCCAACTGTGTGAAGTTGTCAGGAGCCAGTATTGAGCCACTAACTGCTTTCTCAGGAAATCCCCTCTTCTGAGCTATCCTGGCATTTGGCCATCCTCACATCGGTAAGTGCCAAGAAAGACTGACTCTGTTCTTGGTAAATCCAAACAAGTGAGACCACTGGTACTGGGACTGGGACTGGCTCTGTGTTCCTGGCTTCCAGGATTCCACATTCAGAGATTTCTATCACCAAGGGAGTGAGGTGAATTCACTTCCTTCAGAAACTGAATGAGGACACACTGCCTTGGCAACCAATTTGTCCTAACAGTTGCTTCCAGAGTCCCATGGAGGCTGCCCATATTTCCTGTGACACTTTCACAAGTTAGAATGATATATTAATCATAGGCACCCAGGTAGAGCTCTCCACACAGGCCTTGTTTGGCCCATCTTCTTTACATTAAGAAGAGAGAGGCAGATTCAGACACAACTCTTCATCCTGACCAAGTTGTTTGCCATGGAAGAAGACTTTTGCTCACTCAGGTCCTTCATCGCTGACTATATCTTGTGCAGAGATCATTTCTGCATGGACCTTTGAGGTTCTCAGCAAGTCAAAGATCCCATACATTCCTTTATTGTAAGACCAACCCTGTTCATGCTCTTCTGTAAAGTTAGGTTGAGGGAACAGTGTATGGTTTGGATTAATAACATTTTCAATTTGGGTTAGGAATCATTCTACTGGATGAAAAATGGTATTGGGAACTGCGATATGTATAAGACTATAGAGGTAAAATATATGTATGAAAACATAAATCCAAGTATTATTTGATGCCCAGAGGACATTGGGCCCTTGATTGGGATACTTAGCTTTGAATTACGTTCTGCACAGATGTCTCAGATAAATCCATATACAATGGCATAGGACCATGTACCATGGTCCTATATACACATAGGTCCATATATACACTCATCATAAACTCTTGCTGGAGTTTTCGATTAGGGGCGCAGCCCTGGACAGTGTCCAAAATAAGCTACTTTGCCCCTCCTTTGCCTGATATCAGGGTGGAATGGACACCCTTCCTGTGAACCAGAAGTGATCAAATAGGCCTGCCGTTAATAATACTCTGCTTCTTCAATTTGAGGCGTTCTGATTGTGGTGTTTAGATTCTTTATGTGAATTGGAGTGATGATAAAAGCCAAGCACCTATGGGCTAGCCTCTGCAGGGCTTTGAAAAACTCATTTGACCCAATGTATCCCTATTCTCTCTTGATGGAGGTCAGGAACCTTACAGAAGAAGGCTAGAGACTTCATCCACAATGACAACAATTTTGGCCATTTTGGTTTTGGATGCACACATGGGATCTTTCTTTAGATCCATCAGGTGCTGAGAATCTAACCCACTGCCTCACACAGGGCCAAGAGGCTGATCCAGACACATCCCTTTCCAGAGCAATTAAGCAAAGAGCCACAGGTGATGCCCATTTATTTCCATTTGAAAACTGTTTTCTTCAGGCTTCAAAAAAGTTTGGTCTGAAGAAAAGACGTTCCTGACATTCAGGGAAACGGAACTATATGTAAGCAAAAGGCCCAAAGCAGGGTTTCTCAACTGAGTCTTTCCTGGTCACACTGATATCTGATTTTTCTGACATGCTGGCCATTCCCTTCAGCTATCCAGAACATTGCCATGTCACTGAGCTTGGAGGTGGTACAAAACCATGAGCCTATTCTGGAGATTGGCCAGAATTCAGGAAGAAAACAGGAACTTAGGAACATATTAGGTGTTGCCCATCCCTAAGGCAAGCCACAGTCCATTCATAAATTGGGCAGGATGAATGCTGGGAAGCATTCTACTAGACATGGCACATCCATTGATGCATTCTCTTTTCTACTGTCTACATCAATGGACACAATGGGATACACAGACATGGAAAAACTCGCCTTGTCAAATGACTTACTAGATCAGCCCACTCGAAAACAAACAAACCTCCTTTTCTAATTATTCTCAGAACATGAGACAAAACCACAAACTCACACCCACACCCACAAAGGCATCTCCTTCCCCAAAGTAGGTCTGTGACTCTCCGGAATGTCCTCTGACTGCTGAGTCATACAATGTTACCCCAAAATGGCCTGTCCTGTCTCAGATCTAATCTCGTTGGCCAACTCTGTGAAGTTGTCAAGATCCAGCAGTGAGTCACTTCCTGCTTTCTCAGGAAAGGCCCCTCTTCAGAGCTCTCCTGGCTTTTAGCCATCCTCACATCAGTAGGTACCAAGAAAGACTGACTCTGTCATTGGTAAATCCAAATAAGTGAGCCCACCTGGACTGGGACTGGGACTGGCTCTGTTTACCTGGCTTCCAGAATCCCATGTTCAGAGAGTTCCATCACCAAGGAAGTTAGGTAGGTCACTTCCATCAGGAACTGTATTAGGTCACTGCCTTGGCAACCACTTTGCCCTAACAGTTGCTTCCAAGGTTCGCATGAAATGGAGGCTGCCCCTACTTCCTGTGACACTTTCACAAGTTAGAATGGTATATCAACCATAGGCACCCAGGAACAGCTCTCTACACAGAACTGGTTTAGTCCATCTTCTCTACAATAAAAAGATAGATGTTGATTCAGACATATCCCTTCATCCTGACCAGGTTGTTTGCCTTGAAAGATGACTTTTTCTATCTCTGGTCCTTCACAGCAGCCTACATCTTCTACAGGGATCAATTCTGCATGGACCTTTGAGGTTCTCAGTAGATGGAATATCCCCTCCATTTCTGTATTATAAGACCAACTCTGTACCTTCTCTTCTGTAAAGTTAGATTGAGGAAAGAGTGTATGGTTAGGGTTAATAACATGTACAATTTGGGTTAGGAATCATTCTTCGGGATGAATAATGGTATTCTGAACCTGTGATATTTATTAGAATATATAGGTGAAATTATAAGTAGGTAAACAGAAATCTAGGTAAGCTTTGGAGACCAGAAGGGCATGGGGCCCTTGATTGGGATACTTAGCTTTGAATTATGTTCTGTAAAAATGTCTCCAATAAATCAATATACAATGGCATAGGTCCTTGTACCTTGGATGATTGAATGTAGAAGAGAACATCCAGTCAAAAAGAGATAGTCAATAGGATTAGGAAGATACTCAATAGGTTTAGAAAGAAGAGTGAGGATAGGATTTGTACCAAAAGTTCTTTAGCAATAGGGCTTCAGGTAGAGAGTGAATGTAAATGTTAGCACATGTGAAGAATCTGTCACAATGTTGAACTGGGGAAAATATGTAGGAAAGGAGATATCAATAGAGACTTTAGGAAATCAGGCCAATTATAAAGTGAGTGATAGGATTAGACATTTTCAACAGCCTTGAGGTTGAATATATAATCTTAGGAAGAAAGAAATATGTAGTCACCAATAGGATTGACATTTGAGAGCAATAGATATTTTTCATAATCCATGCTCACTTTCCATTTAGGCTTTGGTAAAAACATAAGTTTGATCTTTGTAGTTTTGTCCAGAATATTACTGTGATAAAATGTATATGTAGATCAGGTGACATGAGTATTTCTTCCACCATTTCTGGATGCAATATTTTGAAGACATATAAATTAGTATTGGGGATACAAAGAGGTGTACGTTTGTCTATCAATATAGAGATAATGCATGAATAGGCCATACTGTGAATAAATAATATAAGTACTTCCAACTTTAAATAAAGGATTGAATTGATATCTGAAAATATACAGAAAATCTTATATTGATATACAATCATTCATTCCAACCCGTTATACATCTAATGGTAATATTAGGGTAATGGTTTATCATGAAGAGTGTGTGAGTTTTGCTTCAAAATGATTATAGAAATCGAAAATAATGTCTTTGGAAAGAAGTCTCATGAAAAGTCCAGCCAGGAAACCTGGAGGAATACATGTGTTCTGAAGCAGGAAGTGATTGATAGAGAGACAAATGCATATAAATTTGTGAACTTGTGGATAAATATATATCCTATTATGTGCATAAACTGAAGAAATAGTAATGTACCAGTGTTGAATAAAAATGAACGTCAAAATAAACATTTTGTATCATAGGAATCTACTTACATTGATGTTAAACTGGGTAAGTTACTGTAGAAATATTAGGATTTGGATGCACCATTCACCGAAGTTAGTTTTCAGTACTAGGAAACAAATATGTATTTCAGGTGGATGCATATTTCTGATAATAATCTTGTAAAAGTTGATTATAAATCCAAATACATGAACATGAATGAATATAGGGGGTGTATAATAAGACATATATATTTCATATTTTGAAATATTTGGAGATTATATATATATATATATATATATATATATATATATATACAAAACACCCACACAGACATTAAAAAGTAGCAATATATATGCCAATTGAAATTCATCATTAAATATATATCATCCACAGACCCAAACTATTTATTTTACTAAACATGGATTCATTTATAATTTTGTTAAACTAGGAACCTCACCCATAGATTGAATTTTCAGTTCCAACTGTGTTAAGGAGGAGTGATCTCTTCTCACAATTTGTATCTGGCAAGTCAGCCACCTCACAAGAATGTATGTGTGATAAAACGTAGGATTCTGTATGTGCATGCAAAAATACATGTGCTGAATAGGCTACAGAGAAATCAAGACAGGAATTCACATATTTGTTAACTTTAAAAACACATGGTGAACTATTTCAATTAAAAATTGACTAGATTTATAAGACCAACCCTTTATCATGCAAAATGAAAGTCCAACTATACACCATGCCTCCTCTGAACTGCTTGTATTTCTATTCTGTTTGGGTTATGTTTCTCCATCATATTAGGATTAGTAGTCAGAGTCTAGTAGGGTATGGGTTAGTGTCAGGGTTTCAGTATTTTGAATGGAAAATTAGATAAGGAATCCAATGTGCATGCAAATATGTGCTATACAAAAATCTTCCCACTCTCATCCAGAACGATGACTTGACATTGCCTTCCCCCCAAGTAAGACACAATTAGAGGAGAAGAGTTAGAAAATCTGTGAATACATATCTGGAAAATCCTCAGGAGTTCACAAACTTGGAGGTGGAAGAGGAGTTTCCAAAAGTAAGGGACAGGGTTGATAGACCTAACCTGATCTTTTATTAAAATTGGGAGCCATCTTGCCACAAAGCCATGAAAAGCTAATTTTGGGTTTACTATAAATTACTGCAATTTCTGAACCCGTTTGGAATGTCTGCCCGTGCCTTGAACTCACCCATGCCTATCTCTCTGACCTGATAGCAGCTCTCTCTGAAAGTTTAGTGACACATCATAATTTTTGGCCTTCCCTGGCCAGACAATGACCCTCTCTGATGTCTAATGGTCATCATAATTTCTGATGTTGGGGCCAGCAAAAAAAAAAAAAAAGTGAACTACATTTAGTGTGATGCTTGTCAAAGTTCTGTTATCTGTAATCCCCCTTTGTGTAACTTTCTGGGCTATATAGCTGGGCTGTAGGAAAGGTAGGGTTGCTGTCTTGTTCCCGCCGTTTTGTGAGGGAGAGGCAGGCTGGCCGGTTGAAATAATACACTTGCCTTAATTTGATTTTAATTGGAGTCAGTGGTCTTTACTTTCATCCTGGTCTAACATTTTGCAGTTCCCCAGCAAGATGACCCTGCCCGTACAGATCACAAGACCAGACTGTTGGAAATTCTGAAGCTGGCCTTCCCTCCAGGGCTCCCGGCTACAGAGCCACTCTAGGGGATGCACAACTTGAGATGTTTCAATGACTTGGAGTGAGACTTTGGTCCAGGGAGCACTGCAATGAACCACTGGACTATAACTATTAGCAAGCACCTGGTGGAGTAGGCCTCCATAGGTAAGTGGCACCTTTATAACATCTGATATCTGGTTAAGGGAGATCTCTTCTGATGACAGAGAGGAGGCCTGGGGAGGCTCACATATACTCTTGTCTGGGACAGTAACGAGAATCATGCTGTCCTTTGTTCTGTTATGTAGGGAATTCTTCTGGATGGGTAGAGAGGTGCGGATGGGCACGCACGCGGTCCTACCCAGGAGCTTTAGCAAGACGTTGCATTGCTCCTCTGCTTTTTTTTTTTTTTGGTGCCGGGTTTCTGTTTTTTTTTTTTTTTTTCTGTTTTGTTCTGGGTTCTATATGTTTTTTGTTTGTTTGTTTTTGTGCGTTTTGTTGTGTGATTTCTGTGGTAAAAACGTAAAGATATTGGACGTGAAAATGGGTAATAAAGCAAGTAAGCGTGACACCTTTTTGGACTGTGTTTTAAGGAACTGCTATGAACTTTACCTCCCTTTGTTAAGCAGGATAAGAGAAGCCCCTAGCTGGCTTCCTGGAGCACACCCACTGCACAGGGCAATGCCTGCTGCAGAGCTAAAAACTGAGTATCTCACAGGTTAACAAGTGAAACTCCTTTAAAACCACTTGTACCTCCAGATCAAAAGAGTCACAACCTTTGGGCAGAATCCCCTGTGTTTCTCCTTTGTTAGCAAAGCAATTAACCACCCTTTTTCCTTTTCTCAAAAACCCTGTCCTCATTATTAAATTGGCATTAATTGGCTTCAAGGTCAGGAACTGAACTTTAAGTTTCAACATTTGATAAACCACGCCGCCCCCGCCCCGGAACTTTCTGAGAGCTGACTACTGATATGTTAGGAGATGGAGCATGGTTTGGGTGGAACCGAACCAGAGGAGCTAATCCTGTAAGTAAAAGGAGGGACCCAGGGACTTCCAGGAGCTGCCGAAGCCCTGTTACTTCAGGGAATTCCCTCCTTCCTTCCCTGCACTGTAAGCATTATGTAACGTCTGTCTTCTTAAAAAAGAGAAAAAGAAAAAGGGGATACTAAATTCAGTAAAGTCACCATGGAGACCCTTGATTTTACATTTCAGGTTGCCCCTCTGTAAAAACATGTGGTCCCCTTGTGGGGACTTCTATGGTGCCACTGGTGTAGGAGATTTTTCTCTTATCTGCTCTGTTTTAAAGGCTTCTGTCTGTCAGCCATAGTCTGGAGCTCCCTTCTGTCTGTCATGTGTCTTTGTTTCTGGCCCTTCAAGACATGTGCAATAATGTGTTGATATTTTAAATTGTTTCTTGGGAATGATCTCAGCTGAATGTGTGTCTAAATGATGATGTTTTATTGTAACAATCTGGTATCTGAATTGGTTTTTGAAGCATTGCACAATTTTGCAGGTAAAAGTCGGGTTTAGGTAATTGTTTAGTTTATGATTTCAGATAATTTATGCCAGAGAACTTAAATACTTAGGATGAAAAACTAAAGAACTCTACTTCCAAGTTGGCAAGTAACTTCCCAATCATTCAGTCTTTTATTTCACCTATTTTGAATTGGGAAGCCTGGGAAACTGTCACTGTGTGTACCAGTGCATTAATTTGGACAAAGATAGTAAATCATTTTATGGTATCTGTTGACAAAACAAGATGTAAAGATATAAAATTTTGTGAATTGTATCTTAAACTTGTTTTATAATTTTCAACATCCTAACCTGAAAATTATGGTTAAAATGCCTTAGGCCTGATGTGTCTGCTCTGAATAGCAGTTTTTTCCTGCTCCTTCCTGACCTCAGCCAGGACTTATTTTGAAATGCAAATGAAAGTATCCTGCAAGCTCAGTAGGAGACTGATCTGAGGCCTAAGCAGAAAAAAAAAAAAAAGCAAATTGTATGGTTTTTACTAATTACTGGCCAGTCGTTTTTTCTAGGACTCTTATTTTTTTCCTTAGATACTTTATTTTGTTTTTTTAGCTCATGATTTTGATCCTACAGACCTAAGTTAATGTTTTTCTGATCAGTTCTATTTTTGACCAACTGTGGAGATTTTAAAACATTGCATTGCAGATTTCATCTGCGAAAAGCTATAAGGCCTTTACTATTTTTTATGTGTGCACACTTCTGTTATGTGTTGTATGTCTATATATACATATATCCATATATCAAATGTATGATACAAAAATTTACATATATAAAGAACGCTAATAAAAAAACGCTCATAAAAACAAATTTTAAAAAGTGGATCCAAGGATTCTTAATTCACGTGATTTAAATGGTTCAATTTAAATTGGATAAACAGATAAAAATAAATGTCTTTAAATTTAAGCTTACAAGTTTTTCTAGGTGTTCAGATATCTAATAAAATATTAATTTCTACAAAATATCTAATATGACTTGGTTGTAGGACTTTTCCTTCAACAAAAATATGGTTTACAATCTTCAATACATTTGTCTAATATTTTGATAAATAAGTAAATTAAATTTTATATGAGATTACTAATTCATGAGTACTTTTGTTAGATATCTGATTGATTAACTAAGGTCTGTACAAGTTTGTACTACAGTCTGTATAAGATTGTAAAAATCAGTCATGTGTTAAAGAAACAAAAATTTTTTAAAACATAAGTTTACCCATAACATTGTGTTTATTAAGTTTTATTTTTTCTAGAGCTAGCAACCATAAAAATTAAACAACTGATTAAATAAGAACTGCTATTTTAGAGAACTGTACTGCCATTAATTTAAAAGCTAAACTTGGTTAATGTGGAAATATCAATTTAATTATGATGCTATTAATGTGCTCATATCTTCCATGTACAAGTTTGTAAGGTAGAAACTTAAAAGAGCATTATATCATGCTGACGTTCTTAAGTTGTATGGTAAAAATATATATTGTGAATTTATTTATCTGTTATCATAAAGATAAGTAAAGTTTTATGTTACTTTTTTACATTGGGAACAATTTAAATGTATTTTTAAGTTAATGAGAGCCTAATCTATGTAAAGGTTAAAAACTTTCAGCCTTTCTTTAATTCATGTTTTAAATGTGATATCATATGGTGTTAGCTAATGTTCATGTGACCTAAAACAATTTATGTAAACTTTGTAAAATGATATTAAAAAAAAGATCAGCTTTAGAACTAAAACCCTTAAGATTTATAAAGAGACCTGTCTTACCTGACGTAAGGCTCTGTGTCCCATCTTACTACATGTGAGAATGACTATGAAAAGAGTAGGTTAGATTATGTTTCATTTAAAGTTTTGTTCAAAAGTTGTTTTTTTTTTTTGTCAAGATTACTAGGATCTATGACAGGGGATATAATTTATAACTAAGCAAAAAAATTCAGGGTAGCTATTATGCAAACTAAGTATATTTACTCTTGTTAAAAAATTTATTTTGTAATTTCCTTATAAGTGATCTAAAGATTCTCTGTTAGTGTTTTACAGAAGTGTTGCTTTAGGAACACAACATGGGTTAATTTAAGATAATAAGTCATCACCTACAAGACAGACAGAATAACACAGATCCCAATTAATAAAAAGATAAATAATTATAAAGTTATAGACATTAAAGCCCAGTACTCTTAACAAAAGGCAGTTAAAATTTATTTGCTGGATATTTAAGATTAGGATTTAAAATTAAAGTTAAATGAAAAGGGACAAGAAAACTAATATTTGCCTCTTGCCATCTGAGTCAGTCTGAATCCAGGGAACAGGGGACTTCTCTAAAGAGCTTTTCAACTCTGGGCCATATAACCTCCCCATCAGGGGGATTAATGAGACCACTGGAGAACAGAGAGCCAATCAGTGCATTTGCTAAGAAGAGGAGAGTCATCAGAGAAGGGAGATATCCCTGAGGCTGCTGAGGGAAGCCACATGGTCAAGGAAGACCTGGACCCACCTAGCACAAATTGCACTAGCAGAACTGAGAAGCTGCTTTCAAGTTTCCCCAGGAATGACAACCATAAAAGCTCAGCTGACTGTTAACAATAGATAGAAACAAAAGTCAGTTTGACTGCTTCATCTTAAACACTTAGCAAAGACAGTTGAAAGCAAAATACAGCCATTCCTGGACATTTTAAATAATAATAATAATAAAAATAATAATAATAATAATAATAATAATAATAATAATAATAATATTTTGATGTATACACTTTATATTAGCCTCCCAAAATAAGTAAGACTGGAGGCTACAAAGAAGGATTCTCAGACAGGAATGCCTGATAACAATAAAAAGACACTATCAAGAGGAGCTGCCAGAGGCAGAAGTTTTTAGTTTAAGGCCTCAGATATTTCTAACCTACAGAGTTAGGCTTGGTGTTGGCTAGTACGATTATCCAGCACTGAGTAACAGAATTAAAGGTTTTTCTATTAGACACAGAGGCCATTCTAGTAGAATGATTTTGCAAGATCAGATGACATTAAATTATTAACTGTATCTTATGGGGAGGGACAACTGTAACACTAAATGTTAAGTATTAAGTTGACAGTCCTGATAACTGGGGATATTAAAGACTGGTGAGGGAACTTCTGTACAGTGACATGTTCTAGCTGCTGCAACATTTATTCAGTACTCATGTTTTTTGTTTCTCTCATAGAAGAACCCATCCCCAGATGACTTTACAACCTGTTCTTCCCCAACCAGACTTCAAACCGAACTGACCTCTAAAAGGCAACTCATGTCCCTCATGCCTTTCCCCCTCACGTCACCCTCTCTCAGCTCAGAAGAAGCCAAAATGAGTGATGCCTCTCTTCTTACAACAGTGGAGCCAAAAATAAATAGACTATCAATATACGTAATTAATTAAGTGAGGTAAAATCAGGGAGACCGGTTTTGGGTGATTTCAAAAAATAGGGAGACTGTTACATCAGAGAATAAAATTCCCTAAGTGTTCTTCACCTACCGTATGAAAGATATGAAAGGGACACATTAGAAAAGGGGGGAATGATAGACCCAACTTGATCTTTTATTAAAGTTTGGAGCCATCTTGCCACAAAGCCAAGAAAGGATAATTTTTCTTAACTATTAATTACAGCAAATTCCGAACCTGTTTGGAATGCCTGCTCGTGCCTTGAACTCACCCATGGCTGGCTCTCTGACCAAATAACAGCCCTCTCTGAAACTTTGTTGACACCTCATAAATATTGGCCTTCCCTGGTCAGATGACAATCTCTGAGGCTCTAATGGTCCCCATAAATTCTGATGTTTGTGCCAGCAAAAAAAAAAAAAAAAAAAAAATGTAAACTACCATTAGTGTGATGCTTGTCAGAGTTCTGTTATCTGTAACACCCCTTTTGTGTAAATTTCTGGGCTATAAAGCTGGGCTGTAAGAAAGGTGGGGTTTCTCTCTTGTTTCCGCCATTTTGGGAGGGAGAGGCACCAGAGTGGTGGAAATAATAATCTTGTTTTAATTTGATTTTAATTGGAGTCAGTGGTGATTTCTTGCATCCTGGTCTAAAAGGTAAACACTCCACAAACATGGAGCTCTGCTGGCCTAAAGACTTTTTGAGAAACTGCCTCTGAGAATGGGCACTTGACATATATGTTGTTGTCAGGAGCTTTTGCTTCCATTCTAATGAAACCATGAAAGCTGGGTCTGCATCTATGTGACCTGGAGGACATTGTTTCTTATTTTCCAAAGAACATGAGGCAGCAGTGCTGACTTCTCTCTTTGTAAGTAAACTGTGGCCACTGAAAGCTAATTGTCTCCGCATGTGGATTGTGAAGCCATTAAGTCGTCCT
Organism: Callospermophilus lateralis; assembly: GCF_048772815.1. NCBI lineage: Eukaryota > Metazoa > Chordata > Mammalia > Rodentia > Sciuridae > Callospermophilus > Callospermophilus lateralis. The sequence goes on along the minus strand of NW_027513519.1, from coordinate 1,171,268 downwards.
CCACTTTTCATGGACTTTCTTGCTGCTACACTGGGAGTTTGGTATTTGCTTCACGAAATGCAAGGAGTTCAACTGGGACACAGTGCTGGAGGGAGTCCTGTCACGTGTGGTGGGTAAGGGTCTGCAGGAGAATGCACCAACCAGGCTTCTATCCCACATATATTGCCCCCTTGACCACAGCAACTTGATACTGAACATTGCCCTGAAACATCTCCATATAACAAGATGCCGTTTATGGAGAGGTTTCAGACATATAAGTGATTCCTGTCTCCACCATGTCAGCCACCAGCCATTTGGAAGTCAATGGCAGATCCACATGGCCCGACCACAGATATTTTATCACACACTTGCACACCACAGCTCTGGGCCCACTACTCAGCAGGCTCCAACATACTGGCATCTCTGTTCTACACCATTTTCATGAAACCCAGTCAATCAAGGCCCTCTCTGGTATACTCATGATCAACAACAGGACATCCAAAGATTCTCCAGTGCCACCTGGTCATGGGAATTTTAAAAATTTCATGGTATTTATCTAGCCATTTTTCAAGGATGAAGTTGGAGAAACTGTGGGTTTCAATTCATTCAGGAACCATTAAATTTTGAGGTAGCACATTTCAAGAAATGCTCTGGAGAACTGGGAGAGGCAAGGCTTCCCAAGAGTGGCCAAAAGGACACATGAAGCCAGGCCCATGAGGTCTACAATGTTAGGTCCATGTGTGTTTTGACTCTCAACTATGGCTGCCAAGTCTATAAGAATAAAATCATGTGATATCCTGGCTGAAATTCCCAATGCTCTTAGGAAAGCCACCATTGGCTTAGATCTCAGTTTCCAAGGGCGACTCTCATGCATGGCCTCCTAATATCCCAACAAAATTCATGGCAATACTTCTCTGAGGTGAGTTACATAACTCAGTCTCTAAGGGGAATGACACTAGAGTTCATGTCCAGGTGGACCCAGGCATCTCTTCTAACTACCACACAAATGACTGCTGGGAGCCATCAGCCAAGTAGGTATGACAATTTCTTTGCCAGCGTACCCCCATGTTTCTTTAGTGGAAGGACTCATGGAAATAGGACATTTTGCAGGACATTGCATGTAAGGTGACCTTGCTCAAGGACCAGGGTGGATCCATGTTTAGAGTGTTCCTGATTTAGCATAATAGGAGATTAGGGTGTTCCCCCTTTAGAATAGGGCGGTTTAGCATAATAGGAGATTAGGGTGTTCCCCTTTAGAATAGGGCGTATCCTGCTACTGAGTTCCTCTTGATTCTTAGGATCAGACAGTATATTTGGGAGACAGAAGCCCAGGAGTAGTGGATTTGGGCAGAGAGTGGATTTGGGCAAAAACGTGGATTTCCCCAGAACGTGTTTGTAGACGGCCGGTGTGAGTTCGGGAATAAAGAATTGCTGTTTGAATCTACAAGCTGTGTGGAGACTCGTGATTTGTGCCCAGCCAGAGACTGCGGCATTTGGTGGCTCGTACGTGGAACGCCTGATGCTTGGGGGTAAGTCAAATTGCTCGCCCCTAAGGGAAGGCGAGAGAATGGGTGACCATTTCAAAAAACAATGTGTTCTTCTTTTGATTTATTTTGTTTTTCTTTCAAGCTGCCTATCTCTAGAAATTTCTCAGGCAAACTGGAAAAAATGGTTGACTAAAGGTTTAAAGTTTGTCGGCCCTGAGGAAGAGAAAGTTGATACAACGATTTTTAATTCCGTTTTTGTTTCATTCAGTTTCGGTTTTGTTTTGTGTTATCTTATTGGGTTGCGTTATCTTTATAGTAGATTAAAACAAACTGAAAATATGTTACGTAAATTGCTAGAGGTTCAGAACATGGAGAAAGACATTTTAGATCAAGCAAAAGAGAAGGTCTCTCGAGGTAGTCAGACAGAGGAAGAAAATTTAAAGGAAAAGGGGTTGTTAGGAAAAAGGCCACAACAGTAGGCTGTTACTAACTCCGTTTTACCACAAGAGGGTTTAATTCAACCAACAGCCCCACCGATAGAGGCAGCTGAGTGGCCCTCAAACCCCGTAGTTGATAATTGGGATCCTGAGACAGGACCTCGAAGATTAGCATGCCCTGTACTTGAGCAGGCAGGAGGGCAGCGAATTCACCGTGCTTTAGATTTTAAAACAGTGAAGCAGTTAAAGGAGGCTGTAACAACCTATGGTCCCCAAGCTCCCTTCACGGTAAGCATGGTCGAGTCCATTACTAACTTGGACATGACGCCAGCAGATTGGGCTAGCATGTGTAAATCTGTGCTAAATGGAGGACAATATTTGTTATGGAAGGTTGCCAATGAGAAATTTTGTGCAGAGAGAGCTAGGCGAAATGCAGCATCCGGTTACCCTCAAAGAAATCTAGAAATGTTGCTAGGGAAAGGACCTTATGAGGGTCAGTGGCAACAAATTGAATATGATCCTACTATATATGCACAAATTGCTGCAGATGCAGTTAGGGCATGGAAGACTTTACAAGGACATGGAGATTTACAAGGTCAGCTATCTAAGGTAATACAGAGAGGTAATGAACCTTACGCTGACTTTGTAGACAGGCTAATTCAAACGGCTGCCAAAATTTTTGGGGATACAGAACAATCAATGCCATTAATAAAACAGCTGGCTTTTGACCAAGCAAATCGTTGCTGCAGAGAGGTTGTTAGACCATTGCGACATGAAGATTTAAACACATATATTAAATTATGTAGAGATATTAATGAACAAGGGCAAGTCTTGGCAGCTGCAGTACAACAGGCTTTAGATGCCAGGCCAAAAACATGCTATGATTGTGAACAAACAGGACATTTTAAAAGGAGTTGCCGCATAGGAGGAGGATTTAACAAAACTAGGTATCAGAGAAATAGAATACCGGGTATTTGCCCACGATGCCGTAGAGGGAGACATTGCGCTAATGAATTCCGTACTCAAACTACCATAGAGGGTACTCCCTTATCAAAAAACGGACAAGGACCAGGTATTTACCCACAATATCGTGGAGAAAGGCATCAGGCTCCATTGCCAAAAAACGGACAAAGGGGCCCAATGCTCCGGGGCCCACAACCACAAATATACGGGGCAGTGGAGGAACCCAGCAACACCATCAGAGTAGTGCCCAGGACACATTTTCCATTAAATCCCTCATCACACAAACCCGAGGGAGCGCAGGGTTTGACATCTGCGCCTCTGCCAGAGCAGTACTAACTCCAGAGATGGTAGTTCAAATCATTCCTTCAGGAATAAAAGGACCTCTTCCCCAAGGGACAGTAGGCTTATTATTGGGACGTAGTTCATCTACATTAAAAGGACTTATGATAAGTCCTGGGGTAATTGATCCCGATTATGTAGGTGAAATAAAAATTATAGCTAGTTCTCCAAGAGGTATATCAGTAATTTCACCTGGAGATAGAATAGCACAGTTGTTAATAATACCCAGCCTACATAATAAATTTATTAATCATAGTGTAAAAAGAGGTTCCAGGGGATTAGGCTCCACAGGGGTAGATTGGGCTATGTTGTCTTTAAATTTAGATTCTCGCCCAATGTTAAAACTAAATATTCAAGGACACGACTTCAATGGGCTACTGGACACAGGTGCAGACCTTAGCATCATATCTAATCAGGAATGGCCAAAACATTGGCCATTACAACAAGCCACTCAAACGTTTCGAGGCCTTGGAGTGGCTACTAATCCCCATAGAAGTGCAATGGTATTAGATTGGAATGATCCTGAAGGTTGTGAGGGAATTATACAGCCATATGTATTGGATCATCTTCCTATAAATTTATGGGGACGAGATGACCTAGATCAATTAGATTTGATGTTAACAAATAACATCAATCCTAATGTGCCCACTACTAGGGCTAGACAAGGCTTTAGGAAAGAAAAAAGATTAGGAAAACAAGGACAAGATATAGCAGCACCAATTCAAATAGATCAAGGAACAGACAGACATAGGTTGGATTTTCAGAAAGGGCCACTGAGACAATAAAAATTACTTGGAAATCAAAAAGAACAGTGTGGGTTCCTCAGTGGCCCCTGACTAAAGAAAAGATACAAGTAGCCCATGATCTGGTCAAACAACAATTAGTCGAAGGACATATACAACCTTCCATATCTCCCCATAACACTCCCATTTTTGTCATTAAAAAAAATCTGGTAAATGGAGATTATTGCAAGATTTAAGAGCCATTAATAATGAGATGGTTATTATGGGACCTGCTCAATCAGGGATTCCTCAATTGTCTGCTTTGCCAAAAACCTGGCATGTTTTAGCCATAGATATTAAAGATTGGTTTTTTTTTTTTCAATTCCAATTCATCCCGAGGATAGTCCACGCTTTGCATTTACTATCCCTGAATTAAATAATGAAGGTCCTGATCAGAGATATGAATGGAAAGTACTCCCTCAAGGGATGGCTAACAGTCCAACTATGTGTCAAATATATGTTAATAAAGCAATCCAGCCACTTAGAAATCAAAATCCTGAACTACAAATATTTCACTATATGGATGATGTATTATTGGCACATAAAGATAAAAACATATTGCTGGAATGTTATCCCACACTTACAAACTTATTAAAAAATTATAATCTAGAGATAGCAATAGATAAAGTACAATTAAATTTTCCAATTAATTATTTAGGAGTTCTAGTATCCTCAACCATGGTCCGTCCACCAAAAATTCAATTACGAGTAGATCAACTCAAGTCACTTAACGACTTTCAAAAGTTATTGGGAGACATAAATTGGATAAGGCCTTATCTAGGCATACCAACAGGAGAGTTGGGACATTTATTTGATATTCCAAAAGGTCCATCAGATCCAAACTCACCTCGCATGTTAACTCCTAAAGCAAGAAAGGCATTGAAAATTCTTGAAACATATATGGAAAATATACATTTGGATAGAATTGATATAAGTTTGCCTTTATTATTTATTGTACTACAAACAAAAAATATTCCTACAGGAGTATTTTGGCAAGAAGGTCCATTATTGTGGATACATTGATCTTATTCTCCTAACACTATTCTTACTAGGTATCCTGAGGCCGTAGGACAATTAATACTCAAAGGAATAAAAGCAGCAAAGGGAGTGTTTGGAATTTTTCCCAATAAAATTATTACTCCATATACTATGGATGAAATTGATGAGTTAGCTAATGAGTTAAATACTTGGGCAATAATCATGTGTAAATCTAATGTTTGATTTGATAATCACTTACCATCTAATCCTTTGTTGTCTTTTTGGTCTAAGCATCCTGTAGTTGTTCCAAAAATGACAAGAAAAACCCCTATCATGAATGCTCCAAATATATTCACTGATGGGTCAAATAATGGTACAGCAGCAGTAGTTACCCCTGATCAAACTTTTACATTTTTAGTACCCAAACAATCAGCTCAAAAGGTAGAGCTTAATGCAGTTTTCAAGCCTTTTTAATGTTTAAAGATTCTGTATTTAATTTATTTTCTGATATTCAGTATGTAGTTAATGCTATAGTATCTCTTGAAGATGCTGGTAGGATTTCCCCTTCTTCTACTGTTTTCTCTTTGTTTTCCACTCTACAAAGTCTAATCTTGGACAGAAAAGGTCCATTCATTATAGGACATATTAGAGCACATACCGGATTGCCTGGAGCCCTTAGTTTGGGCAATGATTTAGCAGATAAAACTACACACGACATACATATTTTCTCTACACTAGAAGAAGCTTCGAATTTTCATAAAAAATTCCATGTTAATGCTAATACTTTACAAAAGCATTTAAAAATAACTAAGGAACAAGCCAGACATATAATAAAACAATGTCAAAATTGTGTGACCTTTTTACCACAAGTTAATCTTGGAGTCAATCCTAGAGGACTGATACCTAACCATATTTGGCAGATGGAGGTCACACACTTGCCAGAATTTGGAAAATTAAAATATTTACATGTTACAGTTGATACTTCTTCCGGATTTTTAATGGACTCCCTTCATGCCGGAGAAAAAACTAAAGATGTTATAGCTCATTGCTTACAAAATTTTGCCACTGTGGGCGTTCCTAAACAGTTAAAAACTGATAACGGTCCTGGCTATACCTCTACCTCTTTTAAACAATTTTGCTCATCATTTGGTATTACTCATATAACAGGAATTCCATACAATCCACAGGGACAAGGCATAGTTGAAAGAGCTCATCAAACTATTAAAACGTACTTATTAAAGCAAAAAGAGGGAATTGGAAAGGGGTATATATCCCCCAAAGATAAACTTAAAATAACGCTTTTTACTCTAAACTTTTTAAATTTGGATTCATCAGGACTTAGTCCTGCGGAAAGGCATATGTATCCAAAAAATGTGCATAAGCCTAAAGTTCTTTGGAAAGATATTCTAACAGGACAATGGAAAGGTCCTGACCCAGTGATTTTCTGGAGTCTGGGCTCTGTCTGTGTGTTTCCACAGGGAGAACAGCAACCGATTTGGATTCCAGAAAGACTAACAAAAATGATTTCTACAGATCGAAAAGAAGATGATTTGACTCAAATCCATAAGAGCTGATATCCAGAACTCCAGCTTGGCCATTCTTACATCTGCAACAGTGATTAACCAGGATTCTTTTTACAATTTCTATTTTATTATTGCATTTTTCCACATCATAAGGCTCTATTTTTATTTTTTGAGCTCATACAAATCTAGGTTAATGTTTTTCTGATCACTTTTATTTTTTGACTGTGGAGTTTTTAAACATTGCAATGGAGATTTCACCTAGGTAAAGCTACAAGGCCTTTATTTTTATCTTATGTGTTGTACATTTGTTTCCACATTTGTGTTTTGTGTTGTATGTCTGTGTGTGTGTGTATGTTCATATTTCATATATGAGGAGTGCTCATGAGAATATGGATCCGAATTATTTTTTTTTTATTCACGCGATTTAAATGGATTAATTTAAATTAGGTAAACAGCTGTTAAAAATTGTTTTTAAAGGAGGTTAACAGATCTGTTTGTTTACTTTCACCTTTCCTTTTCATTATATTTAATAATTCTTTTCAGGATAATGTCTTTTTAGCATGATTGCCAGAATTCCTATCTTCATCCCAATGAATATAACTCAACAAGTATGCTCAATCAAGGAGTCAACTTACTTTGGGAGGAAACGGACTTTGGGAGGTGACGGACAGATTAATAGATTCCTCCACTTTGAACTGCTTACAGAACTTGCCTAGACTATGTAACTATTGTTTGGTACAGCGAATTGTGGTAATGCTGGCATATCTTTGCTGATGGTGTCACCAATGATGCAATTTTTCCTCCGTCATGAAGGCATCTTAACCACCTTCAAATTAACCTTTTAAAGCCTTTTAATTATCATCTATACTGTACTTTTAAATGAACTTTTTCACCACCTACAGCTTCACTGTTTTAAACGAGGCTTAGATTATGTTTAGTTTACATGGCTGCCCTTCAACCAAAGGCCTTTTTTACTCCATTAAAAAGCTATGTCTTAATCTGCCATGTACAAATACCTTTTTTCTTACTTCTTCCTTTCTCAAGTTTTTAAAGTAAGTCTAGTTTCCTCAAAATCTTTTTAAATGACATTTTACAACTTTTTACTTTACTACACAGAGATTATCTCATCTAGAAACACTTCTTTTTTCATTAACCTCTTATATTAAAATATATTTCCACATCTTGAATCTTTTTCTATCTCTTTTTTAACCGTTAACCCTTTTTATAAATTCACATTTTGAAACAACTCTTATAAAATTTCTGATTTAGACAAATTACTCCACTTTAATAGGATGAAATACTTTCATGTTTTTTTTTATGGTACCATAATACTATAATTGAAACCTAACTGAAACTTATTATACTCTTTTTATATAAATTACACCTGATAGAATCTTAACACTTAGTAACCTTGTTTTGGCAAAGACACAGACCAAAGCAATATTAAAACTTTTTTCCATTTACCAATTTATGAAAACACACATAATTTTTAAATATATTACCTTATGGAACTTAATAAGTAAAGAGTACTTGATTTTATATTTAGTGGTTGATATTTTAACACTTTAGCTTTGTAAATTAATTAGAACTTTGTAGAAACCAAGATCTTAGACAAATGTAGTAAACAGAATTAGCCATCTATTTATTGAAGAAAAATCCTTCTACAGGATACCATGATGGTCCCATTGATATACTTAATAACTCATCTTTAAAAAGCCATGGGCTACATTTTTGTATTATATCAACATATGCCCTAGCTGTTCTTGGTCTTACTGGGGTGCCTCCTCCTTTCTCTAACAATTTCTCTCCCTCGGAGGTGAACAACTTCAAACTTTGAGCCAACCATTTTCCCCAGTTTGCCTGAGAAAGTTCTAGGAACAGGCAACTTGAAATAAAAACAAAATAAATCAAAAAAAGAACATACTGTTTTTTGAAATGGTCACCCATTCTCTCGCCTTCCCTTAGGGGCGAGCAATTTCACTTACCCCCAAGCTTCAGGCGTTCCGCGTATGATCCACCAGATGCCGCAGTCTCTGGCTGGGCACAAATCACGAGTCTCCACACAGCTTGTAGATTCAAACAGCAATTCTTTATTCCCGAACTCAGACCGGCTGTCTACAAACACATTCTGGGGAAATCCAAGTTATCTGCCCAAATCCACTCTCTGCCCAAATCCACTCTCTGCCCAAATCCACTACTCCTGGGCTTCTGTCTCCCAAATATACTGTCTGACCCTAAGAACTCAAGAGGAACTCAGCAGCAGGATAGGCCCTATTCTAAAAGGGAACACCCTAATCTCCTATTATGCTAAACCGCCCTATTCTAAAGGGGGAACGCCCAAGTCTCTAAACATGGATCCGCCCTGGTCCTTGAGCAAGGTCACCTTATATGCAATGTCCTGCAAAATGTCCTATTTCCATGAGTCCTTCCACTAAAGAAAAATGGGGGTATGCTGACAAGGAAATTGTCTTCTTCTAGTGTAGAGAAAATATGTATGTCGTGTTTAGTTTTATCTGCTAAATCATTGCCCAAACTAAGGGCTCCAGGCAATCCTGTATGTGCTCTAATATGTCCTATAAAGAATGGATCTTTTCTGTCCCAGATTAGACTTTGTATAGTGGAAAACAAAGAGAAAACAGTAGAAGAAGGATTCCTCCACTTTGAACTGCTTACAGAACTTGCCTAGACTATGTAACTATCGTTTTGTACAGCAAATTGTGGTAATGCTGGCATATCTTTGCTGATGGTGTCACCAGTGATTTTTGCTGATGGTGTCACGAATGATGCAATTTTCCAAAGGAACTGTCAATTGGCTTGGTGTCGTGGCATTTCTGTATCCTCCTCCCTTCTGCTAGTGATGGTCTAAATTTGGGGGCCAATGGCTATATGCTGGACCAGTAGTCAGTGACGGGTATGATCCAATTGCAGTGGTATCAACCTAAGACAGGAGGCTGACGCCTAAAGATCAGTTTTCCGATGACGGGTAAGCACCATATGTTGAATTGGACAACCTACCAGGCACGGTCCTTAAGCCACATTAACCTCACTCCCTCACTGGCACCAATGCCAAATTTGGGGGCCAACAGAGGTGAGGCAAAGAACCTCACCACCCCACTGGTGCATAGACCTATCCACAAGTATGGCTGTATGCTGGACCGGTAGTCAGTGACGGGTATGATCCAGTTGCTGTGGTATCAACCTAAGACAGGAGGCTGACGCCTAAAAGTCAGTTTTCCAATGACGGGAAAGAACCATATGTTGAACTGGACAACCTACCAGGCACGGTCCTTAAGCCACATTACTTGTTGTTTAATCAATCAGAAGGGGGGAGATGCTGGGAGCCATCAGCCAAGTAGGTATGACCATTTCCTTGCCAGTGTACCCCCATGTTTCTTTAGTGGAAGGACTCATGGAAATAGGACATTTTGCAGGACATTGCATGTAAGGTGACCTTGCTCAAGGACCAGGGCGGATCCATGTTTAGGGTGTTCCTGGTTTAGCATAATAGGAGATTACGGTGTTCCCCCTTTAGAATAGGGCGGTTTAGCATAATAGGAGATTTGGGTGTTCCCCTTTAGAATAGGGCATATCCTGCTGCTGAGTTCCTCTTGAGTTCTTAGGGTCAGACAGTATATTTGGGAGACAGAAGCCCAGGAGTAGTGGATTTGGGCAGAGAGTGGATTTGGGCAGAGAGTGGATTTGGGCAGAGAACGTGGATTTCTTCAGAACGTGTTTGTAGACGGCCTGTGTGAGTTCGGGAATAAAGAATTGCTGTTTGAATCTACAAGCTCTGTGGAGACTCGTGATTTGTGCCCAGCCAGAGACTGCGGCATCTGACCGCAATTAAAACCAAAACAGTCCCACATGACCCTCATCTTCTTCCATATAGACACTCATAATAACCTCTGACTAAAGTTTTCCATGAGGGGTGCAGCCTTAGACATTGTCCAAAATAAGCACCATTGCCCCTTATTTGCCTAAAGTGAGGGTGGCCTGGACACCCTTCCTGTGAACCAAGAGTGATCAAATATGCCGGCTATATAACTGCTCTGCTTCTCCTGAATGAGGCTTACTGACTATCTGGTATAGATTCTTTATGTGAATTGGTGTCATGAGAAAACCTAAGCACATATCGGCTAGCCTCTGCAGGGTTTGAAGAACTGATTTGACCCAAAGGATCCATATTCTCACTTGATGGAGGTCAGGAAGCTAACAGAGGAAGGCGAAAACTTTCATCCACAATGACTGCTCTTTTGGCCATTTTGGTTTGGATGCACACTTGGAAACTTTCTTGAGATCCATCAGGTGCTGAGAATCTGAGCCACTGTCTCACACAGGGCCAAGAGGCTAATTCAGCCACATCCCTTTCCAAAGCAATTAAGCAAAGAGACACAGGTGATGCACATTCATTTCCATTTGAAAACTGTTTTCTTCAGGCTTCACAAAGGGGTGGCCTGAGGCAAAGACCTTCCTGACATCCAGGACAACAGAAAAATAGGTAAGCAAAAGGCCCAAAGCAGTGTTTCTCCACTGAGACTTTACTGGTCACACTGATATCTGAGTTTTCTGAGATGCTCCCATTCCCTTCAGCTATCCAGTACATGGTCATGTCACAGAGTTTGGAGGTGGTACATATTTGGAAACAAAACCATGAGGCTATCCTTGAGAGTGGCCAGTATTCAGGAAGAAAATAGGAACTTAGGAAGGTAGTAGGTGTTGCCCATCCATAAGGCAAGCCGCTCTCCATTCTTAAATTGGGCGGGATAAATGCTGGGTAGCTTTCTACTACACAGGACACAACCATTGATGCATTCGCTTTTCAAATGTCTACAACCACGGATACAGTGGGATACACAGACATAGAAACATTCCTGTTATCAAACGACTTTCTCGAAACATTCCAGTCCAAACAAATAAACCACCTTTCCTACCTATTCTCAGAACCTGAGACAAAACCACACACTAACACGGACACCCACAATGGCACCTCCTTCCGCCAAGTATGTCTGTGACTATCTTGAGTGTCCTCTGACTGGTGGGCCATACTATGTTCTCCCAAAATTGCATGTCCTGTCTCAGATCTGGTCTTTTTGGCCAACTCTTTGAAGTTGTCAGGAGTCATGGTTTAGCCACTACCTGCTTTGCCAGAAAAGGCCCCTCTTCAAAGCTCTCCTGGCATTTGGCCATCATCACATAAGTATGTACCAAGAAAGACTGACTCTGTCCTTGGTAAATCCAAACAATTGAGACCACAGGGACTGGGACTGGGCCTTGCTCTGGGTGCCTGGCTTCCCAGATCCCAAGTTCAGAGAGTTCCATCACCAAGAAAGTGTGGTAGGTCACTTCCTTCAGGAACTGAACGAGGTCACTGCCTTGGCAATCACTTTGTTCTAACAATTGCTTCCAAGGGTCCCATGAGATGGAGGCTGCCCCTACTTCATGTGACACTTTCACAAGTTACAATGGTATATCAACCATAGGCACCTGGGAACAGCTCTCCACACAGGCCTGGTTTGGTCCATTTAATCTACATTAAGAAGAGAGAGGCTGATTCAGACACATCCCTTCATTCTGACCATGTTGTTTGATATGGAAGTTGACATGGAGTTGACTTTTGCTCTCTCAGGTCCTTGATAGGTGAAAAGGTCGGTTGAATGTCGGAGGAAAAGACCACCAAGAGACTGTCTCATGCCACAGCCAAGGGTTTTTTGGGGGTCTAGAATGCTGGGGCTCAGAGCTCACTTCAGAGGAGCAAAGAGCAAAGAGCCCCGAGAACAACTTGAGCAGGGTTTATATACATTCTTTAGAGAGGGCAGGGACTTTACATACATTCTAGCCTCCTTTTGCAAATCATCATATACCACGGAAAAATCAAATAACAACTCTAAAACATGATTAGCACATTCATTGGTGGACACACGTCGGGCAGGGGTGATTGGTCAGCCCTGAGAATGGGTATACATTTAAACTGATTGGTTGAAGCCCTGAGATGTATATGTGCTGAACTTCACGGTTTCTAGGAAGGGGTTGATAAGTAACTGGGTGGTCAGGGAAGATTTCAACACACATCTAATGGGCAGTTCCGGGAAATGTCTTAACTGCCACAGGAATTTCAGGTTCTGAATGCAGCTTGTAAACTTTACAAAACCTGGTTCTTTACGTTTCAATTTCAATTTCTTTTATTATTTAATTTTCCACTGCGTTTCTGACAACTTTTAATCTTAAAAATAATGAATCATAATTATTGCGGGGTCTCACATTCTATTTCTGCCAGTGGAGCGTATTTCTGATTACAATGAGTTTTACATGCCCAATCTGAGCCTGGAGAAAGGTAAATATGCTATTAAGCAAACAAGTTCCCACAGCTAGCAACACCATAAGGATGATCAGGGGTCCTTCTAAGGCTGATAGGAGTGTAGTTAACCAGGGGTACTTGGTAAACCATGACTCAAACCACCCTTGTTGAATCTCCCTTTCTCTCTGGTGCTCTTCAAGGCATTTTCTCAATTTACTCAAGGATTCTTTTAGAACTCCAGTATGGTCAGGATAAAAACAACATTCTTCTCTCAGTGCAGCCCAGAAGCTCCCCTCCCTCATGAAGAGGAGGTCTAATCCTCACCTGTTCTGTAAAACCACTTCAGAGAGAGAGGTTAAGGATTTCTGAAAAACTGTGATGCAGGTCTCTAACGTCTTCAAGTCTTGAGATATTGCTGTTTCTAATTGGGCCATTTGTTGTGACCCACGGATCATAGCAGCTGTTCCTGTACCCACTCCTGCAGCAGCTCCTATCCCCAATAGGATGGCTAGAGTAAGGGACACTGGCTCCCAGCGAAATCGGGTTTTTTGTCCCCTTAGTAGACCTTCAAATGTTTCTGCATCATGATAGAGCACCCTGGGGAGTATCTGCACCAATACACAATATTTTAGAGAGCTGTCCAATACTTGGGCTTAAATGCAAGGAGTTCTGACTACGTGGAGTTCAGTACCATAAAGGTTCCTTTATTTAGTTCCCAGGGGGAGGAGTCACCTGTACTCTGGACTGGAGAATTAGGCAAAAACAGAAACTGGGAAGTATGAGATGATAGAGGGGTTCTGGTAGATCTAGGCACTGGGTCCTCCACAGGGTTGGGCCTGTTTGCGACTTCGGAAATCAGCTGGGCACACATAAAAATCAAGACTGGCTAGTTTACACCTGGGCTGGGGGAGATGACATCCATAATTCATGGGGTAATCTGGTCTATGTTGCCCTGGTTTGGGTTTGAGTCGGATCTGTGTGGGGTGCTCTATGTCAGGGAGATCCCAGTCAGAGAGGCCTATGGCAAGCTGACAAATGTCCGGGTGGAGAGATGGCCACCAAGTCCATAAGGGGGCTGTATGTGAAATAGACCACACTACTTACCCAGTAGGATTTATAACTTGCCATTGTTGCTGAACAAGCTGATGGGGATTAGGACTGCTGGTGGTCAGGGGAAGAATCCATACCCCTACCCACAAGACGGACACGCAACTTGACAGGGTTACCAGTCTGTTCCAATTTCCAGCCAGAGTCTGGACAGGGCGCAGGCTTGAGATGGGAGGCATTGATCCAGAAAGTGATCCCATCCACTTTCACCACTGTAGGTGTTATAAGCAGCACCTGGTATGGTCCTTTCCAGCGGGGTTCCAGGGATGACACCTGATGCCGTGTCACGTAGACGAAGACTCCCACTTGATATCGATGTGGGGTTCCCTCATCTCCAGGCTGATAAGCAGTGGCCAACTGTTTCCACAGGTATCGCTGGGTGCTGGGTTTGTTCAAGGGCTTTAAGTCTGTCAAGCAAGGGGGTGTGAAAAGAATCATTAAGTCTCAGAGTTGGGGTTAGGTCCCTTACTGGAGGAGGGGCACCATAGAGTATTTCATAAGGGGTTAAGTTACACAAAGAGGCAGAGAGGTTATTTCTTGCACGAAACAGTGCATCAGGTAGGAACATAATCCAATTTTTTATGCCGGTCTCCAAGCTTAATTTTGTTAAGTTCTGTTTGATGGTGCTATTCATCCTTTGAACCTGTCCTGAGCTCTGGGGTCTATAAGCACAATGTAACTTCCAATTAATCCCCAGGGTCCTGGTGAATCCCTGACTTACCTGGGCTTCGAATGCTGGTCCGTTATCGGACCCTAGTACCTTAGGCAGGCCGAACCTTGGAAAATGTCTTCTAGGATCTTTTTGACCACTTTTTGTTCTCCCCAGTGTGGAAAAAGTTAAAAGAGTCACTCCATTTAGGGCTGCCAATTAAGCTTCCTCATCTGCCCTTCTGTTTCCAACTGCCACGGGGTCGTTTCCCTTCTGGTGCCCTGGACAGTGCACTATAGCTAGGTCCTTAGGGCCCTGCACTGCTGAGAGAAGTTGTAGGATCTCATCTTTGTTCTTTATTTTTTTCCCAGCAGAGGTTAATAGCCGCCTTTGCTGGTAAGTAGTCCCCTGCACATTTGCAGTGACAAATGCATAGCAGCTATCAGTGTATATGGTGGCCCTTTTGCCTGTTGCTAGTTCCAATGGTTTCGTAAGGGCAATCAGTTCTGCTTTTTGGGCTGATGTCCCTTCTGGGAGACCAGAGGACCAGATGACATTAGTTTCGCTAACTACTGCTGCTCCAGCCCGCTGCTTATCATCTTGGAGGAAGCTGGTGCCCTCCGTAAACCATAGGACTTCAGGGCGAGACAGTGGCTGATCCTTCAAGTCTCGTCGTGTACTGGTTTCCTCTGCCAGTATGTGTTGACACTCATGAGCGACGGGTCCTGATGATACTTCTGGCAGCAGTGTAGCGGGGTTGAGTGGAGCAGGGGGTCCCAACATTATTCTGTCTTTGTCAAGCAAGAGCCTCTGGTAGTGGTTTATTCTGAAGTTTGATAGCCACCTCTCTGGAGGCTGACAGATGATGCTCTCCAGGGCATGGGGGGCTATAATGGTTAGCTTCTGTCCCAAGTTTATATACGAGCATCTTTTATTAGAAGGGCTGCCGCTGTTATAGCTCTTAAGCAATGGAGCCGCCCGCTAGCCAATGGGTCCAGTTTTTTTGATAAGAATGCTACCGGCCTTTTCCAAGGTCCCAAAGTCTGAGTGAGCACTCCCAGTGCTATTCCTTTCTTTTCCTCGATGTAGAGAGTGAAGGGTTTTCTACATCTGGGAGTGCTAAGGCCGGAGCAGATAGCAGCACCTTTTTTTGACATTATCAAAAGCTTGTTGGTGCTCAGGGTTCCATTGGAAGTAGGCACCCCCCTTTATCAGCGGGTATAAAGGGGCAGCCAGAGATGCAAACCCAGGAATCCATAACCTGCAAAAGTCGGCAGTCCCAAGAAACTCTCTGAGTTGTCTCTTATTATATGGGGGCGGTATCTGCACAATAGTTTGTTTTCTGCACTCAGTGAGCCATCGTTTGCCACCCCTAAGAGAATAACCAAGGAAGATTACTTCTTGCTGACAAATTTGGACCTTATGGCAGAAGGCCTATATCCAAGCCGAGCAAGCTCAGATAATAGTGCTTGGGTCCCAGACTCATAGTTCTCCTTGGTGTCGGCTGACAGTAGGAGATCATCCACATATTGGAGTAGGGTGACTTCGGGGTGTGCAGTTCTGAAGTCTTTGAAGTCCCTGTGGAGGGCTTCATCAAAGAGAGTGGGGGAGTATTTGAAACCCTGTGGGAGTCTAGTCCAGGTTACTTTGCCAGATGTTCCAGTTTCTGGGTCTATCTACTTGAAAGCAAACAGGAACTGACTGTCCTTATGTAGGTGGATAGCAGAAGTAAGCATCCTTTAAGTCCAGCACAGTGTACCGTTCCCGCTCCAGATTCAGAGTGCTAAGCAAATTATATGGAGTGGGTACTGTGGGGTGAATGTCCTGCACTCTCTTGTTGATCCCTCTTAGGTCTTGAACAGGACGGTAGTCCCCAGTTCCTGGCTTTCCTACTGGTAGCAGGGGGGTATTCCTGGATGATTGACAGGGCCTTAGGATACTAAGAGCCAGGTATTCCTGAATATGGCGCCTTATCCCATCCTTAGCTTCTTTGCTTAGAGGATATTGTTTAACACTGATTAGAGAGACAGAGGCTTTTAATTCTACTACTATTGGAGGTTGTTTTATGGCTAGACCTAATCCAGCAGTTTCTTCCCAGGTATTAGGATAATCTTTTATACATTTCTGTGGTAGTTTGCCTGTTTGATCAGTCCTAGGGAGCGAGAAGAGTTGTTGTTCATCTTCTGTGGACATAGTCAAAGCCGTGACTATGGGAGTTTTTACTGAAGGCTTTAAAAACTTCACTTGGGGACCATCAGAGTTAAAGGTTATTCTATCCTGGAGTTTGGTAAGCAGTTCCCTGCCCATCCATGGGCCTGGGCATTCTAGGACTACTAGGAAAGAGTGGTGGACTTTTCCCTTTCCTACATCCATAATCCTCTTAGTTGTCCAAGCCCGATATCTACTGCCATTAGCGCCTTGAACAAGAGACCCTTTATTTGATAGGGGGCCCAGTGGGGTCTTAAGGGCTGAGTATACTGCTCCTGTATCCACTTCAAAGTTCACTGGAGTCTCCTCCACTTCAAATGTTACCCTGAGCTGGGGGAGGAGATCTGAGCCCCGACATTCCTAGTCCTCTTCTAGAGTCAGCATGGCGGGCTGGGGTGGCTGCTTCTTTCTGGGGCACTCTTTGGCCCAGTGTCCTTTTTCCTTAAAGTAGGCACATTGATCTGAGGCCAGGGGCAGCCTTTGGCATGGGACCAGGTATCCCTTTCTGTCTCCCTGCTTTTTAACTTCTGGCGTATGTGCTGCTGTGAACAAAACCTTAGCCAATGCTTTAGTCTGCCTTTTGCTCATTTCATCCTCCTTTTGTTCTCTTTCCTTCTCTCTCCTCTGTTTCCTCTCCTTTTCAGTTCCTCTCTTATAATATACTTTCTCAACTTCTCTTAATAAATCTCTTAAAGTCATATGTTGTAATCCATCTAGACTTTGTAAATCTCTCCTAATATCTGGGGCAGCCTGCTCGATAAAGGCCATTGTAACAGATGCTCTTTAGTCCTCTGCCTGAGGATCAAAAGGAGTATATTTCCTATATGCTTCCATAATTCTCTCAAGAAACAAAGAGGGAGACTCATTAGGCCCTTGGATAATCTCTTTTACTTTGGCCAAATTAGTCAGTCCTCTGGCGGCCGCTCGGAGACCTGCTATTAGAGCCCTGCGATAAGTGGACAGATGCTACCTACCTTCAAAGGTGTTGGGGTCCCAGTTGGGTCGTTTCATTGTCCCGTAAGGATGGAGAAGGAGCATCACAGGGGCTTCCGAGTTTTCTATTAACCATTGCTGGCGGTTTCCTTTAGGTGGCCCAGCTTCCTCCAGGGTCGTAGGGGCAGCTGCTACTTCGGGGAAGTCCCCTGGAGGGCTTGGGTCCGGACTAAATGCCTCTAGTGGTGGAGAGGCTGAGTCAGCTGCGGGAAGATCATCAAGAACATGTTGGGGGTTGGGGAGCAAGAGTAGAGGATAAGGAGGGGGAGGAGTGTCCAGTCTTGTGACTCAGGTAGAATGAAGGGAAGAGGGGGAGGAGTGGAAGTTTTGAATGATAGGATCATGGGGGAAGGGTTATATGGCTGTTGATCTGGGTGGACACGTGTCCCCAGCTGAAAGATAATATCTCTGACTTTTCAGGTTAGAGGGAAGTGGAAGAATCATTCTGGGGGACATCCAACTCCGAGGATGGGCTGTTAAGGTCTGTAAACAAGTCAGGATGGCACCTGTTATTTTGCCAGAGAAATGTTAGAGTCTGTAAACAAGTCTTCATGGTGCCTGGCAAAATGCCAGAGGGAGTGGTTTGTGAAGTAACAAAAGCGAGCCATTAAGTGTGGAGATTCCTTATTGGTTGACTGCTGTGTCTATTTTATGCTAATTAGATTAGCTGTGTAAAATGTATAAATATCGCTCAGATCCTACACTAAACGGCTCTCATTCCTGCTGCATCAACGTACACAAGTTATTCGTCACTCCCCCCGGTTATTCTGCTGCAGCCGGACTGCGGCAGATGGTGGCCCGTTACGGGGAGCCCCGGGACACTCGGGGGAAAGTGACAAAAAAAAGCTGCCCGTCCATAGATACGACGGGAGCAATCTGCTCGTCCCTAGGCAGATAGGGCGAGAGGAAAAATGGCCATTTCGAGAAAATGGAGAAGATTGATGCAGTATGTTTGTGTCTTGTTTTGTCTTGAAATGTTGTATTGTCTTTGTGACGAAAATTATGGAAGGGGTGAGAAGTAAATTGATAAGGGAGAAAGGCACCCCAGTAGAACCAAGAATAATTAGGGCATGTGTTGATAAAAGGCCAGAAACTCTAGTCAGAAAGAAAAAGAAAGTTCAGAAGAAGAAAGATTATCAGGACAAAAGTTGCAGCAAAAGGCTATTACTGAATACTTTTTGTTACCGGAGGGTGTGTGAAAAGACAAGGTGGCTGCCACCTGCCCAAGCCGATCATGGCGAAGCAAGAATTTTCCAAGCCGCAGTTGCTGGCTCTTCCCGGCCCCCCTGCCCGGGGGAGCGGATGGCCACTGAGATCCCAAATGTAGACCTGACCTGGAGGCACAGTCTCACAGGCTCTTGCTCCATGTGCCCGGAAGCAGTTTGAGTCTGGGACTCTCCCCAGGGCCATCTGGGGCTGCCCGGGATGCTACAGCTGGCAGAAGATGCTACAGGCATCCCTGAAGTTTGATCATTTCCAAGGTCAGTAACTACAATGGGTCTCCCACGACAGGAGACTGATGAGTAATGAGTACTATTAAGGCTTATTTCAAATGTAAAAATCCTTGAGATAATGTACTAAATTGTTCCAAAGGTTGGTTTCTTAGTGAAATGCTACAAGATTTTCTTTAGCCATCTGGAGTTCCTGCCTTCGTTCCAGTGCTGGTGAAAACAAAGGTGAAAGAATTTACAGTGTTGCTGAGAACCACAGGAAACTTCGGCTGAGAACCCGAGGAGACTTCCGAGTATTGCTGTTTCTGCTGCTACAACTTAAGCTAGCTGACTGCAGAACTTACCTGGACTGTGATTTACCTGGACTGTGAGTTAATCTATTGAGACACTGCTTTATCTGGACTGAGATAACAAACTGTAATCTACAACAAATTGTAACTCAATATCTTTGCTAATGGTGTCATTGCTGGTATAATTTTTCCAAGGGCTTCTTGCATGGAGCCATCAATTGGCTTGGAATTGTAACATTTTGTATCCTCCCTTTCTGTTTCTAGCAGGTTATTTATGGTGTTTCTGTAAAAAACACTATGGTCGTTATTTAAATTAAACAAAAGGGGGAAATGTTAAGGTCTGTAAACAAGTCAGGATGGCACCTGTTATTTTGCCAGAGAAATGTTAGAGTCTGTAAACAAGTCTGCGTGGTGCATGGCAAAATGCCAGAGGGAGTGGTTTGTGAAGTAACAAAAGCAAGCCATTAAGTTTAGAGATTCCTTATTGGTTGACTGCTGTATCTATTTTATGCTAATTAGATAAGCTGTGTAAAATGTATAAATATCACTCAGATCCTACAATAAACGGCTCCTATTCCTGCTGTATCAACATACACAAGTCATTCGTCACCCTCCGGATATTTTGCTGCAGCCGGACTGTGGCAATGGGCCATTCTGAAGCACAGAGAGTCTGCCAGGTACAGCGTTTTACTGAAAAAAAAAAAAGATTCTGGGCCCTTGAGCGGACATCAGTCCAATGATCAAGGGTAAGGTACAGAGGCGTGCAAGTACTTTGTCCCATAATGGGAATTACTCAAACAGGGACAGTGAAGACACAAACGCAACACAGAAAAAGACAAACAGTAAACGTTTAACATGACTCCAAGACAAAGATTAGAACTGAGTAACTGGCAAATCCTGATGGGTTAGACAATAAAGACAGACAGTAAACTCAACATGAGTTTCTGACAATGAACAAAACTGAGTAGCCGGCAAAACCAGATGGGCTGTCAAACCGAATCCTGAAGCAAAATATAACGGAGTTGAGGAAACTACTATTCCTCGAATTCCCGAGTCCTCTGGAGCGTCCCCCAGGGACGTGGCCTGTGGCTCTGTTAAACGTCTGTCAGCCACCATCAGAGAGAGCTAACGCTCTTCACTGACAGCCACTTAGCCAAGCCCTAACCTGAAACCCGAAACCAGAAAGAGGCACCTTACTTACCCCGAGAGTTGGGGTAAGTAAGGTGGGGTCTTTCGTCCGCCGCTGCCAGATGTCTCACCTGGGGCCTCCAGATGAAAAGATGGGGCGAATGTCGGAGGAAAAGACCACCAAGAGACTGTCTCATGCCACAGCAAAGGGTTTTTTGGGGGTCCAGCATGCTGGGGTTCAGAGCTCACTTCAGAGATGCAAAGAACAAAGAGCCGCGAGAACAACTTGAGCAGAGTTTATATACATTGTTTAGAGAGGGCAGGGACTTTACATACATCATAGCCTCCTTTAGCAAATCATCATATACCACGGGAAAATCAAATAACAACTCTAAAACATGATTAGCACCTTCATTGGCGGGAACACATGGGGCAGGGGTGATTGGTCAGCCATGAGAAGGGTTATACGTTTAAAATGATTGGTTGATGACCTGAGATGTATATGTGCTGAGCTGCATGGTTTCTGGTAAGGGGTTGTTAAGTAACTAGGTGGTCAGGGAAGATTTCAACACACATCTAATGGGCAGGTCTGGGAATTGTCTTAACTGCCACAGATTTTCAGGTTCTGAGTGCAGCTTGTAAACTTTACAAAACCTGGTTCTTTTGTTTCAATTTTAATTTCTTTTATACTTTCAGAACCTTACAAAGAAAGGTGTGAGACTTCATCCACAATGACTGCTCTTTTGGCCATTTTGGTTTTGGGTGCATGCATGGGATATTTATTTAGATCCATATGGTGGAGATATTCTAAGCCACAGCATCACTCAGAGCCTAGAGGCTGATTAAGACACATCCTTTTCCAAAGCAATTACTTCTCTTAGGTCAGTTACAGAACTCAGTCTCTGAGCGGAATCACACCAGATTTCAAGCCCAGGTGGACCCAGTCATCTCTTTCAACCGCCACACAAATGACCACAATTAAAACCAAAACACTCCCCCAAGGCCCTCATCTTCTTCCATATAGACACTCATCATTCCCTCTCGCTGGAGGTTTCCATGAATGGCACAGCCCAAGAGAGTGTCCAATATAATCTCCCTTGCCCCTCATTAGCCTAACCTCAGGGTGGCCTGGACACCCTTCCTGTGAACCAGGATTGATCACATAGGTCTGACGTTAATGCTGCTCTGCTACTCCAGTTTGAAGCCTACTGAATGTCAGGTATAGTTTCCTTATGTGATTTGGAGTCATGAGGAAACCCAAGCACCTCTGCAGGGCTTGGAAGAACTCATTTGACTCAAAGGATCCCTACTATCACTTGATGGAGGTCAGGAACCTAACAGAGGAAGGCGAGAGACTTCAACCACAATGACTGATCTTTCTGCCATTTTGGTTTTGGATGCACACATTAGATCTTTCTTTAGATCCATCAGGTGCTGATAATCTAAGCCACAGCCTCACACAGAGCCAAGAGGCTGATTCAGACACAACCATTTCAAAGACATAAAGCAAAGAGCCACAGGTGATGCCCATTCATTTCCATTTGAAAACTGTTTTCATCAGGATTCACAAAGGAGTGTCCTGAGGCAAAGAACTTCCTAACATTCAGGACAACAAAACAATAGGTTTGCAAAAGGCCCAAAGCAGGGTTTCTCCACTGAGACTTTCCTGGTCACACTGATATCTGAGTTTTCTGAGATGCTCGCCATTCCCTTCAGCTATCCAGTACATGGCCATGTCACAGAGCTCGAAGGTGGTACATATCTTGGACACAAAACTATGAGCCTATTCTGGAAAGTGGCCAGAATTCAGGAAGAAAACAGAAACTTAGGAAAAGTGTAGGTGTTGCCCATGAATAAGGCAAGCTGCAGTCCATTCCTAAAATGGGCAGGGTTAATGCTGGGAATCTTTCTACTAGACAGGACACATCCACTGATAGATTCTAATTTCTAATGTGTACAACCATGGACACAGTGAGATACACAGACACAGAAACACTCGCCTTGTCAAAGGACTTTCTAGAAAGAGTCCACTCCAAACTGAACAAACCACCTTTCCTACCTATTCTCAGAACATGAGACAAAACCACAAACTCACTCCCACACTCAAAAAGGCACCTCCTTCCCCAAGTAAGTCTGTGACTATCCAGAGTGTCCTCTGACTCATGGGCCATACTGTGTTCCCCCAAATTGGCCTCTCCTGTCTCAGATCTGGTCTCCTTGTCCAAGTCGGTGAAGTTTTCAGGTGCCTGTGCTGACCACTATTTGCTTTCTCAGGAAAGGCCCCTCTTCAGAGCTCTACTTGCATTTGGCCATTCTCAAATCACTAGGTACCAAGAAAGATAGACTCTGTCCTAGGTAAATCCAAACAAGTGAGACCACTGGGAATGGGACTGGGACTGGCTCTGTGTGCCTGGCTTCCTGGATCCCAAGTTCAGCGAGTTCCATCACCAAAGAAATGAGGTAGGTCAATTTCTTCAGGAAGGGAATGAGGTCACTGCCTTGGCAACCACTTTGTCCTAACAGTTGCTTCCAAGGGTCCCTTGAGATGGAGGCTGCCCCTACTTCCTGTGACACTGTCACAAGTTACAATGGTATATCAACCATAGGCACCCAGGAGAAGCTCTCCACACAGGGTTGGTTTGGTCCATATTTTTATATCAAGAGGAGAGAGGCTGATGCAGACACATACCTTCATCCTGATCAGGTTGTTTGCCATGGAAGATGACTTTTGCTCTCTCGGGTCCTTCATAGCTGCCTACATCTTCTCCAGGGATCATTTCTGCATGGACCTTTGATGTTCTCAGCAGGTGGAAGATCCCCTACATTCCTGTATTGTAAGACCAACTCTGTCCCTGCTCTTCTGTAAAGTTAGATTGAGGGAAGAGTGAATGGTTAGGGTTAATAATATATTCTATTTGGGTTAGAAATCATTCTGCAGGATAAATAATGATATTGGGAACCTGCGATATTCACAAGAATATATTGGTAAAATATAAGTATGAAACCAGAAATCTAGGAACGATTTTAAGCCCAGAAGGACATTGGGCCCTTTAGTGGGATACTTAGCTTTGAATTTTGTTCTGCACAGATGTCTCAGATGAATCAATATGCAAAGGCATAGGACCTTGTACCTTGGAAGATTGAATGTCCAAGAGAACATCCAGTCAGAAAGAAATAGTTGGTAGGATTAGGAAGATAGTCAGTAGGTTTAGAAAAAAGAGTGAGTATAGGATTTGGAAAAAACGTTCATTAGCAATAGGGTTTCAGGTAGAGAGTGAACATAAATTTGAGCACATATGAAGAGTCAGTCACAATGATGAACTGGGGAAAATATGTAGGAAAGCAGATATCAATAGAGACATTAGAAAATCAGCAAAGTATAATGTGAGAGATCGGATTAGACATTTTCAACATGGTTGAGGTTGAATATATAATCTTAGAAAGAAAGAAATATGTAGTCACCAATAGGATTGACATTTGAGAGCATTAGGCAACCTGGACATGGTTGTTTTAAGTAATCCATGCTCACTTTCCATTTTGCTTTGGTTAAAGGTTAATAAAATAGGTATTTGTCACTTCCTGTTTTTCTGTATGCTTAACAAAACACTGTTGAAATCTGGAGAACTGTTTGCTCATTTTGTTCCCAGAATGTGCTGTCCCCAACTGACAAACTGCAGAATGTACTCCCTCACCCGGTTGGACGCGAACCGCCCACTCGCCCTGACCCATCAATAAATTTCCCTCCCTGCCCTCGCCAAGGAAAGTATAAAAGCTCTGTTAAAGCTGTTCTCAGGGCTCTCTGCTCTATTCAAGTGAGCTCTGAGCCCCAACATGCTGGACCCCCAATAAACCCTTTGCTGTTACTGAGTGAAAATGGTATACTGTTCTGTACTTAAAAGATGCTTTCATTTGTTGCCTCTGCATAAAGATAGTCAGTTTCTGTTTGCTTTCGAGTGGGTAGACCCAGAAACCAGAAAGTCTGGTCAACTAACTTGGACTAGACTCCCACAGGGGTTCAAAAACACCCCCACTCTCTTTGATGAAGCCCTCCACAGAGATCTCAACAACTTCAGAACTATGCACCCTGAAGTCACCCTGCTTTTATATGTGGATGTCCTGCTACTGGCAGCCAACACCAAGGAAAACTGTGAGTCTGCGATCCAAGCACTATTATCCGAGCTTGCTCAACTCGGGTATAGAGCTTCAGCCAAAAAGGCCCAAATTTGACAGCAAGAAGTAATTTTCCTGGGGTATTCTCTTAGGTGCGGTAAATGATGGCTCACTGAGCCCAGAAAACAAACCGTTGGGGAGATACCACCCCCATCTAACAGGAGACAAAATAGAGAGTTTCTTGGACTGCTGGCTTTTGCAGGTTATTGATACCTGTGTTTGTGTTCTCAGCTGCTCCTTTATACCCGCTGTTAAATGAGAATGCCCAATTCCAATGAACCCTTGAGCATCAGCAAGCTTTTGATAACATCTAAGGACACTGACACTGAACTCCTCAACTTCACTGAGCCCAGCCTGCAATTTCAGATAGCCCTACACTAAATTAAAAATGTACATCAACTCACTCACCTTGGTTCAAAGAAACTGCGGCCATTCCTGAAGGATCAAGGACAGAGTTTTCGACTAACTCACTCACAGCGAAAGGAACTAACTGAACAGGTAACAAAAGCCTGTCGGTACTGTCAATTGGTTAAAGATTACCCTTCCAAGCTTCCTGCAGGAAAGCACCTATGAGGAACCAGACCAGGACAATTCTGGGAAGTGGACTTTACTGAAATTAAGCCAGGAAGATATGGACATAAATATCTCCTAGTCTTTGTAGATACATTTTCAGGATGGATTGAAGCCTCCCCCCCCCCCCAAAAAAAAAAAAAAAAAAAAAAACACGGCACAAATGGTGGTCAAGAAGATCCTGAAAAATATTAAGATATTTTTCCAAGACACGGCCTTCCTAAGGTAATAGGATCTGATAATTGAACGGCGTTCATGGGCCAGATAAGTCAGGGGTTAGCCAGGACCCTGGGGATCAATTGGTAGTTACATTGTGCTTATAGACTGCAGAGCTCAGGACAGGTGAAAGAAAAATAGAACCATTAAAGAGACCTTAACGAAATTAAGCTTAGAGACCGACATAAAAGATTAGACTATTCTCCTGCCTTATGCACTATTTCATGCAAGAAATACCCCCTCTGTTTCTTTGTGTAAACCCACCTCCTATGAAATTCTCTATGATGCCTCTCCTGCAGTAAGGGACCTAACCCCAACTCTAAGACCTAAACATCCCTTCCACATCCCCTTGCTTGACAGATTTAAATCTCTTGAAAGAACTCAGCGATACCTGTGGAAATAGCTGGCGACTGCTTTCCAACCTGGGGATGAGGGGACTCCACTTCGATATCAAGTAAGAGACATCATCTACATAAGACGACACTAGGTGTCATCCCTGGATGCTACTTATAACACCTACAGCAGTAAAAGTTGACGGAATCACTTCCTGGATCCATGCCTCTAATCTCAATCCTGCACCCTGTCCAGACTCTGGCTGGAAACTGGAAAAGACTGGTAACCCTTTAAAATTTTGTATTCGTCATGTGGATAAGGCTATAGACTCTCCCCTTGGCCATGAGTAGACCTAACGCTCATCAGCCCGTTCAGCAGCATTGGCTGATCACAAATCCTACTAGACAAGAAGTATGGTCTACCTCGCATACAGCCACCTTAGTGATCTTGTGGCCATCTCTCCACCCAGATATTTGTCAGCTGGCTATAGGTCTTTCCTATTAGGATATCCCAGATGAAGAGGATCCCACTAAAATTCCATTAAATCCTTTCCATACGATAGATAATGGAAACAAACATTATGGATGTAGGTACATGCAAGCCAGATGCAAGTTGGCTAGCCTAGATTAGTATGTTTGCCCGAAAGACTATTAAAGCCTCAAAGAGCCATGGCTGTGTGGGGAAAAAGCTGAAATCTTCTGTAAGTCATGGGGATTTCAGCATAGAGGGGTTGCCTGGTGGAACCCAAAATCCTCATTAAATTCAGTACACAGCATTGGCCATATTACCAATTAGACAACCAAAACCAAACCCCCAGAGGAGTCTCTAGATCCTCAAATTCTGTGTGACCTTTTTAACTTCTGCTAGTGCTCAAAAGGGTGAAAGGAAATTCCCCTATGTGAAGGCCTTTTCCCTCTTTCGCTCACATCCTGAACTATGCTTCTCCAATAGATCCTCACCCTAAGCCTTCTGCTCCAGACTCTCTGCTGTCAGTCCCAGCTCACCAACCTGATTTCTCTCCTCCAATTACTAGATCAAACACCCAAACCTCTGCCGGTTCTCAGACCATTGCCCCCTTGGTGAGGTAGCAGGTACTGAGGTACCCCTCCACCCACTCACTTCTCTCTTCTCCTGTCAGTGCCTGCACCGGGTCCAACCAGGTCCTCTTACCAGCTAACATAAAGCTCAAACCAGCTTAGGAGAGCCCTCAGACCCCTATCGAAGATGTAATGAAAATGGCCTTTAAAGTTGCTTTGTCATCACTAAAAACAGGTTACTTAGAATTTAAAGTACCTCACAGGCTTTTTGGGATACTCACTCCCCTCTGCTCTACCTGTTCTACTGCTCAAGTTTTAGTTGCTATCAAAATCCCAAACCCCTTTCTCATTATTCTTTTACATCTCACCTGCCTCATTCTCAGATCCACGGAGCTGCTCTCACCCCCCGCCTTCTCCATCTTCCCCCTCTGTACCAGGCCCAGAGAAAAATCTTAACTGAACTTCTCCAGAAGTCTTCACCATGGCTGACTTTAGGACTTTCAGCAAAAGAGTCCCTACAAAAGAGTTCAGTGTAGATAAACTCCCTCTTTTTCTGTTGCCCTGTTCTACTTAGCCACTGGCTGGAAAAATCAGCACTCCTAAGCTAGACACCCCCTTAATAGTTTTTCACACAATATGTGAACAAGGCCTCTGGCTTTGAGCTGGGGCTTCACAGAGATGGCTACATTTCAAAGATAAAAAATTACCTGCTGGGCTCCATGGTAACAGCTGCAGGGGGATAAAAGAAAATGAAGAAAAAGCTCTCTCCCTCCCAGGTGTCCTTGAAAAGTTAACTTGCCCAGAACAGAGGAAAAAACAGAAAAAAAATTTATTTTTGTGAAGTTCTGCACACTGTGAACTTCTGAGCCCCTTCCCTTTCATGTTGGGTACAAAATTCTGAAACTACATAAACGTGGGGTTAAGGGAGTTAATTGATTACAACAGAAGCAATGCCCTCTGAATCCAGTTGCAACCAAATCGGACTTTTTCCCTGTCTTCGGTGCTATCTTAGGTGCCTTGCCTTGTCCACCCCTACAACAGTAAAATCTATATAGTTAAACATTTTTTATGTTTTCATGAAATGTTCAACAGATGTGATTAATTGTGTAATGGTGCAGATGTTTCCCAGAGTGCTCTATAATGATGCAGGTTCATTAGAAGTTCAAACAGGGGGGCATACAACCTGGTTCCGCTGGGAACATATTTCTCTCACTTTAGCCTTCCTATTAGGAATAGAAGTTGCTGCAGGGGTGGGCACAGGAACCACTGCCCTGCTCCATGGGACACAACAAATGACCCAATTAGAAGCAGCAATAGACCAAAACTTAAAGATATTAGAAACCTCCATCACAGCTTTGCAGGAATCTTTATCCTCTCTCTCTGAAGTAGTTTTACAGAACAGTCAAGGGTTGGACCTCCTCTTCATGAGAGACGGGGGCCTTTTGCTGCATTGAGGGAAGAATGTTGTTTTTATGGCAAACATACTGTAGTTGCAAAAAAATATATGATTAAATTAAAAAGACCCCTTGAAGAGCGTCAATGAGAGAGAGAGGCCCAAAAAGGATGGTTTGAGTCTGGTTCATACAGTACCCCTGGTTAACTACGCTTCTATCAACCCTGGTCGGTCCAATAATAATCCTCATATTATTGCTAACTATGAAACCCTGTGTGTTCAAACGTGTAATTTGTTTTCTCCAAGCTCAAATTGGAGAATTAAAATTTTTGGTAATTCCCCACTTGCAGACATAGAATGTGACACCCACCAATGATCACTTTTATGATTAAAAGTAGCCAGAAGAAGTGGGAAAAGAAAGGTTAATAAAATAGGTACTTGTAATTTCCTGTTTTTCTGTATGCTTAACAAAACACTGTTGAAATATTGAGAACTGTTTCCTAATCTTGTTTCCAGAATGTGCTGTCCCCTAACTGCCAAATTGCAGAATGTATTCCCTCACCCGGTTACACGCAAACCGCCCACTCGCCCTGACCCATCAATAAACTTCCATCCCTGCCCTCTCCTAGTAAATTATATAAGCTCTGCTTAAGCTGTTCTCAGGGCTCTCTGCTCTGTTCATGTGAGTTCTGAACCCCAGCATGCTGGACCCCCAATAAACCCTTTGCTGTTGCATGAGACAGTCTCTTGGTGGTCTCTTCCTCCGATGCTCGCATGAACATTACTTGGATGATTGAATGTAGAAGAGAAAATCCAGTCAAAAAGGGATAGTCAGTAGGATTAAGAAGATAGTCGGTAGGTTTAGGAAGAAGAGTGAGTATAGGATTTGGAACAAAAGTTCTTTAGCAATAGGGGTTTGGTTAGAGAGTGAATGTAAATGTCAGCACATGTGAACAGTCACAATAATGAACTGGGAAAAATATAAAGGAAAGCAGATACCAATATATCAGGCAAAGTATAAAGTGAGTGATACGATTAGACATTTTCAAGAGGGTTGACTTAGAATGTATAATCTTAGGAAGAAACAAATATGTAATCACCAATAGGATTGACATTTGAAAGCATTAGGCAACTTTGACATGGATGTTTTCACAGAAATGGCTATATTTCTAAGTTAAAGAAGTTACAAACTGGGCTCCATGGTAACAGCTGGCAAGGAAAAAAAGAGAAGAAAAAAGCTCTCCCCCTCCCAGGTGTCCTTAAAATGTTAACTTGCCCAGAATAGAGAAAAAAAAAACTGCTTTTTGCGAACTTCTGCAGACTGTGGAATTCTGAGCCCCTCCCTTACATGTTGGGTACAAAATTGTGAAACAACCTGAACTTGGGGTTCAGGGGATTAATTGATTACAACAGAAGCAATGCCCTCTAAACCGTTAAATGGTGAGGAAGCTCATTTCAATGAAAGCTCTGGATAACAGTCCAAATAGGACTGTTTCCCTGTCTTCGGTGCTATCTTAGGTGCCTTGCCTTGCCTTGTCCATCCCTTTTCTCATGAAAAGACCAGTCAAGAAATATGGAGGAATACATGTGTTCTGAAGCAGGAAGTGATTGATAGTGAAAGAAATGCCTATTAATTTCCTAACTTGTGGATAAAATATATATCCTATGATGTGCATAAATTAAAGAAATAGTAATCTACCAGTGTTGAATAAAAATGAACGTCAAAATACACATCATGTCTGATTGGAATCTACTTGTATTGATGTTAATCTGGGTCAGTTACTGTAGAAATATTAGGATTTGTATGCACCATTCACTGAATTACTTTTCAGTACTAGGAAACAAATATGTATTTCAGGTGAATGAATATTTCTAAGAATAACCTTGTGAAAAGTTGATTATAAATCAACATACATGAATATGAATGAATTTGGTGAGTGTAAAATAAGACACACATTTCATATTTTGAAAAATCTGGAGAGTGTATATATAAATATATGTATATATATATATATATATATATAGATAGATAGATAGATAGATATAGATATATAGATATATAGATATATAGATATATAAAAATAGATAGATATATAGATATAGATATATATATAGATAGATAGATATAGATATATAGATATATAGATACACACACACACAGATACATTAAAAATAGCAATATATATGCCAATCAAAATTTATAATGAAATATATATCATCGACAGATCCAAAAATATTTATTTTACTGAACATGGATTTATGAATAATATTGTACAAGTAGAAAGCTCACACATAATTTGAATTTTCAGTTCCAACATCGTTTAGGAAGAGTGATCCCTTACAATTTGTATCTGCCAAGTTAACCACCTCACAAGAATGTGCGTGTGGTCCCAGGTAGGATTCTATGTGTGCATATAAAAATACAGGTGGTGAATAGGCTACAGAGAAAGGGAGACAGGAATTCACACAATGGTTTTCTTTAAAAAAACATGGAGAACGATTTCAACAAAAAATTGACTAGATTTGTAACTCCTACCATATTTAAGGCAAAAGGCAAGTCCAACTATACACCATGCCTCCTGTAATGCTTGTATTTTTATTCTGTTTGGGTTATTTTTCTCCATCTTATTAGTATTAGTAGTCAGAGTGTAGTAGGTTAGGGGTTAGTGTCAGGGATTCAATATTTCGAATGGAAAATTAGAAAATAAATCCAATGTGTATGTAAATATGTGCTACAAAAAAATGTTCCACTCTCATCCAGAATAATGCCTTGACAGTACTTTCACGCCAACTAAAACACCATTAGAGGAGAAGAGTTAGAAAATCAGTGAATACATATCTGGAATGGAATATGGTCAGGGTTTTAAAACCTTGGAGGTGGTAGAGGAGTTTCCAAATGTAAAGGACATGGTAAACACTCCACAAACATGGAGCTCTGCTGGCCTAAAGACTTCTTGAGAAACTGCCTGTGTGGTTGGGCACTTGAAATATATGTAGTTGTCAGGAGCTTTAGCTTCCCTTGTAGTGAGATCATCAAAGCTGGGTCTGCATCTATGTTACCTGGAAGACATGGTTTCTTATTTTCCAATGAAAATGAGGAAGCAGTGCTGAATTCACTCTTAGTAGGTAACCTGTGGACACTGGGGGCTAAGTGTCTCCCCGTGTGGACTGTGAAGCCATTTGGTCATCCTGCAATTTTTGTGGTGTCTCTTGCTGCTGCACTGGAAGTTTGGTATTTGCTTCACGAAATACAAGGAGTTCAACTGTGTCACAGTGCTGGAGGGATTTCTGTCTGAGTGGTGGGTCAGGTTCTGCAGGAGAATGCACCAACCAGGCTTCTATCCCACATAGTTTGCTCCCTTGACCATAGCAACCTGTTTCTGAACATTTCCCTGAAACCTCTCCATATAACAAGATGCCTTTACAAAGAAGGGTCTGCTGTCTGCACCATGTCAGTCACAAGCCATTTGGAAGCCAAAAGGAGATCCATATTGCCCCACCACATGTTTTATCACACACCTGCCCAGCACTGTTCTAGCCCCACTACTCAGCCGGCTCCAACTTACTGGCATCTCTGTTCTACACCATTTTCATGAAACCCAGTCAATCAAGGCACTGTCTGGCATACTCAAGATCAGCACCAGTACATACAAAGGTTCTCCAGTGCGACCTGGTCATGGGAATTTGAAAAAATTTATGGTATCTAGCCATTTTTCAAGGATGATGTTGGAGGCACTGTGGGTTTCAATATATTAAGGAACCGTTAAATGGTGAGGAAGCTCATTTCAATGAAAGCTCTGGAGAACTCTCACAGGCAAGGCTTCCCAAAGAGTGTCCAAAAGGTCACATGAAGCCAGGCCTATTGAGGTCTACAATGTGAGGTCCATGTGATTTTTGACTCTCAACTATGACTGCCAAGTGTTTCAGAATAAATTCATTTGGTATCCTGGCTGAGATTCCCAGTGATATGTGGAAAGCCAACCTGGGCCTAGAACTCAGTTTCCAAGGGCGACTCTCATTCGTGGCCTCCTAAAATCCCAACACAATTCATGGCAATACTTCTCTGATGTCGGTTCTAGAACTCAGTCTCTAAGAGAAATCACACCAGAGTTCAAGGCCAGGTGGACCTTGTCATTTCTTCCAACCACCACACAAATGACCACAATTAAATCCAAAACACTCCACACGGCCCTAATCTTCTTCCATATAGACACTCATCATAACCTTTGGCTGGAGTTTTCCACTAGGGGTGCAACCAAAGACAGTGTCCAAAAAATGCTCCCTTGCCCCTCATTTGCCTAAAGTCACTGTGGCCTGGACACCATTCCTGTGAACCAGGAGTGATCAAATAGGCCTGCCATTAATACTTTTCCACTTCTCCAACTTGAGGTCTCTGACTGTGGGGTTTAGATTCTTTATGTGAACTGCACTCATGAGAAAACCCAAGCACCTATGGGCTACCCTCTGCAGGGCCTTGAAGAATTCATTTGATCAAAGGATTCCTATTCTCACTTGATGGAGGTCAGGAACCTTACAGAGGGAGGCGAGAGGCTTCATCCACAATGACTGCAATTTTTGCCATTTTGATTTTGGATGCACACATGGTATCTTTCTTTACATCCATCAGGAGTTGAGAGTCTAAGCCACAGCCTCACAGAGGGCTAAGAGGCTGATTCAGACACATATCTTTACAAAGCAATTAAGCAAAGAGCCACAGGGGATGCCCATTCTTTTCCATTTGAAAACTGTTTTCTTCAGGCTTCACAAAAATGTGGTCTGAGGCAAAGACCTTCCTGACATTCAGGGCAAAAGAACAATAGGTAAACAAAAGGCCCAAAGCAGGGTTTCTCCACTGAGACTTTCCTGGTCACACTGTATGTAAACAGAAATCTAAGTAAGATTTGAAGCCCAAAAAAGTATGAGGCCCTTGATTGGGAGACTTAGCTCTGAATTATGTCCTGCACAGATGTCTCAGATAAATTAATATACATTGGCATTGGACCTTGTACCTTGGGTGATTGAATGTCGAAGAGAACACCAATTCAAAAAAGGATAGTCAGTAGGATTTGGGAGATAGTAGGTTTATTCAGAAAGAAGAGTGAGTATAGGATTTGGACCAAAAGTTATTTAGAAATTGGGTTTCAGGTAGAGAGTGAATGTAAATGTCAGCACATATGAACAGTCAGTCAAAATGATGAACCTGGGAAATTATGTAGGAAAGCATATATCTGTAGAGACTTTAGGATATCAGGGAAAGTATAAAGTGAGTGATAGGATTAGACGTTTTCAACAGGGTAGAGTTTGAATATATAATCTTAGGAAGAAACACATATGTAGTCACCAATTGGATTGACATTTGAGAGCATTAGGCAACCTGGACATGGATGTTTTAGAAATACATGCTCACTATAAATTTAGGCTTTGGTACAATCAGAAGTGTGACCTTTGCATTTTGTGTCCAGAATACTACTGTGATAAAATGTATATGTAGATCAGGTGACATGAATAATTTTTCCACCATTTCTGGGAGCAATATTTTGAAGGTGTATAAATGAGTATGGGGGTAAAAATAGGTGTACCCTGTGTCTATGAATATATAGAGATAATGCAAGAATAGACCATACTATGAATAAATAATATAACTGGTTCCACTTTAAATAAAAAATTGAATTGATATCTGAAAATATACAGGAATTCTTATATTGATATACAATCATTCATTCCAACAGTTATACTTCTAATGGTAATATTAGGGTTATGTTTTATCATGAAGAGTGTGTGAGTTTTGCTTCAAAAGTGATTATGGAAAACGAAAATAATGTGTTTAGATAGAAGTCTCATGAAAAGACCAGTCAAGAAACAAGGAGGAATACATGTTTTCTGAAGCAGGAAGTTATTGAAATTGAAACAAATACCTTTAAGTTTGCTAACTTGTGGATGAAATATATATCTTATGATGGGCATCAACTGAAGAAATAGTAATGTACCAGTGTTGACTAAAAATGAACATCACAATACACATCATGTCTCATAGGAATATACTTGCATTGATGTTAAACTGCGTAAGTTACTGTAGAAATATTAGGATTCGTATGCACCATTCACTGAAGTTAGTTTTCAGTTCTAGGAAAAAAATATGTATTTCAGGTGGATGAATTTTTCTGAGAATAATCTTTTGAAAATTTGTTTATAAATCCACATACAGTGAATATGAATGAACTTAGGGAGTGTACAATAAGACATATATTTCATATTTTGAAAATAAAAAGTAGCAATATATATGCCAATCAAAATTCATCATGAAATATATATCATCCACTGATCCAAAAATATTCATTTTACTGATCATGGATTTATTTATCATGTTGTTTATCTACGAAGCTCACCCATAGGTTGAATTTTCAGTTCCAACAGGGTTTCGGAGGAGTGATCTGTTATCCCAATTTGTATCTCCCCAGTCAGCCACCTCACAAGAATGTACATGTGATAACAGGTATGATTCTATATGTGCATATGAAAATACATGTGCTGAATTGGCTACAGAGAAAGGGAGAGAGGAATTCACCTATTTGTTAACTTTAAAATCACATGGAGAACTATTTCAACAAAAAATTGATTAGATTTAATACTACTACCCTATATAATGCAAAAGGCAAGTCCAAGTATACACCATGCCTCCTCTGACCTGCTTTTATTTCTATTCTGTTTGGGTTATTTTTCTCCATCATATTTCAATTAGTAGTCAGAGTCTAGTAGGTTATGGGTTAATTTCAGGGTTCAGTATTTTGAATGGAAAATAGGAAAATAAATTCAATGTGTATGTAAATATGTGCTACATAAAAATCTTCCCACTCTCATCCAGAACAATGACTTGACTTTACCTTCGCCCCATGTAGAACACAATTAGAGTGGAAGAGTTAGAAAATCTGTGAATACATACCTGGAATGGAATATGCTCAAGAGTTCACAACCTTGAAGGTGGTAGAGGAATTTCCAAAAGTAAGGGACAGGGTAAATACTCCACAAACATGGAGCTCTGCTGGACTATAGACTTCTTGAGAAACTGCCTCTGAGTTTGGGCACTTGAAATATTTGTTGTTTTCAGGAGCTTTAGCTTCCTTTGTAGAGAGACCATCAAAGCTGGGTATGTATCTAAGTGACCTGGAGGACATGGTTTCTTATTTTCTAATGAACATGAGGCAGCAGTGCTGAATTCTCTCTTTGTAGGTAAACTGTGGCCACTGGGGGCTAAGTCTGTCTCCGTGTGGACTGTGAAGTCTTTTGGTCATCCTCCACTTGTCGTGGTGTTTCTTGCTGCTGCAATGTGAGTTTGGTATTTGCTTCACAAAATACAAGGAGTTCACCTGGAACACAGTGCTGGAGGGAGTTCGGTCATGTGTGGTTTTTCAGGGTCTGCAAGAGAATGCACGGAACAGGCTTCTATCCCACATAGTTTGCCCCATTGACCATAGCAACCCGATTCTGAACAATGCCCTGAAACCTCTCAATGTAAAAAGATGCCTTTACATAAAAGGGTCTGCTGGTTGCACCATGTCAGTCACAATCCATTTGTAGGGTAATGGCAGATCCCCATGAACCCACCATGCATGGTTAATCACACACCTCCCCACCACTGCTCTAACTCCACTACTTAGCGTGCTCCAACTTCCTGGCATCTCAGTTCTACACCATCAAGGCACTGTCTAGTACACTCTTGATCAGGAACAGGACATTCAAAGGTGCTCCAGTGCCACCTGGTCATGGGAAATTAAAAAATTTCATGGTATTTATCTATCCATTTTTCAAGGATAAAATTGGAAACACTATGGTTTTCAATTCATTCAGGAACCATTAAATGTTTAGGAAGCTCATTTCAATAAAAGCTCTGGAAAACTCTCCCAAGCACAGCTTCCCAAAAAGTGGCCAAAAGGTCAAAGGAAGCCAGGCCCATTTAGGTCTACAATGTGAGGTCTATGTATGTTTTGACTCTCAACTATGGCTGCCAAGTCTTTCAGAATAAAATCATGGGATATTCTATCTGAGATTCCCAATTTTTTTGTGGAAAGCCACCCTGGGGATAGATCTCAGGTTCCAAGGGCGAATGTCATGCGTGGTTTCCTAAAACCACAACACAATTCATGGCAATATTTCTCTGAGGTCAGTTCCAGATCTCAGTCTCTAAGTGGAATCACACCAGAGTTCAAGCCCAGGTGGACCCAGTCATCTCTTCCAACCGCCACACAAATGACCACAATTAAAACCAAAACACTCCCACATGGCCCTGATCTTCTTCCATATAGACACTACTCATAACCTCTGGCTGGAGTTTCCATGAGGGGCGAAGCCCAAGACAGTGTCCAAAATAACCTCCATTGCCCGTCTTTTCCCTAAAATCAGGGTGGCCTGAACACCCCTCCTGTGAACCAGGTGGGATCAAAAATGCCTTCCATTAATACTGCTCTGCTTCTCCAATTTGAGGCCTACTGACTGTCGGGTATAGATTCTTTTTGTGATTTGGAGACATGAGAAAACACAAGCATGTATGGGCTAACCTCTGCAGGGCTTTGAAGAACTCATTTGTTTCAAAGGATCACTATTCTCACTTGATAGAGGTCAGGAACCTAACAGAGGAAGGCGAGAGACTTCATCAACAATGACTGATCTTTTTCCATTTTGGTTTTGGATGCACACATGGGATCTTTCTTTTGATCCAACAGGTGCTGAGATCTTAGCCACAGCCTCACACAGGGCCAAGAGGCTGATTCAGACATATCCGTTTCCAAAGCAATTCACAAAGAGCCACAGGTGATGCCCATTCATTTCCATTTGAAAACTGTTTTCTTCAGGCTTCACAAATGAGTGGCCTGAGGCCAAGACCTTCCTCACATTCAGTGGAAGAGAAGAATTGGTTAGCAAAAGGCCCAAAGCAGGGTTACTCCACTGAGACTTTCCACGTCACTCTGGTATCTGAGTTTTCTGAGATGCTCACCATTCCTTTAGCTATTCAGTACATGGCTATGTCACAGAGCTTGTAGGTGTTACATTTCTTGGACACAAAACCATGAGCCAATTCCGGAGAGTGGACAGAATCAGGAACAAAACAGGACCTTAGGAAAATAGTAGGTGTTGCCCATCCATAAGGGAAGCGATAGTCCATTCATCAATTGGGCAGGATGAATGCTGGGAAGCTTTCTACTAAAGAAGACAAATCCATTGATGCATTCTATTTTCTAATATCTACAACCATGAACACAGTGGGATACTACACAGACATAGAAACACTCACCTTGTCAAAAGACTTACTAGAAACAGTCCACTCCAAACCAAATAAACCTCCTTTCCTACCTATTCTTAGAACATGAGACAAAACCACAAACTCACACCCACACCCACAAAGGCACCTCCTTTCCCCAAGTAGGTCTGTGACTATCCAGAGTGTCCTCTGACTGGTGGGCCATACTACGTTTCCCTGAAATGGCCTGTCCTGTCTCAAATCTGATCTCATTGGACAACTCTGTGAAGTTGTCAGGAGCCAGCAGTGAGCCACTACCTGCTTTCTCAGGAAAGGCCCCTCTGCAGAGCTATTCTGAAATTTGGCCATCCTCATATCAGTAGGTACCAAGAAAGATTGACTCTGTTCTTGGTAAATCCAAACACGTGAGCCCACTGGGAATGGTACTGGGACTGGCTCTGGGTGCATGGCTTCCTGGATCCCAATTTCAGAGAGTTCTATCACCAAGGAAGTGAAGAAGGTCACTTCCTTTATGAACTAAATGAGGTCACTGCTTTGGCAACCAATTTGTCCTAACATTTGCTTCCAAGGTTCTCCTGAGAAGGAGGCTGCCCCTACTTCATGTGACACTTTCACAACTGCGAATTGTATATCAACCATAGGCACCCGGAAACAGCTCTCCACACAGGCCTGGTTTGGTCCATCTTGTCAACATTAAGAAGAGTGAGGCTGATTCTGACACATCCCTTCATCCTGACCAGGTTGTTTGCATGAAAGATGAGTTCTGCTCTCTCAGGTCCTTCATAGCTGCCTACATCTTCTCCAGGGATCATTTCTGCATGGAACTTTGAGGTTCTCAGCAGCTGGAAGATCCCCTACATTCATATATTGGAAGACCAATTCTGTCCCTCCTCTTCTGTAAAGTTAGATTGAGGAAAATTGTATGGTTAAGGTTAATAACAGGTTCCATTTGGGTTAGGAATCATTCTGCAGGATGAATAATGGTATTGTGATTTTGCAATATTTACAAGAATATATAGGTGAAATATAAGTATGAATACAGAAATCTAGGTAATTTATAAAGCCCAGAAGGGCATTGCGCCCATGATTGGGATTCTTAGCTTTGAATTATGTTCTGCACAGGTGTCTCAGATAAATCGATATACAATGGCATAGGACCTTGTCCCTTGGATGATTGAATGTCAAAGACAACATCCAGTCAAAAAGGGATAGTTGGTGGATTAAGATGATAGTCGGTAAGTTTATAATGAAGAGTGTGTATAGGATTTGGACCAAAAGATCTTTAGCAATACGGGTTTGGGTAGAGAGTGAAAGTAAATGTCAGCACATTTGAAGAGTCGGTCACAATGATTAACTGGGGAAAAAATATAGAAAAGAAAGATATCAATGAAGACATTCGGAAATCAGGCAATGTATAAAATGAGTGATAGGATTAGACATTTTCAACAGGGTTGAGGTTGAATATGTAATTTCAGGAATAAACAAATATGTAGTCACCAATAGGATTGACATTTGAGAGCATTAGGCAACCTGGACATGAATGTTTTTAGTAATCCATGCTCACTTTCCATTTAGTATTTGGTACAATCATAAGTGTGACCTTGCTTTTTGTTTCCACAATATTACTGTGATAAAATGTATATGTAGATCAGGTGACATGAGTATTTCTTCCACCATTTTGGGGAGCAATATTTTGAAGACGAATAAATTAGTATTGGGGGTTCAAATAGGTGTAGTCTGTGTTATATGAATATAGAGGAAAATGCATGAATAGACCATACTCTGAATAAATAATATAACTGGTTCCAAATTTAAATAATGGATTGAATTGATATCTGAAAATATACAGGAAATTTTATATTGATATTCATACATTCATTCCAACCTGTTATACATCTAATGGTAATATTAGTGTTATGGTTTATCATGAAGTGTGTGTGACTTTTGCCTCAATAGTGATTATGGAAATCCAAAATTATGTGTTTAGAAAGAAGTCTCATGAAAAGACTAGTCAAGAAACATGGAGGAATACGTGTGTTCTGAAGCAGGATGTGATGGAAAGTGAAACAAATTCATATAAATTTGCTAACTTGTGGATTAAATATATATGCTATGATGTGCATAAACTGAACAAATAGTAATTTACCAGTGTTGAAAAAAAATGAACGTCAAAATACATATCATGTCCCATAGGAATCTACTTGCATTGATGTTAAACATGGTCAGTAACTGTAGAAATATTAGGATTTGTATGCACAATTCACTGTAGTTAGTTTTCAGTACTAGGAAACAAATATGTATTTCAGGTGGATCAATATTTCTTAAAATAATCTTGTGAAAAGTTGATAATAAATCCACATACATGAACATGAATGAATATAGGGAGTGTATAATAAGACACATATATTTTATATTTTGAAAAATCTGGAGAGTAAATATATATATATATATATATATATTTTTTTTTTTAATTTATTTATTTATACCTACACACACACACACACACACACACACACACACAGAGACATTTAAAAGTAGCAATATATATGCCAATCGAAATACATCATGAAATATATATAATCCACAAATCCAAAAGTCTTCATTTTACTGAACATAGATTTATGTATAATGTTGTTCAACTAGGAAGCTCACCCATAGTTTGAATTTTAATTTCCAACAGCGTTTAGGAGGAGTGATCTCTTCTCACAATTTGTATCTGCCAAGTCAGCAACCTCATAAGTATTTACTTGTGATACCAGGTAGGGTTGTATATGTGCATATAAAAATACATGTGCTGAATAGGGTACAGAAAAATGGAGACAGGAAATCACATATTTGTTAACTTTAAAAACACATGAAGAGGGGGAGGGACAGAGCCACCAACCATGCCTACAAGGTAGGCGGACCCTCCACCCACAGGTAGAACAGGCCTAGCGGCCCGCCAATCGTAAAAGACACATCGCACTGGTTGGGGAAATGTCAGAGCCACCGCCCGACTGCAAGGTACGCGGACCTGCGACCCACAGGCAGAACAGGCCCAGAAAACCGCGGTGGGGCAGAGGCGCCCCTTGCGACGTCAAGGTTGGTGAACAGCAACCCACCAGCAGAACAGGCCCAGAGGCCTTCAGAGGGGCAGAGACGCCCCCCGCTCCTGCGAAGTAGGCGGACCTGCGAACATGGACAGACAAGGCCCAGGTGCCCGACAGGGTGGTAGACACATCACCAGGTTGGGGGAGGGTCCGAGCTGCCGCCCGTGCCTGCAAGGCAGGTGGACTTCTGACCCACCGGCACAAGAGGCCCTGCGACTTGCCAGCGTGTTAGA
Organism: Callospermophilus lateralis; assembly: GCF_048772815.1. Lineage (NCBI taxonomy): Eukaryota > Metazoa > Chordata > Mammalia > Rodentia > Sciuridae > Callospermophilus > Callospermophilus lateralis. The sequence goes on along the minus strand of NW_027513519.1, from coordinate 1,130,365 downwards.
CACATCACCCCGGTTTGGGAAGGGGCAGAGCCACCACCCGCGGCTGCAAGGTAGACAGACCTGCAACCCACAGACAGAAGAGGCCCAGCGTCGTGTGGAGGGGCAGAGCCGACGACCGCGCCTGTAGGGTAGGTGGACCTGTGACCCACTGGCAGAACAGGCCCAGCGCCCGCAGAGGGGTAGAGCCGCTGCCCGCTCCTGCAAGGTAATCAGACCTGCTACCGACCGGCAGAACAGGCCCAGAGCCTGCTGGTGAGGTAGGCACATTGCCCCATTTGAAGGAGGGGCAGAGCCACGGCCTGCGCCTGTGACGGTGACTTTGCAACTATAAAAGAGTAGTGTAAATATTTAGGGGTAAAATTCAATAACACAACAATTTGAACAAGCAGAAAGAAATGCGAACAGTATGAAAAGACAAGGAAAGAAAGGACAACAAGCAATGAAGGTCAACTCAAAATTAGAAGAGGTAATACCTGCAGCAGATGGAATGTCAGATAAAGAATTCAAAACATACATGCTTCAGATGATCTGGAGTCTCAAGGAAGTCATTAGACAGCAAAATCAGACAATGAAAGATCACTTTGACAATGAATTACATAAACAAATCCAAGAAGCAAAAGATCAAATATACAGGGAGATAGAGGTTATAAAAAACAAACAAACAGAAATCATAGAAATGCAGAAAGCAATAAAACAACTTAAAAACTCAATTGAGAATACTACCAGCAGAGGAGATCACTTAGAAGATAGAACATCAGACAATTTATTTCAACTTGAAAAGAACAGAGATAGCTAGCAAGACTGTTAAGAAACCATGAGCAGAACATCCAAGAAATATGGGATAACATAAAGATACCAAACTTAAGAATCATTGGAATACAGGAAGGTATAGAGGTCCAAACCAAAGGAATGAGAAATCAATTCAATGAAATAATATGGGAAAACTTCCCAGACTTGAAGAATGAGACAGAATCCCAAATCCTAGAAGCCTACAGGATGCTGAATGTGCAAAATCATAAGAGATCCACATTTAGACATATAATAATGAAGATGCCAAACATACAGAATAAGGAGAGGATTTTAAAAGCTACAAGAGAAAGGAAGCAGATTACATTTAGCGGTAAACCAATCATTATAACAGCTGATCTTTCAACACAGACTCTAAAAGCTAGAAGATCCTGGAATAACATTTTTCCAAAACTGAAAGAAAATGGGTTTCAACCAATAATTGTGCATCCAGCGAAATTAAGCTTCAGGATGGAAGATGAAATTAAAACCTTCCATGATAAACAAAAGTTAAAAGAATTTGCAGCTAGAAAACCATCTCCTCAAAACATCCTCGGCAAAAGATAATAGGAAGAGGAAATGGAAAATAACAATGAAAACCAACAGTGGGAGGTAGTACATAAAAGGGGGAAAATAATCAAAGAAAAACAAACCATGTTTAGTAACATAAATAAACAAATATGGCTGGAAGAACAACCCATATCTCAATAATAACCGTAAAAGTTAATGGCTTAAACTCACAAATTAAGAGACACAGGCTAGTAGAATGAATCACACAACAAGAACCAACAATATGCTGCCTACAGGAGACGCATTTGATAGGAAAAGACATACATAGACTGAAGGTGAACAGTTGAGAAAAATCATATCACTCATATGGACTTATATAAAATAAAATATAAAATAAAATAGATTTCGAGCCAAAGTTTACCAAAAGGGATAAAGAGGGACACTACATACTGCTCAAGGGAACCATACACCAACAAGACATAACAATCATAAATATATATGCCCCAAACAATGGTGCAGCTATGTTCACTAAAGAAACTCTTCTCAAGTTCAAGAGTCTAATAGACTACCATACAATAATCATGGGAGACTTCAACACACCTCTCTCACTACTGGACAGATCTTCCAAACAAAAGTTGAATAAGGAAACAATAGAAATCAATAACACAATTAATAACTTGGACTTAATTGACATATATAGAATATACCACCAAACATCAAGCAGTTACACTTTTTTCTCAGTAGCACATAGATACCTCTCAAAAATACATCATATATTATGTCACAGGGCAACTCTTAGACAATATAAAGGAGTACAGATAATACCTGGCATCATATCTGATCATAAAGGAATGAAACTGAAAATCAACGGTAAAAGAAGGAAGGATAAATCATCCATCACTTGGAGAATGAACAATAGAGTACTGAATGATCAATGGGTTATCGAAGACATCTAAGAGGAAAATAAAAAAAATCTTAGAGATAAATGAAAAGACATACTGAACATATCAGAATCTAGGGGACACATTGAAACCAGTTCTAAGAGGAAAATTAATTGCTTGGAGTACTTTCCTTTAAAAAATAAAAAGACAACAAATAAATGATCTCATAGTTCATCTCAAAATTCTAGAAAAACATGAGCAAAACAACAGCAAAAGAAGTAGAAGGCAAGAAATTATTAAAATCAGAGCTGAAATTAATAAAATTTAAACAAAAGAAACAATTGAAAAAAATTGACAAAACTAAAAGTTGATTCTTTGAAAAAATAAATAAAATCGACAGACCCTTAGCCATGTTAAAGAAGAGAAGAAGAGAGAGAACTCAAATTACTAGCATACGGGATGAAAATGGCAATATCACAACAGACACTTCAGAAATACAGAAGATAATCAGAAATTATTTTGAATCCTTATACTCCAATAAATTAGAAGATAGTGAAGGCATCAATAAATTTCTTAAGTCATATGATCTGCCCAGATTGAGTCAGGGGGATATAGATAACATAAACAGACCAATATCAATTGAGGAAACAGAAGAAATCATCCAAAGACTACCAACTAAGAATAGCCCAGGATTGGATATATATACAGCAGAGTTTTACAAAACCTTTAAAGAGGAATTAATACCAATAGTTTTCAAGATATTTCAGGAAATAGAAAAAGAGGGACAACTTCCAATTTTATTCTAGGAGGCCAATATTAGCCTGATTCCTAAACCAGACAAAGACACTTCAAAGAAACAAAACTACAGACCAATATCTCTAATGAACCTAGATGCAAAAATCCTTAATAAAATTCTGGCAAATCAGACACAAAAACATATTAAAAAAATGTGCAACATGATCAAGTAGGATTCATCCCTGGGATGCAAGGCTGGTTCAATATATGGAAATCAATAATTGTTATTCACCACTTCAATAGACTTAAAAATAAGAACCATATGATCATCCCGAAATATGCAGAAAAAAACATTCAACAAAGTACAGCATCCCGTTCTGTTCAAAACTCTAGAAAAACTAGGCATAACAGGAACATACCTCAATATTGTAAAAGCAATCTATGCTAAGCCTCAGGCCAGCATCATTCTGAATTGATAAAAACTGAAGGCCTTCTCTCTAAAATCTGGAATAAGATAGGGATGCCCTCTCTCAACACTTCTGTTCAACATAGTTTTCAAAACACTGGCAAGAGCAATTAGACAAATGAAAGAAATTAAATGCATAAAAAAAGGAAAAGAAGAACTTAAATTATCACTATTTGTAGCTGACATGATTATGTACCTAGCAGACCCAAAAGGGTCTACAAAGAACCTATTAGAGCTAATAAATGAATTCATCAAAGTGGCAGGATATAAAATCAACACGCATAAATCAAAGGAATTCCTGTATATCAGTGACAAATCCTCTGAAATGGAAATGAGGAAACCACTCCATTCAGAATATCCTCAAAAAAATAAAATACTTGGGAATCAACCAAACAAAAGAGGTGAAAGACTTACACAATGAAAACTACAGAACCCTAAAGAGAGAAATAGAAGAAGATCTTAGAAGATGAAAAAATATACCATGTTCATGAATACGCAGAACTAACATCATCAAAATGGCGATATTACCAAAAGTTCTCTATAGGTTTAATGCAATGCCAATCAAAATCCAAACGGCATTTCTTGTAGAAATAGATAAAACAATAATGAAATTCATATGGAAAAATAAAAGACTTAGAATAGCAAAAACAACTCTAAGCTGGAAATGTGAATCAGGCGGTATAGCGATACCAGACCTCAAACTATACTACAGAGCAATACTAACAAAAAGAGCATAGTACTGGTACCAAAATAGGCGGTTGGAGTAATGGTACATAATAGGGGACACAGAAACAAATCCACAAAACCACAACTATCTTATATTTGATAAAGGGGCTAAAAACATCAATGGAGGAAAGATAGCATCTTCAACAAATAGTGCTGGGAAAACTGGAGTTCCATATGTAACAAAATGAAACTGAATCCCTTTCTTTCGCCATACACAAACATTAAGTCAAAATGAATCAAACAGCTTGATATCAAATCAGAGACACGGCATCTGATAGAAGAAAACCTTGGCTACGATGTACATACTGTGGGGTCGGGCTCCAAATTCCTCAATAGGACACCCATACCACAAGAGTTAATAACTAGAATGAACAAATGGGACTTACTCAAACTAAATAGATTTTTCTCAGTAACAAAAACAATAAGAGAGGTAAATAGAGAGCCTACATCCTAGGAACAAATCTTACTCCTCACACTTCAGAGAGAGCCCTAATTTCCAGAGTATACAAGGAACTCAAAAAATTAAACAATATGAAAACGAATAACGCAATCAACAAATGGGCCAAGGACCTGAACAGACACTTCTCAGAGGAGGACATACAATCAATCAACAAGTCCATGAAAAAATGTTCACCATCTCTAGCAGTCAGAGAAATGCAAAACAAACCCACCCTAAGATACCATCTCACTCCAGTATGAGTGGCAGTCAATATGAAGTCAAACAACAACAAGTGCTGGCGAGGATGTGGGGAAAAGGGTACACCTGTACATTGCTGGTGGGACTGCAAATTGGTGCAGCCAATTTGGAAAGAAGTATGGAGATTTCTTGGAAAGCTGGGAATGGAAACATCATTTGACCCAGCTATTTCCCTTCTTGGTCTATTCGCTAAAGACCTAAAAAGAGCATGGTACAGGGACACTGATAAATCGATGTTCCTAGCAGCACAATTCACAATAGGAAGACTGTGGAACCAAACTTGATGCCCTTCAAAAGATGAATGGATAAAAAAAAAATTGTGGCATTTATACACAATGGTGTATTACTCTGCATTAAAAAATGACAAAATCATACAATTTGCAGAGAAATGGATGGCATTAGAACAGATTATGCTAAGTGAAGAGAGCCAATGCCTAAAAAACAAATGCCAAATGTTTTCTTTGATATAAGGAGAGTAACTAAGAACAGAGTTGGGAGGAAGAACATGAGAAGAAGATTACCATTAAACAGGGGTGAGAGGTGGGAGTGAAAGGAAAGAGAAGGGAAATTGCATGGAAATGGAAGGAGACCCTCATGGTTATACAAAATTAAATACAAGAGGAAGTGAGGGGAAAGGGGAATAAAACAAGGGGAAGAAATAAATTACAGTAGGTGGTGTAGAGAGAGAAGATTGGAGGGAAGGGGATGTGAGATAGTAGATAGAAAAGACAGCAGAATACAACAGACACTATAGCAATATGTAAAACAGTGGATGTGTAACCGATGGGATGCTGCAATCTGTATACGGGGAAAAATGGAAGTTCATAACCCACTTGAATCAAAGTGTGAACTATGATATGTCAAAAACTATGTAATGCTTTGAAGATCCAACAATAATAATTAAAGGAAAAAAAACTCATGGAGAACTATTTCAATAAAAATTGACTAGATTTATAACACCTACACTTTATCATGCAAAAGGAAGTCCAACTATACACCATGCCTCCTCTGAACTGCTTGTATTTCTATTCTGTTTGGGTTATTTTTCTCCATCATATTAGGAATAGTAGTCTGAGTCTAGTAGGGTATGCATTAGTGTCAGAGATTCAGTATTTCGAATGGAAAATAGGAAAATTAATCCAATGTGTATGCAAACATGTGCTACATGAAAAGTTTCCCACTTTCATCCACAACAATGCCTTCACGTCACCTTCGCCCCAAATAAGAAACAATTAGAGGAGAAGAGTTAGAAATTCTGTGAATATATATCTGGAATAGAAAATGCTCAGGAGTTCACAAACTTGGATGTAGTAGAGGAGTCTTCCAAAGTAAGGGACAGGGTAAACACTCCAGAAATATGGAGGTCTGCTGGCCTAAAAAAAATCTTGAGAAACTGCCTCTGAGGATGGGCACTTGAAATATATGTTGTTGTCAGGAGCTTTAGCTTCCTTTTGTATAGAGACCATCAAAGCTGGGTCTGCATCTATGTTTCCTGGAGGACATTCTTTCTTATTTTCCAATGCACATGAGGCAGCAGTGCTGAATTCTCACTTTGTAGGTAAACTGTGGCCACAGGGGGCTAAGTGTCTCCCCGTGTGGACAGTGAAGCTTTTTGGTCATCCTCAGCTTTTCGTGGTTTTTTCCTGCTGCTGCACTGGGAGTTTGGTATTTACTTTATGAAATACAAGGTGTTCAACTGGGACACAGTGCTGGAGGGAGTTCTGTCACGTGTGGTTTTTCAGGGTCTGCAAGAGAATGCAACAATCAGGCTTCATTTCCACATAGCTTGCCCCCTTGCCCATAGCAACCAGATTCTGCACATTGCCCTGAAAACTATCCAAATAACAAGATGCCTTTACATACAAGGGTCTCCTCACTGCACCATGTCAGTGTCAATCCATTTGGAAATCAATGGAAAATCCACATGGCCCCACCACAGATGATTTATCACACACCTGCACACCACAGCTTTGGCCCCACTACTCAGGAGGGTCCAACTTACTGGCAACTCTGTTCTACACAATTTTCCTTAAACCCACTTAATCAAGGCACTGTCTGGTACACCACAAACTCACACCCACACCCACAATGGCACCTCCTTCCCCCAAGTAGGACTGTGACTATCTGGATTGTCCTCACTGGTGGGCCATAATATTTTCCCCCCGAAATGGCCTGTCCTGTCTCAGATCTGGTCTCCTTTGCCAACTCTGTGAAACTGTGAGGAGTCAGCGGTTAGCCACTACCTGCCATCTCAGGAAAAGACCCTCCTCAGAGCTCTACTGGCATTTGGCCATCCTCACATCAGTAGTTACCAAGAATGTCTGACTCTGTACTTTGTAAATACAAACAAGTGAGCCCACTGGGCTGGTACTGCGACTTGCTCTGGGTACCTGGCTTCTTGGATCCCAAGTTCATAGAGTTCCATCACCAAGGAAGTTAGGTAGATCACTTCCTTCAGGAACTGAATGAGGTTGCTGCCTTGGCAACAACTTTGTCCTAACAGTTGCTTCCATGGGTCCCATGAGATGGAGCCTGACCCTACTTCATGTGACAATTTGACTACTTAGAATGGAATATCAACAATAGGCACCTGGGAACAGCTGTACACGCAGGCCTGGTCTGGTCCATCTTCTCTATATTAAGAAGAGAGACGCTGATTCAGACACATCCATTCGTTCTGTCCAGGTCGTTTGCCATGGAAAATGGCTTTTGCTCTCTCAGGTCCTTCATAGCTGCCTACATCTTCTCCAGGTATCATTTCTGCATGGAACTTTGAGGTTCTCAGTAGTTTGAAGATAACCTACATTCCTTTATTGTAAGGCGAACTCTGTCCCTGCTCTTTTGTAATGTTAGATTGAGGCAATAGTATAGAACTCAATAACACAATTAATAACATAGACTTAATTGGCATATATAGAATAAATCACCCAACATCAAGCAGTTACACTTTTTTATCAGCAGCACATGGATCCTTCTCAAAATAGATCATATATTACGTCACAGGGCAACTCTTAAACAATATAAAGGAGTAAAGATAATACCATGCATCTCATCTGATCATAATGGAATGAAACTGAAAATCAATGATAAAAGAAGTAAAGAAAAATCATGCATCATTTGGAGAATGAACAATAGGTTACTGAATGATCAATGGGTTTTAGAAGACATCAAGGAGGAAATTAAAAAATTCTTAGAGATAAATAAAAACACAGACACAACATATCAAAATCTATGGGACACATTGAAAGCAGTTCTAAGACGAAATTTCATTGCTTGGAATTCATTCCTTAAAAAAGGAAAAAACCAACAAATAAATGATCTCATACTTCATCTCAAAACCCTAGAATAATAAGAAGAAAACAACAGAAAAAGAAATAGAAGGCAAGAAATAATTAAAACCAGAGCTGAAATTAATGAAATCGAAACTAAAGAAACAATTGAAAAAATTGACAAAACTTAAGGTTGGTTCTTTCAAAAAATAAATTAAATCGACAGAACCTTAGACATTTTAATAAAGAGAAGAAGAGAGAGAACTCAAATTACTAGCATACGGGATGAAAAAGGCAATATCACAACAGACACTTCAGAAATACGGAAGATAATCAGAAATTATTTTGAATCCTTATACTCCAATAAAATAGAAGATAGTGAAGGCATCGATAAATTTCTTAAGTCATCTGATCTGCCCAGATTGAGTCAGGAGGATATAGACAACCTAAACAGACCAATATCAATTGAGGAAATAGAAGAAACCATCCAAAGACTATCAACTAAGTAAAGCCCAGGACCGGATGTGTATACAGCGGAGTTTTCAAAAACATTTAAAGAAGAATTAATACCAATACTTTTCAAGCTATTTTAGGAAATAGAAAAAGAGGGAGAACTTCCAAATTCATTCTACGAGGCCAACATCACCCTGATTCCTAAACCAGAGAAACTCACTATAAAGTAACAAAACTACAGACCAATATCTCTAATGAACCTAGGTGCAAAAATCCTCAATAAAATTCTGGTGAATCGGATACGAAAACATATCAAAAAATTGTGCACCATGAGCAAGTAGGATTCATCCCTGGGATGCAAGGCTGGTTCAATAGACAGAAATCAATAAATGTTATTTCCCACATCAATAGACTTAAAAATAAGAACTATATGATCATCTCGATAGATGCAGAAGAAGCATTCAACAAAGTACAGCATCCCTTTATGTTCAAAACTCTAGAAAAACTAGGGATAACAGGAACCTACCTCAATACTGTAAATGCAATCTATGCTAAGCCTCAGGCTAGCATCATTCTGAATGGAGAAAAATTGAAGGCATTCCCTCTAAAATCTTGAACAAGACAGGGATGCCCTCTCTTACCATTTCTGTTCAACATAGTTCTGGAAACACTGGCCAGAGCAATTAGACAGAAAAAAGATATTAAAGGCATAAAAATAGGAAAAGAAAAACTTAAATTATCACTATTTTCAGATGACATGATTCTATACCTAGCAGACCGAAAAGGGTCTACAAAGAAACTATTAGAGATAATAAATGAATTCACCAAAGTGGCAGGATGTAAAATCAACATGCACAAATCAAAGGCATTCCTGTATATCAGCGAAAAATTGTCTGAAATGGAAATGAGGACAACCACTCCATTTACAATATCCTAAGAAAAAATAAAATACATGGGAATCAACCTAACAAAAGAGGTGAAAAACTTATACAATGAATACTACAGAACCCTAAAGAGAGAAATAGAAGAAGATTTTAGAAGATGGAAAAATATACCTTGTTCATGGATAGGCAGAACTAACATCATCAAAATGGCAATATTACCAAAAGTTCTCTATAGGTTTAATGCAATGCCAATCAAAATCCCAACTGCATTTCATGTAGAAATAGAGAAAGCAATCATGAAATTCATATGGAAAAATAAAAGACCCAGAATAGCAAAAACAATGCTAAGCAGAAAGTGTGAATGAGGCGGTATAGCGATACCACACATCAAACTATACTACAGAGCAATAGTAACAAAAAGAGCATGGTACTGGTACCAAAACAGGCGGGTGGACTAATGGTACAGAATAGAGGACACAGAAACCAATCCAAAAAACTACATACTATCTTATATTTGACAAAGGGGCTAAAAGCATGCAATGGAGGAAGGATAGCATCTTCAACAAATGGTGCTGGGAAAACTGGAAATTCATATGAAAAAAAAATGAAACTGAATCCCTTCCTCTCGCCATGCACAAAAGTTAACAAAAAATGGATCAAGGAGCTTGATATCAAATCAGAGACACGGCGTCTGATAGAAGAAAATGTTGGCTACGATCTACATACTGTGGGGTCGGGCTCTAAATTCCTCAATAGGACACCCATAGCACAAGAGTTAATAACAAGAATAAAGAAATGGGACTTAATCAAACTTAATTTTTTTTTCTCAGCAAAAGAAAGAATAAGAGAGGTAAATAGGGAGCCTACATCCTGGGAACAAATCATTACTCTTCACCATTCAGATAGAGCCCTAATATCCAGAGTATACAAAGAACTCAAAAAATTAGACAATAAGATAACAAATAACCCAATCAACAAATGGCCCAAGGACCTGAACAGACACTTCATAGAGGAGGAATACAATCAATCAACAAGTACAAGAAAAAATGCTCACCATCTCTAGCAGTCGGAGAAATGCAAATCAAAACCACCATAAGATACCATCTCACTCCAGTAAGTTTGGCAGCCATTATGAAGTCAAACATCAACAAGTGCTGGCGAGGATGTGTGTAAATGGGTACACATGTACATTTCTGGTAGGGGTGAAAATTGGTGCAGCCAATTTTGAAAGCGGTATGGAGATTTCATGGAAAGCTTGAAATGGAACCACCATTTGACCCAGCTACTACTCTTCTCGGTCTATTTCATAAAGACCTAAAAAGAGCATGGTACATGGACACTGCTACATTGATGTTCATAGCAGCAAAATTCACAATAGCAAGAGTGTGGAACCAACCTAGATGCCCTTCAATAGACGAATGGTTAAAAAATGTGGCATTAATACACAATGGAGTTTTACTCTGCATTAAAAAATGACAAAATCATAGAATTTGCAGGGAAATGAATGGCATTAGAGCAGATTATGCTAAGTGAAGGTAGCCAATCCCCCCCAAAAAAAATGCCAAATGTCTTCTTTGATATAAGGAGAGTAACTAAGAACAGAGTAGGGATGAAGAGCATGAGAAGAAGATTAACATTAAACAGGGATGAGAGGTAGGAGGGAAAGGGAGAGAGAAGGGAAATTGCATGGAAATGGAAGAAAACCCTCAGGGTTATACAAAATTATGGACAAGAGGAAGTGAGGGGAAAGGGAAAAATACAAGGGGGAAAATAAATTACAGTAGAGATGGGTAGAGAGAGAAGATGGGAGGGGAGGGGAGGGGGGATAGTAGAGGATAGGAAAGGCAGCAAAATACAACAGACACTAGTATGGCAATATGTAAATCAATGGATGCTTAACTGTTATGATTTTGCAAACTGTATACGGGATAAAAATGGGAGTTCATAACCCACTTGAATCAAAGTGTGAAATATGATATATCAAGAACTATATAATGTTTTGAACAACAAACAACAAAAGTTAAAAAAAAAAAAACTCATGGAGAACTATTTCAACAAAAAATTGACTAGATTTATAACTCCAATTCTACATAATGCAAAAGGCAAGTCCAATTATACACCATGCCTCCTCTGAAATGCTTGTATGTTTATTCATTTTGGGTTATTTTTCTCCATTATTTTAGGATTAGGAATCAGAATATAGAGTCTAGTAGGGTATGGGTCAGTGTCAGTGATTCAGTATTTCAAATAAAAATTAGGAAAATGAATCCAATTTTTATGCAAATATGTGCTAAAAATAATCTTCCCACTCTCATCAAGAACAATGCCTTGACATTACCTTCGCCCCAAGTTAGGCACAATTAGAGGAGAAGAGTTAGAAAATCCATGAATAATTATCTGGAATGGAATATGCTCAGGAGTTCACAACCTTGGCGGTGGTAGAAGAGTTTCCAAAAGTAAGGGACAGGGTTAACACTTCACAAACATGGTGCTCTGCTGACCGAAAGACTTATGAGAAACTGCCTCTGAGTTTGGGCACTGGAAATATATGTTGTAGTCAGGAGCTTTAGCTTCCTTTGCAGTGAGACCATCAAAGCTGGGTCTGCATCTATGTAACCTGGAGCACATCTTTTCTTATTCTTTAATGAACATGAGGCAGTAGTGCAGAATTCTCTCTTTGTAGGTAAACTGTGGCCAATGGGGGCTAAGTGTCTTCCTGTGTGGACTCTGAAGCCATGTGGTCATCCTCCATTTTTTATGGTCTTTCTAGCTGCTGCAATGGGAGTTTGGTGTTTGCTTCACGAAATACAGGGAGTTCAACTGGAACACAGTGCTGGAGGGAGTTCCGTCATGTGTGGTGTGTCAGGGTCTGCCAGGAGAATGCACCAACCAGTCTTCTATCCAACAGACTTCCCCTTGTCCCTAGCAACTTGATTCTGAACATTGCCCTGAAACCTCTCCATATAACAAGATGCCTTTACATACAAGGGTCTGCTGGCTGCACCATGTCAGTCATAAGCCATTTGGAAGCCAATGGCAGATCCACATGACACCAACACAGATGTTTAATCACACACCTGCCCACCACTGTTCTAGGCCCACTACTCAGCAAATTCCAACTTACTGGCATCTAGGTTCTACACCATTTTTATGAAACCCAGTGATTCAAGGCACTGTCTGGTACACTCATGATCAGCAACAGGACATCCAAAGGTTCTCCAGTGCCACCTGGTCATGGGAATTTCAAAAATTTCATGGTATTTATCTAGCCATTTTTCAAGTATCAAGTTGGATGCACTAGTTTTTCAATTCATTCAGGAACCATTAAATGGTGAGGAAGCTGATTTCAATGAAAGCTCTGGAGAACTCTAAAAGGCAACGCTTCCCAACCAGTGGCCAAAATGTCACATGAAGCCAGACCCATTGATGTCTACTCAATGTGAGTTCTGTATGTGTTTTGACTCTTAACTATGGTTGCCAAGTCTTTCAGAATAAAATCGTGTTATATCCTGGTGGAGATTCCCAGGGCACTGTGAAAAGACACCCTGAGACTAGATCTCAGTTTCCAAGGGCGACTCTCATGCGTGGCCTCCTAAAATCCCACCACAATTCATGGCAATACTTCCCTGAAGTCAGTTCCAGAATTCAGTCTCTAAGGGGAATCACACCAGAGTTCAGGTCCAGGTGGACCCAGTCATCTCTTCCAACCAACACACAAATGACCACATTTAAAACCAAAACACTGCCACATGGCCCTCATCATCTTCCATATAGACACTCATCGTAACCTCTGGATGGAGTTTTCCATGAGGGGCGAAGCCCAAGACAGTGTCCAAAATAAACTCCCTTGCCCCTCATTTGCCTAAAGTCAGGGTGACCTGGACACCCTTCCTGTGAACCAGAAGTGATCAAATAGGCCTGCCGTTAATAATGTTCTGATTCTCCAATTTAATCCTACTGATTGTCAGGTGTAAATTCTTTATGTGATTTGGAGGCAATAGAAAACCCAAGCACACATGGGATCTTTCTTTAGATCTATCACGTTCTGAGAATCAAAGCCCCAACCTCAAACAGGGCCAAGAGGCTGATTCAGACACATCTCTTTCCAAAGCAATTAAGCAAAGATCCACAGGTGATGCCCATTCATTTACATTTGTAAAATGTTTTCTTCAGGCTTCAGAAAGGGGTGGCCTGAGGCAAATACCTTCCTGACATTCAGGGCAACAGAACCATAGGTAAGCAAATGGCCCAAAGCACGGTTTTTCCACTGAGACTTTACTGGTTACACTGATATCTGAGTTTTCTGAGATGTTCCCATTCCCTTCAGCTATCCATTACATGGCCATGTCACAGATTTTGGAGGTGGTACATATCTTGGCCACAAAACCATGAGCCTATTCTGGAGAGAGGCCAGAAATCAAGATGTGAACAGGACCTTAGGAAGATAGTAGGTGTTGCCCATCCATAAGGCAAGCCACAGTCCATTTATAAAGTGGGCAGGATGAATGCTGGGAAGCTTCCAACTAGACAGGAAACCTCCATTGATGCATTCTCTTTTCTAAAGACTACAACCACGAACACAGTGGATACACAAACATAGAAACACTCGCCTTGCCAAACGACTTCCTAGAAACAGTCGACTCCAAACCACACAGACCACCATTCCTACCTATTTTCAGAACATGAGACAAAACCACAAACTTACATCCACATCCACAAAAGCACCTCCTTCCCCCAAGTAGGTCTGTGACTATCTGGAGTGTCCTCTGACTGGTGTGCCATACTATGTTCCCCCAAAATGGCCTGTCCTGTCTCAGATCTGTTCTCCTTGGTCCACTCTACGAAGTTGTCAGCAGGCAGCATTGAGACACTACCTGCTATCTCGGGAAAGGCCCCTTTTCTGAGCTCTACTGGCATTTGGCCATCCTCATATCATTAGGTACCAAGAAAGACTGACTCTGTCCTTGGTAAATCCAAACAAGTTCGACCACTGGGAATGGGACTGGGACTGGCTCTGGTATCTGGCTTCTTTGATCCCAATTTCAGAGAGTTCCATCACCAACGAAGTTAGGTAGGTCACCTCCTTCAGGAACTGAATGAGATCACTGCCTTGGCGACCACTTTGTCCTAACAGTTGCTTTCATGGGTCTCATGAGATGGAGGCTGCCCCTACTTCCTGTGACACTTTGACAAGTTTGAATGGTATATCAACAATGGCCACCCGGGAACACCTCTCCACGCAGGTCTGGTTTGGTCCATCTTCTCTACATTAAGAAGAGAGAGGCTGATTCATACACATCCCTTCGTTATCACAAGGTGTTTGCCATGGAAGATGGCTTTTGCTCTCTCAGGTCCTTCATAGCTGCCTACATCTTCTCCAGGGATCATTTCTGCATGGAAATTTGAGGTTCTCAGCAGGTGTAAGATCCCCTACATTCCTGTATTGTAAGACGAACTCTGTCCCTGCTCTTTTGTAATGTTAGATTGAGGCAACAGTGTATGGTTAGGGATAATAACAGGATCGATTTGGTTTAGGAATCATTCTGCGGGATGAATAATGGTATTGGGAACCTGCAATATTTATAGGAATACAGAGGTGAAATATAAGTATGTAAACAGTAATCTATGTGAGATTTGAAGCTCAGAAGTGCATTGGGCAATTGATTGCGATACATAGCTTTAAATTATGTTCTGCACACATGTCTCAGATAAATCAATATACAATGCCATAGGACTTGTACGTTGGATGATTGAATGTAGAGGAGAAAATCCACTCAAACAGGGATAATCAATAGGATCAGGAAGATAGTCGGTAGATTTCGGAACAAGGGTGAATTTAGTATCTGTACCAAAAGTTCTTTAGCAATTGGGTTTTGGTTAGAGAGTGAATATCAATGTCAGCACATGTGAAGGGTCAGTCACAATGATGAACTGGGGAAAATATGTAGGAAAGCTGATATCAATAGAGACATTAGGAAATCAGGCAAAGTATAAAGTGAGTGATAGTATTAGACATTTTCAACAGTTTTGAGGTTGAATATATTAGGAAGAAACAAATATGTAGTCACCGATAGGATTGACATTTGAGAGCATTATGCAAGCTGGACATGGATGTTTTTAGTAATCCATGTTCAGTTTCCATTTAGGCTTTGGTACAATCACACGTGTGAATTTTGCATTTTGCGTCCAGAATATTACTGTGATAACATGCATATTTAGATCAGGTGACATGAGTATTTCTTCCTCCATTACTGGAAGCAATATTTTGAAAACGTATAAATTAGTATTGGGGGTACAAAGAGGTGTACCCTGTGTCTATGAATATAGAGATAATGCATGAATAGACCATACTGTGAATAAATAATATAACTGGTTCCACTTTAAATCATGGATTGAATTGATATCAGAAAATATATAAGAAATTTTATATTGATATACAATCATTCATTCCAACCAGTTATACATCTAATTGTGAAATTATAGTTATGGTTTATCATGAAGGATGTGTGAGTTTTGCTTCAAAAATTATAAAGAAAATCGGAAATAATATGTTTGGAAAGAAGTCTCACAAATAGACCAGTTAAGAAACCTGGAGTAATACATGTGTTCTGAAGCAGGAAGTGATTGAAAGTGAAACAAATGCCTATAAATTTGCTAACTTGTGCAAGAAATATATACCCTCTGATGTGCATAAACTGAAAAAATAGTAATGTACCAGTGTTGAATAAAAATGAACATCAAAATACAAATCATGTCCCGTAAGAGTCTACTTGCATTGCTGTTAACCTGGGGCAGTTACTGTAGAAATATTAGGACAATGCCACAGTCTTGCTGGGCACAATCAGGAGCCACTTGTCAAAAGAAACTAACTTTATTTTTAAAACCACACACGCAAAACAAAACAGCCTCTCAGGATAAACCCTCAGAGCCCCAACTGCCACCACTGGCTTCCCAAAAGCCTCTTCCTCCCACACAAGCCTTTCTCCACCTCCCACAATCCTGCTCTTGAGGCCGATTGGCTGGGTCATGTGGGCAGAGCCAAAAAAGTCTCCTAATGAGCCACTCCGTGGTCTGAAAGGGCAGGGAAACAGCCCAATGAGCATCTCCATTGAGCATCACCGCAGAGGAGCCAATCAGCTAGGTGTTGCTGGTGCCGCTGTGATCCAATCATCAGCTGACAGTCTGAAAGGGCGGGAAACATCTCAATGAGCATCTCCATTGAGCATCACCGCAGAGGAGCCAATCAGCTAGATGTTGCTGGGGCCGCTGTGAGCCAATCATCAGCCAGCAGCTGGAAGTTTGCTGGCTTCTGGAATTTTGCTGGGGCCCCTTCAGATGTGGCTCTCAACATCTCCCCCTCTCTGTTTAAACAACACACATGTGGCTTAGGGACAGTGCCTGCCTTAGGTTGTCCAATAGTACATATGGTCCTTACCCATTAAGTTGGTACCATTGCAATTGGATCTTACCCGTCACTGACTACCGGTCCAGTATACAGCAACACCTGTGGAGAGGTCTTTGTACCACCGGGGGGTGGTGAGGTTCTTTGCCTCACCTCTAATGGCCCCCAAACATTAGCTGGACGATAATTACACACAGAAGAGAGGAAGATACACCAAGCCAATTGACGGCTCCTTTTGGAAAAATTGTGCCACCGATGACATCATCAGCAAATATACCCGAACACTACCACAAGTCGCTGCACAAACAGATAGTTTACAATGCATATAGGTGAGTTCTCAATGTGTCTAGGCAAGTTCTGCAAGCATTTCAGTGATGGCTATTGCAGAAGCTGTAGATTGGTTTTATCTTTGATTTCACCAGCACTGGGATGAAGATAGAAATTCTGGCAATAATGGCGAAAGAAAAATTATGTAACATTCCAGAAGGCACTGAAAGAAAACAATTTTCTTAACTATTTACCTTGTCTTGAAGATAATTATTAAATATAATGAAAAGGAAAGGTGAAAGAAAGGAAACAGATCTGTTAACCTCCTTTTTTTCACATTTTAAAACAAACCTCAACAGCTCTTTACACAATTTAAATTAAACCATTTAAATAATGTGAATAAAAAAATATTTGGATCCATTTTTTTTATGAGCGCTCATCATATATGATAAATGGACATACGAACATTCAAACATATAACACAAAACACAAGTGTGCACACATAATATAATACATACAACACATAACCTAATAGTAAAGGCCTTATAACTTTTTACACGTGAATTCTCCATTGCAATGTTCAAAAACTCATTGTCAAAAAATAGAACTGATCAGCAAAACATTAAACTAGGTCTGTATGAGCTCAAAAAACAAAATAGAATGTGGGAAAGGGCAATAATAAAATAGATAATGAAAAAAGCATCCTGGTTCTATCTCAGATGTAAGGATAGCCAAACTGGAATTTTGGATATCAGCTGATATGGACTTGAGTCAAATCATCTTCTTTTTGGATGTGCACTGATATGTCTTATAAAGAATGGATCTTTTCTGACCCAGATTAGACTTTGTATATTGGAAAGCAAAGAGAAAACAGTAGAGAAAGGAGAAATCTTACCAGCATCTTCAAGGGATACTATAGCATTAACTATATACTGACTATCGGAAAATAAATTAAATACAGAATATTTAAATATCTCAAAAGCTTGTAATACTGCATTAAGCTCTACCTTTTGAGCTGATTGTTTGGGTACTAAAAATGTATAAGGTTTATCAGGTATAACTATTGCTGCTGTACCATTATTTGATACATCAGTGAATATATTTGGAGAATTCATGATAAGTGTTTTTCTTCTCAATTTTGGAAAAATTACAGGATGCAATGACCAAAAAGACAATAAAGGGTTAGATGGTAAGTGGTTATCAAATGAAACATTAGATTGGACCATGATTATTGCCCAAGTATTTAACTCATTAGCTAACTCATCAATTTTATTCAGAGTATATAAAGTAAAAATTTCATTGGAAGAAATTCCAAACACTCCCTTTGCTGCTTTAATTCCTTTGAGTATTAATTATCCTAAAGCCTCAGGATACCTAGTAAGAATAGTGTTAGGAGAATAAGATAAATGTATCCATAATAATGGACCTTCTTGCCAAAATACTCCTGTAGGAATATTTTTTGTTGGTAGTACAATAAATAATAAAGGCAAACTTATATCAATTCTATCCAAATGCATATTTTCCATATATGTTTCATTGATTTTTAATGCCTTTCTTGATTCAGACGTTAACATGCGGGGTAAATTTTTATCTGATAGACATTTTAGGATATCAAAAAAGGTCCCAACTCTCCTGTTGGCATACCTAGATAAGGCCTTATCCAATTTATGTCTCCTAATAACTTTTGAAAGTCGTTATTTGATTTGAGTTGATCTACTCGTAATTGAATTTTTGGTGGACTGACCATGGTTGAGGATAATAGAACTCCTAAATAATTAATTGGAAAATTTAATTGTACTTTATCTATTGCTATCTCTAGATTATAATTTTTAATAAGTTTGTAAGTG
Organism: Callospermophilus lateralis; assembly: GCF_048772815.1. Lineage (NCBI taxonomy): Eukaryota > Metazoa > Chordata > Mammalia > Rodentia > Sciuridae > Callospermophilus > Callospermophilus lateralis. The sequence continues at coordinate 1,111,442 of NW_027513519.1, read as the reverse complement.
TGGCATAACTTTCTAGCATTGTGTTTTTAGCTTTGTGTGCTAATAATACATTATCCATATAGTGAAATATTTGTAGTTCAGGATTTTGATTTCTAAGTGGCTGGATTACTTTGTTAACATAAATTTGACACATAGTTGGGGTGTTAGCCATCCCTTGAGGGAGTACTTTCCATTCATATCTCTGATCAGGACCTTCATGATTCAGTGCAGGCATAGTAAAAGCAAAACCTGGACTATCCTCAGGATGAATTTTAGTTGAAAAAAAAACAGTCTTTAATATCTATAACTAAAACATACCAGGTTATTGGCAAAGCAGACAATTGAGGAATCCCTGATTGAGCAGGTCCCATAATAACCATCTCATTATTAATGGATGTAAAATCTTGCAATAGTCTCCATTTACCAGATTTCTTTTTGATGACATAAATGGGAGTATTTTGGGGATATACAGTCGGTTGTATATGTCCTTCTGCTAATTGTTGTTTTACCAGGTCATGGACTGCTTGTATCTTTTCTTTAGTCAGGGGCCACTGAGGAACCCATAATGTCTTTCTGATTTCCAGGTAATTTTTATTGTCTCAGTGGCCCTTTCTGAAAATCCAACCCATGTCTGTCTGTTCCTTGATCTATTTGTATTGGTGCTGCTATGCCTTATTCTTGTTTTTCTAATCTTTTTCCTTTCCTAAAACCTTGTCTAGTCATAATAGTGGCTGCATTTTGGTTGATGTTATTTGTTAATGTCAAACCTAATTGATCTAGGACACCCCGTCCCCATAAATTTATGGGAAGATGATCCAATACATATGGCTGTATAGTTCCTTCACATCCTTCAGGATCCTTCCTATCTAATATCATTGCACTTCTTTGGGGATTAGTTGCCCCTCATAGGCCTCGAAGCGTTTGAGTGGCTTGTTGTAATGGCCAATGTTTTTTCCATTCTTGACGAGAGATGATGCTAATGTCTGCACCTGTATCCAGTAGCCCATTAAATTCATGCCCTTGAATATTTAGTTTTAGCATGGGGCGAGAATCTAAATTTAAAGAAAGCATAGCCAAATCTACACCTGTGGAGCCTAATCCCTTGGAACATCTTTCTACAGTACGACTGGAAAATTTATCATGTAGGCTGGGTATTATTAGTAACTGTTCTATTCTATCTCCTGGTGAAATTAATGATATATCCTTTGGAGAACTGGCTATAATTTTTATTTCACATTCATAATTGGGATTAATCACCCCAGGACTTATCATAAGTTCTTTTAGAGTAGAAGAGCTGCATCCCAATAATAAGCCTACGGTTCCTTTGGGAAGAGGTCCTTTTACCCCTGTGGGAATGATTTGAACTCCCATCTCTGGAGTTAGTACTGCTCTGGCAGAGGCGCAGATGTCCAACCCAGTGCTCCCTCTGGTTTGTCTGATGAGGGATCTGATGGACAATGTGTCCTGGGCACTACCCTGATGGGCTTGCTGGGTTCCTCCAGTGCTCTGTATATTTGTGGTTTTGGGCCCAGGAGCATTGGAACCCCCTGTCCGTTTTTCTGGCAATTGAGCCCAATGCCTTTCTCCATGATATCGTGGATAAACACCTAGTCCTTGTTCATTTTTTGATAATTGAGTACCCTCTATGGTGGTTTGAGAACAGCACTCATTAGCCCAATGTCTCACTCTATGGCATTGTGGCCAAATACCTGGTATTCTACTCCTTTGATTCCTAATTTTGTTAAACCCTCTTCCTATGGGCCAATTCCTTTTAAAATGTCCTGTTTCTTCACATTTGTAGCATGTTCTTGGTCTGGCATCTAAAGCATGTTTTACTGCAGCTGCCACAATTTACCCTTGTTCATTAATGTCTCTGGCCACTAAAGCCTGTTTTACTGCAGCTGCCATGACTTGCTCTTGTTCATTAATGTCTCTACATTATTAAATAAATGTGTTTAAATCTTCATGTTTCCATGGTCTAATGATATCTCTGCAACAACGATTCGCTTGCTCATAAGCCAGTTATTTTAGTAATGGCATTCCTTGTTCTGTATTCCCAAAAACTCTGGTAGCTCTTTGAATAAGACTATCTACAAATTCAGCATAAGGTTCATTAGCTCCTTGTATTACCTTAGATAATTGACCTTGTAAACCTCCATGTTCTTGTAAAGTCTTCCATGCCTTAATTGCATCTACAGCAATTAGTGCACATACACCATGATCATATGCAATTTGTTGCTGCTGATCTTCATAAGGTCCCTTTCCTAACAACATATCTAGATTTCTCTGAGGATACCCAGGTCCTGCATTTCGCCTAGCTGTCTCCTTGCAATATTCCTCATTGGCAACCTTCCATAACATGTATTGTCCTCCATTTAGCACAACATTACACATATTAGCCCAATCCGCGGGCTTCATGTTCAAGTTGTTAATGGATTCGACCATGATTACAGTGAAGGGTGCTTAAGGACGATAGGTTGTTACAGCCTCTTTTAGCTGCTTCACTGTTTTGAAATTTAAAGCATGGTAAACACGCTGCCCTCCTCCCTCAAATACAGGGCATGTTAATATTTGAGATCTTGTCTCAGGATCCCAACTATCAACTGTGGGAGTTGGGGGCCTCCCAGCATATGAAGGTGGCCTTGTTAGTTGGACACTTATGTCATCTGGTGATAGAAAGGTGTTAGTAGCAGTCTCCTGTAGAGGTGGTGCTGTTGGTTGGACACTTACACCCTCTGGTGATGGAAAGATGTTAGTAGCAGTCTCCTGTTGTAAATTTCCCCTGATGGTTTTTACTGTTTTACACTTTCTTTCTCTGTCTAACTAGCTTTAGAGGCCTTCTCTTTTACTTGAATTTTTTCCTCTGTCTGACTAGTTCGAGAGACGTTCTCTTTTACTTGAATAGTTTCCTCTATCTGACTAGCTCGAGAGACCTTATCTTTTACTTGAATTTTTTCCTCTGTCTGACTAACTTGAGACACCTTCTGTTTTACTTGAATCAATATGTCTTCTCCTCCTTTCTCTACCATTGACTGAACTGAAGGCTTTGACTAAGCAAACAAGATATGAATGTCCACAATGGCAATGTGCCAACTGGCAGAGTCCCTGGGCTTTTCTTTTCTATTCTTTTTAAATCTGCACCATGATGGTTCCATTGTGATATATTTAACAACTCCTCCTTAAAAAGCCATGGTTTACATTTTTGTATTGTATCAACAATTGCCATGACTGCTCTTGATTTTACTGGGATGCCTCCTTCCTCTAACAATTTACTTAACACTTTTTTGGTTTGTTTTTTTACTAATTTTGGATCCCATATTTCTACTATAATACAAACCAACAAGATAACACCAAACAAAAAAGAGATAGAACAAAATAAAAATGGAACAACAAAAAATTATTATAGCCTTTCTCCCTATCTGTTCCTCAGACACAAATAGTTTTTCCTCAGATGTGAGCGGTTTTTCATCCATCTCACTCATCTCCAGGGACAGGCAACTTAAAACAAAAGAGGAATCATAAAATGGCTATTCATCCTCTCACCCTGCCCTCATGAGCGAGCAGTTTACCTTATCAGTTACCCTCAGTAGCTCCCCATGCGAGCCACCAAATGCCGCAGTCTGGCTGGGCACAATCAGGATCCACTTGTCAAAAGAAACTAACTTTATTTTTAGAACCACACACGCCAAGCAAAACAGCCTCTCAGGAAAAATCCTCAGAACCCCAACTCCCAACACCGGCTTCCCAAAAGCCTCTCCCTCCCACACAAGCCTCTATCCACTTCTCACAAATCTCCTGCTCTTGATGCAGATTGGTTGGGTCACGTGGGCAGAGCCAAAAAAGTCCCCCAGTGAGCAGCTCCATGGTCTGAATGGGCAGGGAAACAGCCCAATGAGCATCACCGAAGAGGAGCCAATCAGCTAGATGTTGCTGGGACTGCTGTGAGCCAATCATAAGCTGGAAGTCTGAAAGGCAGGGAAACATCTCAATGAGCATCTCCAATGAGCATCACCACAGAGGAGCCAATCAGCTAGAAGTTGCTGGGGCCGCTGTGAGCCAATCATCAGCCGGCAGCTGAAAGTTTGCTGGCAGCTGGAAGTTTGCTGTGGCCCCTTCGGCTGTGACTATCAACAGGATATGTATGCACCATTCACTGAAGTTAGTTTTCAGTACTAGAAAACAAATATGAATTTCAGGTGGATGAATATTTCTGAAAATAATCTTGTGAAAAGTTGATTATAAATCCACATACTTGAACATGAATGAATTTAGGGAGTGTAAATAAGACACATATATTTCATATTTTGAAAAATCTGGAGAGTGTGTGTGTGTGTGTATACACACACACACACACACACACACACACACACACACAAATTTTAAAATGTAGCAACATATATGCCAATCGAAATTCACCATGAAATATACATCATTCACAGATCCAAAAATATTCAATTTACTTAACAGGGATTTATGTATAATGTTGTTCTCCTAGGAAGCTCACCCATAGGTTCAATTTTCAGTTCCAACAGCATCTAGGAGGAGTGATCTCTTCTCAAAATTTGTATCTGCCAAGTCAGCTACCGCACAAAAATATACACGTGATAAAAGGTAGGATTCTATATGTGCATATAAAAATAGATGTGCTGAATAGGATACAGAGAAAGGGACACAGGAATTCACATATTTGTTAACTTTAAAAACACATGGAGGACTAGTTCAATTAAAAATTGACTAGTATTATAACACCTACCCTTTATCATGCAAAAGGCAAGTCCAAATATATACCATGCCTCCTCTGAACAGCTTCTATTTCTTTTCTGTTAGGATTCTTTTTCTCCATCATATTAGGATTAGCAGTCAGATTCTAGTACGGTATGGGTTAGTGTCAGGGATTCAGTATTTCAAATGGAAAATAGGAAAATGAATCCAATGTGTATGCAAACATATGCTAAAAAAATCTTTCCGCTCTCATCCAGAAAAATGCCTTGACATTACCTTCGCCCCAAGTAAGACACAATTAGAGGAGAAGAATTAGAAAATCTGTTAATACATATCTGGAATGGAAAATGCTCAGGAGTTCACAACCTTGGAGGTGGTAGAGGAGTTTCCAAAAGTAAGGGAAAGGGTAAACACTCCAGAAACATGGAGTTCTGCTGGCCTAAAGATTTCTTGAGAAACTGCCTTTGATGTTGGGCACTTGAAATATACGTTGTTCTCAGAAACTTTAGCTTTCTTTGTACTGAGACCATCAAAGCTGGGTCTTCATCTATGTGACCTGGAGGATGTTGTTTCTTATTTTCCTAATGAACATGTGGCAGCAGTTCTGAATTCTCTCTTTGTAGGTAAACTGTGGCAACTTGGGGCTAAGTGTCTCCCTGTTTGGACTGTGAACCCAGTTGGTCATCCTCCATTTTTCGTGGTCTTTCTTGCTGCTGCACTTGGAGTTTGGTATTTGCTTCATGAAATACAAGGATTTCAACTGGGGCACAGTGCTGGAGAGATTTCTGTCACATGTGGTGTGTCAGGGTCTGCAGATAAATGCACCAACCAGGCTTGTATCGCACATGCTTGCCCCCTTGACCATAGCAACTTGATTCTGAACATTGCCCTGAAAAATCTCCATATAACAAGATGCCTTTACATATAAGGGTCTGCTGGCTACAGCATGTCAGTCACAAGCCATTTGGAAGCCAATGGCAGATCTACATGGCCCCAACACAGATGTTTTATCACACACCTGCACACTACTGCTCTAGGCCCCTACTCAGCAGTCTCCAAATTACTGGCATCTCTTTTCTACACCATTCTCATGAAACCAAGTCAATCAAGGCACTGTCTTGTACACTCATGATCAACAGCAGAAAATCCAAAGTTACTCCAGTGCCATCTGGTCATGGGAATTTCAAAAATGTCATGGTACTTATCTAGCCATTTTTCAAGGATGAAGTTGGAGGCACTGTGGGTTTAAATTCATTCAGGAACCATTAAATGTTGAGGAAGATTATTTCAATGAAAGTTCTGAAGAACTCTCAGAGGAAAGTCTTCCCAAAGAGTGACCAAAATGTCACATGAAGCCAGGCCCATTGAGGTCAACAATGTGAGGTCCATGTGTGTTTTGACTCTCAACTATGGCTGCCAAGTCTTTCAGAATGAAATCATGTGATATCCTCGCTGAGATTCCCAGTGTTCTGTGGAAAGCCACCCTGGTCCAAGATCTCAGTTTCCAAGAGCGACTCTCATGCATGGCCTCCTAAAATCCCAACACAATTCATGGCAATACTTCTCTGACGTCAGTTCTAGACCTCAGTCTTTAAGGCTATCACACCAGAGTTCAAGCCCAGGTGGACCCAGTCATCACTTCCAACCACCACACAAATAACCACAATTAAAACCAAAACACTCCCACAAGGCCCTCATCCTCTTCCATATAGACAGCAATCATAACCTCTTGCTGGAGTTTTCCATGAGGGGCGCAGCCCAAGATAGTGTTCAAAAGAGCTCCCTTGCCACTTATTTTCCTAAAGTCAGCGTGGCTGGACACCCATCCTGTGAACCAGGAGTGATCAAATAGGCCTGCTGTTAATACTGCTCTGCTTCTACATTTTGAGGCCTACTGACTCATAGGGATAGATTCTTTATGTGATTTGAAGTCATGAGAAATCTCAAGCACCTATGGGCTATCCTCTGCAGGGCTTTGAAGAAGTCATTTGACACAAAGGATCACTATTCTCACTTGATGGATATCAGGAATCTGACAGAGGTAAGCTAGAGACTTCATCCATAATGACTGATTTTTTACCATTTTTGTTTTGGATACACACATGGGATCTTTCTATAGATGCATGAGGTGCTGAGAATCTAAGCCACAGCCTCACACAGCGCCAAGAGGTCGAATCAGACACATCCTTATCCTAAGCAATTAAACAAAGAGCGACAGGTGATGTGCATGCATTTCCATTTGAAAACAGTTTTCTTCAGTCTTCCCAAATGGGTGGACTGAGGCAAAGACCTCCTGACATTCAGGTCAACAGAACAATAGGTAAGCAAAAGGCCAAAAGAAGGGTTTTTCCACTGAGACATTACTGGTCACACTGATATCTGTGTTTTCTGAGATGCTCCCATTTCCTTCAGCTATCCAGTACATGGCCATGTCACAGAGCTTGGAGGGGTACATATCTTGGACACAAATCCATAAGACTATTTTGGAGAGTGGCCAGAATTCAGGAAGAAAACATGAACTTAGGAATTTAGTAGGTGTTGCACATCTATAAGACAAGCCACAGTCCATTAATAAATCGGGCAGGATGAATGCTGGAAAGCTTTCTAATAGACAGGACACATCCTTGATGCATTCTCTTTTCTAATGTCTTCAACCATGGACACAGTGGAATACATAGATAAAGAAACACTCACCTTGTCAAACGACCTACTATAAAGAGTCCACTCCAAACCAAAAAAACCGCCTTTTCCACCTATTCTCAGAACATGAGACAGAACCACAAACTCACACCCACACCCACAAAGGCACCTCCTTCCCCCAAGTAGGTCTGTGACTATACAGAGTGTCCTCTGAATGGTGGGCCATACTATGTTACCCCAAAATGGCCTGTCTTGTCTCAGATCTGTTTTCTTTGGCCAACTCTGTGAAGTTGTGAGGATCCAGTGGTGAGCCACTTTCTGCTTTCTCAGCAAGGGCCCCTCTTCAGAGCTTTTCTGGCGTTTGGCCATCCTCACATCAGTAGGTACCAAGAAAGACTTACTCTGTCCTTGGTAAATCCAAACAAGTGAGACCACTGGGTCTGGTACTGGGACTGGCTCTGTGTGCCTGGTTTCCTGGATCCCAAGTTCAGAGATTCCATCACCAAGAAAGTGAGGTAGGTCACTTCCTTCAGGAACTGAATGAGGTCACAGCCTTGGCAACCACTTTGTCCTTACAGATGCTTCCAAGGGTCCCATGAGATGGAGGCTGCACCTACTTCCTCTGACATTTTCACAAGTTAGAATGGTATATCAACCATAGGTACTAGGGAACAGCTCTCCACAGAGGCTTGGTTTGGTCCATCTTCTCTACATTAAGAAGAGAGATTCTGATTAAGACACAACCCTTTATCCTGACCATGTTTTTTGCCATGGAAGATGACTTTTGCCCTCTCAGGTCGTTCATAGCTTCCTACATATTCTCCAGGGATTATTTCTGCATGGACCTTTGAGGTTCTCAGCAGGTGGAAGATCCATACATTCCTGTATTGTAATACCAACTCTGTCTCTGCTCTTCTGTAAAGTTAGATTGAGGAACAGTGTATGGTTAGGGTTAATAACATGTTCAATATGGGTTAGGAATCATTCTGCGTGATGAACAATGTTATTGGAAACCTGCAATATTTACATGAAAATATAGGTGATATATAAGTATGGAAATATAAATCTAGGTAAGATTTGAATCCCAGAAGGGAATTTGGCCCTTGAGTGGGATACTTAGCTTTGAATTATGTTCTGCACATATGTCTCAGATAAATCGATATACAATGGCATAGATCCTTGTACCTTCGATGATTGAATGTAGAAGAGAGCATCCAGTTAAAAAGGGATTTTTGCTAGGATTAGGAATATAGTCGGTAGGATTACGAAGAAGATTGACTATAGAATTTGGACCAAAAGTTCTTTAGCAATAGGGTTTCTGGTAGAGATTGAATATAAATGTCAGCACATGTGAAGAGTCAGTCACAATGATGAACTGGGGGAAAAAGTAGGAAAGCAGATGTGAATAGAGATTAGGAAATCAGGCAAATTATAAAATGAGTGAGAGGTTTAGACAGTTTCAAAAGGGTGAGATTGAAAATGTCATCTTAGGAAGAAACACATATGTAATCACCAATAGGATTGACATTTGAGAGCATTAGGCAACCTGGACATGGATGTTTTTAGTAATTCATGTTCACTTTCCATTTAGGCTTTGGGACAGTCATAAGTGTGACCTTTGCATTTTGTGTCCAGAATATTACTGTGATAAAATGTATATGTAGATCAGTTGACATGCATATTTCTTCCACCATTTCTGGGAGCAATATTTTGAAGATATACAAATTATTATTGGGAGTACACAGAGGTGTACCATGTGTCTATCAATATATAGACAATGCATGAATAGACCATACTGTGAATAAATGATATAACTGGTTTCACTTTGAATAATGGATTGAATTGATATCTGAAAGTATACAAGAAATCTTATATTGATGTACAATCATTCATTTCAACCAGTTTTACATCTAATGGTAATATTAGTGTTATGTTTTATCATGACGGGTGTGTCAGTTTTGCTTCAAAAGTGATAATGGAAATCGAAAATAATGTGTTTGGAAAGAAGTCTCATAAAAAGAGAAGTCAAGAAACATGGAGGAATACCTGTGTTCTGAAGCAAGAAGTGATTGAAAGCAAAACAAATGTGTATATATTTGCTAAATTGTGGATGAAATATACATCCTATGATGTGCATTAACTGGAGAAATAGTAATGTACCAGTGTTGAATAAAAATGAACGTCAAAATACACATTATATCACATAGGAATCTTCTTGCATTGATGTTAAACTGGGTCAGTTACTGTATAAATATTAGAATTTTATTTTGGTATTATAATTCAATTTATTTTAGCACTAGCATTCCACAGAATGTAGAGGAAAGAGCAATGGATTTTTATTTATAGCACTAATAATCTAACATTTAATGATTATTTTGGAGAGTCTAGAAATTACATAAGGCTATGCAACATAATTTTTTGTATTTAACATTCATAAAATCTTGGAATTTTGGTAATATTTCTCCTTTTTTTATTTTTTTAGTTCTTGATAGACCCTCATTTTATTTATTTGTATGTGGTGCTGAGAATATAACCCACTGCCTCACACATGCTAGACAAGCATGTTAACACTGAGCCACAAACCCAGCCCCTCCACTTTTATCTTTTCATCAAACACTCCTCTCCCTCTTCTTTACTCACTTTCTTCCTCATTTTCCCCTTCTCTCTCTTCCTTTTTCATTTTCCCTCCATATGTATTTTTCTCTCATAGCATTACAAACAGTACTGTGCTATGAAATTTACATTTAAAACTGTTTTTATAGTCATTCTTTTTTCTTGAGAAAATTTAAAAATTATAACCACCTGATAAATATATTACAATACATTTATTATGCATATGTATCTATTTTCATGCATATGTGTTACATATATTATATATATACATATATATTTAAAAGTACTTTGATTAGCCTGTTAGAAATAATATGACCAAGTCTTTCTTAATTCTCAAGTCTTCCAGAATTAACGTCTTACAGTGAAAATCAAATAAACATATTTAAGTAAACAGGTATCATTCTTATTTATCAATACTGATAATTTAAGGTTTTATATCACATTTAGCTGTAATATGGCATATTAACTCTTTTGAATTAGAGAAATTTTTTTTGAACAACCTATTATTTAAGGACCATATGCACTGACATTTTAAATGGCTTTCTTGTGATTTCACTTTCTATCAATTGCGTATTAATTGCCAAATACTTATTTTAGTAATTTTTATATTCATAATTGATATAAATTCAATTGTTTAATTCTTTTTGTAAGTAGTTACTAATTACAGTAGGGACAGTATTAATAATTCTAAATCTTTATTAAAATGGTATAAAAATATTTTCATGCAAAATTATGTATTATTGCATGCTCTAAATGTTTGATTGTTGATACATATAATAAAGAGCTTTTGATGAGTCTCTTCGCCAGTAAAACATAAAAAGCAAAGATATAGTTGGGTATGTATGTCCAAACAAAGATAAGGAAAAATACACATTATCATCTAGAAACTATTAAATAAAATATAAAAAGAACAATCCAACACATTGTACCAACTTGTCAGATGAGGTAGTATTCTGGAAGAATAGCCTAAGTCTAGACCTGGTCCATGTCAAAATATTCACAAAAAAATAAAATATGAAAAATATAGGAAATGCTATGAGTTTTCCATGAAGGTAAGTGGATTATCCTTTAATCTCAATTATGTGCATTTTTAAAAGCCAGTTTTCTGGTAAAATAAATTTGTGATAGTTACAACTACACAAAACAAAGTTTCTGCTTAGCAAAATGAATGCATCTCAAATCTTTTTTAGCTGATTTCTTCCCACTCCATTTTAAACTTTTATTTATTTATTTTTTATTGGTTGTTCAAAACATTACAAAGCTCATCATATATCATCTTTCATACATTTGACTCAATTGGGTTATGAACTCCCAATTTTCCCCAAATACGAGTTGCAGAATCACATCGGTTACACATTCACATTTTTACATAATGTCATATTAGTGACTGTTGTATTCTGCTACATTTCCTATCCCCTACTATCCCCTACTATCCCCCCTCCCATCCCCTCCCACCTTCTTTCTCTACCTCATCTCCTGTTGTTCACTTCTCTCCCTTGCCCCGCCTTTCCCCAATTTCCCCTACCCCATTGTTTGAAGATGCTATCCTTCTTCCATTGCATGCTTTTAGCCCCTTTTTCAAATATAAGAAAGTTGTAATTTTGTGGATTGGTTTCAGTGTCCTCTATTCTGTACCATTGGTCCACCTGCCTATTTTGTTACCAGTACCACGCTGTTTTTGTTACTATTGCTTTTAGTACAGTTTGAACTCTGGTATCACTATACCTCCAGATTCATATTTTCTGCTTAGAGTTGCTTTTGCTATTCTGGGTCTTTTGTTTTTCCATCTTCTAAGGTCTTCTTCTCTCTCTCTCTTTAGGGTTCTGTAGTTTTCAGTATAGAAAACTTTCACCTCTTTTGTTAGGTTGATTCCCAAGTATCTTATTTTATTTGAGGATATTGTGAATGGAGTGGTTTTCCTCATTTCCATTTCAGAAGTTGTGTTGCTGACATACAGGAATGCCTTTCATTTATGCCTGTTGATTTTATATTCTGCCACTTTGCAGAATTTATTTATTAACTCTAGTCGTTTCATTGTAGACCCTTTGGGGTCTGTTAAATATATAATCATGACATCTGCAAATAGCGATAATTTAAATAATTCTTTTCCTATTTTATGCCTTTAATTTCTTTTGTCTGTCTAACTGTTCTGGCTAGTATTTCAAGAACTAAATTGAATAGAAGTGGTGATAGAGGGCATCCCTGTCTTGTTCCAGATTTTAGAGGGAATGCCTTTATTTTTTCCACATTTAGGATGATGCTAGCCTGAGGTTTAGCATATATAGCTTTTACAATGTTTAGGTAAGTTCCTGTTATCCCTAGTTTTTCTAGTGTTTTGAACATAAAGTGATGCTGAACTTTGTCAAATGCTTTTTCTGCATCTATTGAGATGATCATATGGTTCTTGTCTTTAAGTCTATTGATGTGGTGAATGGCATTTATTGATTTCTGTATATTGAACAAGCCTTGCATCCCAGGGATGAATCTTACTTGATCATGGTGCACAATTTTTTTGATATGCTTTTGTATTCGATTCACCAGGATTTTATTGAGAAGTTTTGCATCGAAGTTCATTAGAGGTATTGGTCTGTAGTTTTCTTTCTTTGAAGTGTCTTTGTCTGGTTTCGGGATCAGGGTGATTTATCCTCATAGAATAAATTTGGAAAAGCTCCTTCTTTTTGTTTTTCTTGAAATAGCTTGAAAAATATTGGTATTAATTCTTCTTTAAAGGTTTTGTAGACCTCCGCTGTATACCCATTCGGTCCAGGGATTCTTTTGGTTGGTAGTTTTTGATGGCTTCTTTCATTTCTTCCTTTGTTATTGGTCTGTTTAAATTGTGTGTGTCTTCCTGACTCAATCTGGGCAGATCGTATGACTTAAAAAATTCATCGATATCTTCACTATCTTCTATTTTATTGGAATATAGTGTTTCAAAATACTTTCTAATTATCTTCTGTATTTCTGTAGTGTCTGTTGTGATATTGCCTGTTTCATCCCGTATGTTAGTAATTTGAGTTCTCTCTCTTCTTCTCTTCATTAGCATGGCTGTGGGCCTGTCAATCTTATTTATTTTTTCAAAGAACCAACTTTTAGTTTTATCAATTTTTTAAAAAAATTTTGGTTTCAATTTTGTTGATTTCTGCTCTAAATTTAATTATTTCTTGTCTCCTACTACATTTGCTGTTGTTTTGCTCTTCCTTTTCTAGGTTTTTGAGGTGTAGTGTGAGTTCATTTATTTGTTGATTTTTTTCTTTTTTTGAGGAAAGAACTCCAAGAAATGAACTTCCCTCTTAAAACTGCTTTCATTGTGTCCCATCGATTCCGGTATGTTGTGTCTGTATTGTCATTTGTCTCTAAGAATTTTTTTTTATCTCCTCCTTTATGTCTTCTGTAACCCATTGATCATTCAGTAGCATGTTGTTCATTTTCCATGTGATGTAGGATTTTTCCTTCCTTCTTTCATCATTGATTTCCAGTTTCATTCCACTATTATCAGATATAGTGCATGGTATAATCTCCATGCTTTTATATTTACTAAGAATTGCCCTATGGCATAATATATGGTCTATTTTTGAGTAGGATCCATGTGAAACTGAGAAGAACGTGTATCCACTTGATGATGGCTGATATATTCTATATATGTCGTTTAAGTCTAGGTTACTGATTGTGCTGTTGAGTTTGATAGTTTCTTTATTCAGTTCTTGTCTAGAGAATCTGTCTAATGCCGAGAGTGGTGTGTTGAAGTCACCCATAATTATTGTGTTGTAGTCTATTTGACTATTGAACTTGAGGAGAGTTTGTTTTATGAACATTGCAGCTCCATTGCTTGGTGCATACAAATTCATAATTGTTATGTCTTGTTGGTGGATGGTTTCTTTTAACAGAATATAGTGTCCTTCTTTATCCCTTTTGATTAACTTAGGTTTGCAGTTGATTTTATTCCACATGAGTATGGCCACTCCATCTTGCTTCTGAGGGCCATGTGAGTGGTATGATTTTTCCCAACCTTTTACCTTCAGCCTGTGTATGTCTTTTCCTATCATATGAGTCTCCTTAAGGCAGCATATTGTTGGATTTGTTTTTTTGATTCAGGTTACTAGCCCATTCTCTTGATTGGTGAATTTAGGCCATTAACATTTAAGGTTACAATTGAAATACGATTTGTACTTCCAATCATGTATTTTCATTCTGTTTGGGTATTTTTCTCCATCATATTAGGATTAGTAGTCAGAGTCTAGTAGGGTATGAGTTAGTGTCAAGAATTCAGTATTTCAAATGGAAAATTGTAAAATGGATTAATGTGTATGCAAATGTGTGCTACACAAAAAGTTTCCCACTCTCATTCAGAACAATGCCTTGACATTACCTTCACCCCAAGTAAGACACAATTAGAGGAGAAGAGTTAGAAAATGTTTGAATGCATATCTGAAACGAAAAATGTTCAGGAGTTCACAACCTTGAAGTTGGTAGAGGAGTTTGCAAAAGTAAGGGACAGTGTAAAATCTCCACAAACATGGAGATTTACCAGCCTAAAGACTTCTGGAGAAACTGCCTCTAGGTTCGGCACTTGAAATATATGTTGTTGTCAGGAGCTTTAGCTTCCTTTCTAGTGAGACCATCAAAGCTTGGTCTGCACATCTGTGACCTGGAGGACATGGTTTATAATTCTCCAATGAACATGAAGCAGCAGTGTTGAATTCTCTCTTTGTAGGTAAACTATGGCCACTGGGGGCTAAGTGTCTCCCCATGTAGACTGCTAAGCCATTAGTTCATCCTCCACTTTTCAAAACGTTTCTTGATACTGCACTGGGAGTTTGGTATTTGTTTCATGAAATACAAGGAGTTCAACTGGGACAAAGGGCTGGAGGAAGTTATTTCACGTGTGGTGGGTCAGGGACTGCAGGAGAATGCACCAACAGGGCTTGTATACCACATAGGTTGCTCCCTTGACCATAGAAACCTGATTTTGAACATTGCCCTGAAACCTCTCTATATAACCAGATGTCTTTACATACAGGATCTGCTGGCTGCACCATGTCAGTCACAAGCCATTTGGAAGCCAATGGCAGATCCACATGACCCCACAACAGATGTTATATCACACACTTGCTCACCACCGCTCTGGGCCCATTACTCAACAGGCTTCAAATGACTGGCATCTCTTTTCTACACCATTTTCATTAAAACCAGTCAATCAATGCACTGTCTGGTACTCTCATGATAAGCAACTGGACATCCAAATGTTCCCCAGTGCCACCTGGTCAAGGGAATTTCAAAAATTCCATGGTATTTATCTAGCCAATTTTCAAGGATGGAGTTGGAGACACTGTAGGTTTCAATTCATTCAGGAATCATTTAATGGTGAGGAAGCTCATTTCAATGAAAGCTCTGGAGAACTCTCACAGGCAAGGCTTCCCAAAGAGTGGCCAAAAGGTCACATGAAGCCAGGCCCATTGAGGACTACAATTGAGGTCCATGTGTGTTTTGACTATCAAATATGTCTGCCAAGTTTTTCAGAATAAAATTATGTGATATCCTCCTGAGATTCCCAGTGCTCTGTGGAAAGCGACACTGGGCCTAGATCTCAGTTTCCAAGGGTGACTCTCATGCGTGGCCTCCTAAATCCCAACACAATTCATGGCAATATTTCTCTGAGGTAAGTTCCAGAACTCAGTCTCTAAGGGGAATGACACCATAGTTCAAACCCAGTTGGATCCAGTCATCTCTTCCAACCGCCACACGAATGACCACAATTAAAACCAAAACACTCCCACATGGCCCTCATCTTGTTAAATATAGACACTCATCATAAACTCTGGCTGGAGGTTTCCATGCGGGACGCATCCCAAGACAGTGTCCAAAATATTCTCCCTTGCCCCTCATTTGCCTAAAGTCAGGGTGGACTGGACACCCTTCCTGTGAACCAGAAGTGATCAAATAGGCCTGCCGTTAATACTGCTCTGCTTCTCCAATTTGAGGCCTATTGACTCTCAGGTATAGATTCTTTATGTGATTTGGAGTCACGAGAAAACACAAGCACCTCTGCAGGACTTTGAAAAACTCATTTGACCCAAAGGATCCCTGTCTCACTTGATAGAGGTCAGGTACCTAACAGAGGAAGGCAAGAGACTCATCCACAATGACTGATTTTTTGCCATTATGGTTTTGATTGCACACATGGTATCTATCTTTAGATCCATCATGTGCTGAAAATTTAAGCCACAACCTCATAGAGGGCTAGGAGGCTAATTCAAACACATCCCTTTCCAAAGCAAAGAACCACAAGTTATGCCCATTTATTTCCATTTTAAAACTGTTTTATTCAGGCTTCACAAAGGTGTGGCCTGAGGCAAAGACCTTCCTGACATTCAGGGCAACAGAACAATAGGTTAGCAAATGAACCAAAATATGGTTTCTTCACTGAGCGTTTACTGGTCACAATGATGTCTGAGTTTTCTAAGATATTCCCATTCCCTATAGCTATCAAGTACATGGCCATGTCACAGAGCTTGGGGGTGGTATGTATTTTGGACACAAAACTATGAGGCTATTCTGGAGAGTGGCCAGAATTCAGGAAGAAAACAGGAACTTAGGAAGTTAGTAGGTGTTGCCCATCCATAAGGAAAGCCACAGTCCATTCATCAACTAGGCCTGATGAATGCTGGAAAGTTTTCTACTAGACAGGACACATACATTGATACATTCTCTTTTCGAATGTCTACAACCATGGACAGAGTGGGATACACAGACATAGAAGCACTCGCCTAGTCAAACGACTTACTAGAAACAGTCCACTCCAATCCAAACAAACAGCCTTTCCTACCTATTCTCAGAACATGAGACAAAACCACAAATTTACACCCACATCCACAAAGGCACCTCCTTAACTCAAGTAGGTCTGTGACTATCCGGAGTGTCCTCTGAATGGTGGGCCATACTATGTTCCCCTAAAATGGCCTGTCCTGTCTCAGATCTGGTCTCCTTGGCCAACTCTGTGAAGTTGTCAACAGCCAGCGGTGAACCACTACCTGCTTTCTAAGGAAAGGCCCCTCTTCAGAGCTCTTCAGGCATTTGGCAATCCTCATATCGGTAAGTACCAAGGAAGACTGACTCTGTCCTTGGTAAATCCAAACAAGTGAGACCACTGGGATTGGGACTTGGACTGGCTCTCAGTGCCTGGCTTTCTGGATCCCAAATTCAGAGATTTCCATCACCAGGAAAGTGAGGTGAGGTCACTTCCTTCAGGAACTGAATGAGGTCACTGCCTTGGCAACAACTTTGTCCTACCAGATTCATCCAAGGTTCCCATGAGATGGAGGCTGCCACTACTTCCTGTGACACTTTCACAAGTTAGAATGGTATATCAACCATAGGCACCTGGGAACAGCTCTCCACACAGGCATGGTTTCATCAATCTTCTCTACATTAAGAAAGGAGAGGCTGATTCAGACACATCCCTTAATACTGACCAGGTTGTTTGTCATGGAAGATGACTTTTGCTCTATTAGGTCCTTTATAGCTGCCTGCAACTTTTCCAGGGTATCATTTCTGCTTGTACCTTTGATGTTCTCAGCAGGTGGAAGAGCCCCTACATTACTGTATTGTAAGACAAACTCTGTCCCGGCTCTTCTGCACATTTAGTTTGAGGGTACAGTGTATGGTTAGGGTAATAACAGGTTCGATTTAGGTTAGGAATCATACTGAGGAATGAACAATGGTATTGGGAACTCGCAATATTTACGAGAATATATGGGTGAAATATAAGTATGAAAACAGAAATCTAGATAAGATTTGAATCCAAGAAGGGCATTGGGCTGTTGATTGGGATACTTAGCTTTGCATTATATTCTGCACAGATGTCTCAGATAAATTGATATACAATGGCATAGGACCTTGTACCTTGGATGATTGATTGACAAAGAGAATTTTCAGTCAAAAAGGGATAGTCGGTAGGATTAGGAAGATAGTTGGTAGGTATAGAAAAAAGAGTGAGTATACGATTTCGAACAAAAGTTCTGCAGCAATAGGGTTTCGGACAGAGAGTGAATGTAAATTTCAGCACATGTGAACAGTCAGTCACAATGATGAACTCAGGAAAATACGTATGAAAGCAGATATCAATGGAGACATTATGAAAAAAAGGAAAAGCATAAAGTGAGGGTTAGTATTAGTCATTTTCAACAGGGTTGAGGTTGAATATATAATCTTAGGAAGAAACAAATATGTAGTCACCAATAGGATTTATTTGCGAGCATTAAGCAACCTGGACATGGATGTTTTTAGAAATCCATGCTCACTTTCCATTTAGGATTTCGTGAAAGGTTAGTAAGATAGGTACTTGTCACTTCCTGTTTTTCTGTATGCTTAACAAAACACTGTTGAAAACTTGAGGACTGTTTACTAATCTTTTTCCCAGAATGTGCTGTCCCCGACTGCCAAACTGAGAATGTACACCCTCACCTGTTTGCACGCAAACCGCCCACTCGCCCTGACCCATCAATAAACTTCCCTCCCTGCCCTCTTCAAGGAAAGTATATAAGCTCTACTTAAGCTGTTCTCATTGCTCTCTGCTCTATTCAAGTGAGCTCTGAGCCCCAGAATGCTAGACTCCCAATAAACCCAGGGTAGCTTTTGATGTGGAGGGGACCCCAGTAATCATTGAAGTGGATACAGGGGCAGTATACTTAGTCATTAAGGCCCCACTGGGCCCTCTATCAAATAAAAGCTCTCTAGTTCAAAGTGCTAACACCAGTAAATATGGGAATTAAAAAACTAAGAAAACCATGGACATGAGGAAAGGAAAAATCCATCACTCCTTCCTAGTTATCCCAGAATGCCTGGCCCCATTGATGGGCAGAGATCTGCTCACCAAGCTCCGGGCCAAAACGACTTTTAACCCTGAAGGCCCCAAAATGATATTTCTAAATCCTTCAGTATAAACTTCTATATTCACGGCTTTAAATATGTCAGTAGAAGATGAACAGCAACTCTTCACACCCCCCAAGACTGATCAAACAGGCAAGCTACCCCAGAAATGTATAACAGATTACCCAGATGCCTGGAAAAAAACTGCTGGGTTAGGCCTAGCCATGAAACAACCTCCAAAAACAGTGGAGTTAAAAACCTCAGCCTCCCCAATCAATGTCAAACAATATCCTCTGAGCAAAAAAGCTAAAGAGGGGATAAGGCCCCATATTCAGAAATATCTGGCCTTAGGGTCCTAAGGCTTTGTCAATCATCCTAAAACACTCCCCTGCTACCAGTATAAAAAGCCAAGAACCGGGGACTATCCCCCATTCAAAACATAAGAGAGACCTACAACAGAGTGTAGGACATTCACCCCAGTGTACCTAATCCGTACAATCTGCTTATCACTCTGAACCCTGAGAGGAAATGGTATACTGTTCTGGACTTAAAAGATGCTTTCTTTTGCTTGCCTCTGCATAAATATAGTCAGTTGTTGTTTGCTTACTAGTGGGTAGACCCAGAAACTGGAACGTCTGGTCAAGTAACTCTGACTAGACACCCCAAAAGGGTTGAAAAACTCCCCCACTCTCTTTGATGAAGCCCTCCACAGAGATCTCAACAGATTCAGAACTATGCACCCCGAAGTCACCCAGCTTCAATACGTGGATGACCTGCTACTGGCAGCCAACACCAAGGATATCTGTGAATCTGGGACCCAAGCAGTATTATATGAGCTTCCTCAACTCGGGTATAGAGCTTCTGCCTAAAAGGCCCAAATTTGCCAGCAAGAAGTAATCTTCCTGGGCTATTCCTTGAGGGGCAGTAAACGATGGCTCACTGAGCCCAGAAATCAAACGGTTGTGCAGATACCACCCCCATCTAACAGCAGAAAACACAGAGAGTTTCTTGGGACTGCTGGGTTTTGCAGGTTAAGGATTCCTGTGTTTGGGTCCTTAACTTCTCATTTATACCCGCTGTTAAAGGGAGATGCCCAATTCTAATGGACCCCTGAGCACCAGCAAGCTTTTGATAACATCTAAGGACACTGACACCGTACTCCTCAACTTCACTGAGCAAAGCCTGAAATTTCAGAAAGCCCTACACTACGTTAAAAATGTACATCAGTTCACTCACCTTGGTTCAAAGAAATTGCAGGCATTCCTGAAGGATCAAGAACAGAGTTTTCCACTAACCGACTCACAGTGAAAGGAAATAACTGAACAGGTAAAAAAAAGCCTGTCGGGTCTGTCAATAGGATAATGCTTACACTTCCAAGCTTCCTGCAGGAAAGCACCTATGAGAAACCAGACCAGGACAATTCTGGAAAGTGGACTTTACTAAAATTAAGCAAGCATGGTATGGACTTAAATATCTCCTACTCTTTGTAGATATATTTCAGGATGGATTGAAGCCTCCCCCCCCCCAAAAAAAAAAGGCGCAAATGGTGGTCAAGAAGATCATGAAAGATATTTTTCCAAGGTACGGCCTGCCTAAGGTAATAGGGTCTGATAATGGACCAGCGTTCATGGCCCAGGTAACTCAGGGGTTAGCTAGGACCCTGGGGATTAATTGGAAGTTACATTGTGCTTATAGACCCCAGAGTTCAGGACAGGTAAAAAAATTAAATAGAACCATTAAAGAGACCTAAACGAAATTAAGCTTAAAAGAGTAGCATAAAAGATTGGACTATGCTCCTGCCTTATGCACTGTTTCATGCAAGAAATACTCCCTCTGTTTCTTTGTGTAACCTCACCCCCTATGAAATTCTCTATGGGGCCCCATCTCCAGTAAGGGACCTAAACCAAACTCAAAGATCTAACGATCCCTTCCACACCACCTTGCTTGACAGACTTAAAGTTCTGGAAGGAACTCAGCAATACCTGTGGAAACAGCTGGCCACTGCCTACCAACCTGCTGAAGAGGGTACTCCACATCTATATCAAGTAAGAGACTTTGTCTACATAAGACGACATCAGGTGTCATCCCTGGAACCCGGCTGGACAGGACCATACCAGGTGCTACTTATAACACCTACAGTGCTAAAGTTAGACGGAATCACTTCCTGGTTCCTAATTCTCATCTCAAGCCTGCGCCCTGTCCAGAATCTGGCTGGAAAATGGAAAAGACTGGTAACATTTTCAAATTGCGTATTCACCATGTGAATAAGACTATAGACTCTCCACTTGGCCACCAGTAGTCCTAACCCTCATCAGCCCGTTCAGCAGCGATGGCTGATCACAAATCCTACTAGACAAGAAGTATGGTCTATCACACATACAGCCCACTTAGGGACCTGGTGGCCATCTCTCCACCAAGAAATTTGTCAGCTGGCTATACGTCTTTCCTATTGGGAAATCCCTGATGCAGAGGATCCCAAAAAATTCCATTAAATACTTTCCATACAATAGATAATGGAAACAAACATTATGGATGTAGGGACACGCGAGTCAGATGCAGGTTGGCTAGCCTAGATTACTATTTTTGCCCGGCAGACTACCAAAGCCAAAAACAGCCACGACTGTGTGGGGGAAAAGCCAACTTCTTCTGTAAATAATGGGGATGTGAGGATACAGGGGCTACCTGGTGGAAGCCAAACTCCTCATCAAATTCAGTACACAGCATTGGCCATATTACCAGTTAGATAACAAAAACCGATGGCCCCCAGAGGAGTCTCTAGATCCTCAAATTTTGCGTGACCTTTTCAACTTCAACAAGTGCTCAAAAGGGTGGAAGGGAATTCCCCTACGTGTAGACCTTTTCCCTTCTATGCTCAAATCCTGAACTATGCTTCTCCAATAGATCCTCACCCGCAGCCTTCTGCCCCAGACTCTCTGCTATCACTCCCACATCAGCAACCTGATTTCTAAGCTCCAGTAACTAGATCAAAAACCCAAATTTCTGTCGGTTCTCAGACCATTGCCCCCTTGCTGAGCTTGCAGGTACTGAGGTAATCTTCCACCCACTCACTCCTCTCTCCTCATGACAGTGCCCGCACCGGGTCCCACCAGGTCCTCTTACCAGCTAACCCAAAGCTCAAACCAGCTAAGGAGTGCCCTCAGACGCCTATCCAAGATGTAATTAAAATGGCCTTTAAAGTTGCTTTGTCATCACTGAAAACAGGTTATGAAGAATTTAAAGTCCCTCACAGGCTTTTTGGGATACTCACTCCCGTCTTCCCCTCTGCTCTACCTGTTCTACTGCTCAAGTTTTGTTGCCAGGAAAATCCCAAACCCCTTTCCCATAATTCTTTTATATCTCTTTTTCCTCATTCTCAGATCCACGGAGCTGCTCTCATCCCCTGCATTCCCCGTCTTCCCCTCTGTACCAGGCCCACAGAAAAGTCTTAAATGACCTTCTCCAGAAGTCTTCACCATGGCTGACTTTAAGCCTTTCAGCAACACAGTTCCTATAAAAGAGTTCAATGTAGATAAACTTCCTCTATTCATGTTGCTCTGTTCTACTTGGCCACTGGCTGGAAAAATTAGCACTCCTAAGCTAGACACCCCCTTACTAGTTTTTAACAAATATATGAAGAAGGCCTCTGGCCTAGAGCTGGGGCTTCATAGAGATGGCTACATTTCTAAGATAAAGAAGTTACCAACTGGGCTCCATGGTAACAGCTGGCAGGGAGGAAAAGAAAAAAAAGAAGAAAAAAGCTCTCCCCCTCCCAGGTGTCCTTAAGAAGTTAACTTGCCCAGAACAGAGGAAAAAAAAACAGAAACAAAAACTGCTTTTTGTGAACTTCTGCAGACTGTGAACTTCTGAGCCCCTTCCCTTACATGCTGGGTACAAAATTCTGAAACAACCTAAACTTGGGGTTCAGGGATTAATAGATTACAACAGAAGCAATGCCCTCTAAATCCGGAAGCAACCAAATAAGACTGTTTCCCTGTCTTCTGTGCTATCTTAGGTGCCTTGCCTTGTCCGTCTCTCCAGCAGTACAATTCTATATACTTAAACATTGTTTATGTTTTCATAAAATGGTCAACAGATGTGATTAATTATGTAATGGTGCAGATGTTTTCCAGAGTGCTCTATCATGACGCAGGTACATTTAAATATCAAATAGTGGGGCAAACAACACTTTTATGCCAGGAACCTGTATCCCTCACTTTAGTCATCCTATTATGAATAGGAGTTGCTGCAGGGGTGGGCACAGGAACCACTGCCCTGGTCCATGGGACACAACAAATGACCCAATTAGAAGCAGTAATAGACCAAAAATTAAAGATATTAAAAACCTCCTTCACAGCTTTACACGAATCTTTAACCTCTCTCTCTGAAGTTATTTTACAGAACAGTCGAGGGTTGAACATCCTCTTCATGAGAGAAGGGGCCTTCGTCCTGCATTGAGGGAAGAATGTTGTTTTCATGCCGACCATACTGGAGTTGTAAAAGAATCTATGATTAAATTAAGAAGATGCCTTGAAGAGCATCAACAAGAGAGAGAGGCCCAAAAAAAGGTGGTTTGAGTCTTGGTTCACAAAGCCCCCCGTTAACTACGTTTTTATCAGCCCTGGCCGGTCCATTAATAATCCTCATATTATTGGTAAGTGTAGGACCCTGTTTGATCAACCGTGTAGTTTCCTTTCTCCATGCTCAAATCGGACAAGTTAAACTTATGGTAATCAGAAAACAATATACCACACTAGCAAACATAAAATGTGACACCCCCAATGATCATTTTTATGATGAAAAGTAACCAAAAGAAGAAGTGGGGAATGAAAGGTTAATAAAATAGGTACTTGTCACTTCCAGTTTTTCGGTATGCTTAACAAAACACTGTTGATATCTTGAGAACTGTTTGCTAATCTAGTTCCCTGAAAGTGCTGTACCCAACTGCAAAACTGCAGAATGTTCTTCCTCACCCGTTTGGACGCAAACCGCCCACTCGCCCTGACCCATCAATAAACTTTCCTCTCTGCCCTCTCCAAGAAAGTATATAAGCTCTGCTTAAGCTGTTCTCAGGGCTCTGTGCTCTATTCAAGGGAGCTCTGACCCCAGCATGCTGGACCCCCATAAATTCTTGGCTGTTGCATGAGACAGTCTCTGGTAGTCTCTTCCTCCGACGCTCGCCTGACCTTTACATTGGTAAAATAATAAATGTCATCTTTGCTTTTTGTGTCCAGAATATTACTGTGATAAAATGTATATGTAGATAATGTGACGTGAGTATTTCTTCCACAATTTCTGGGAGCAATATTTTGAAGATGTATAAATTAGTATTGGGGGTACAAATAGGTATATCCTGTGACTCTGAATATAGAGATACTGCATGAATAGACCATACTGTGAATAAATAATATAATGGGTTCCAAATTTAAATAATGGATTCCATTGATATCTGAAAATATACAGGAAATCTTATATTGATATACATACATTCATTCCAACCACTAATACATCTAATGGTAATATTAGGATTATGGTTTATCATGAAGAGTGTGTTAGCTTTGCTTCAAAAGTGATCATGGAAATTGAAAATAATGTGTTTGGAAAGAAGTCTCATGAAAAGCCCAGTCAAGAAACCTAGAGGAATTCATGTGTTCTGAAGCAGGAAGTGATGAAAGTGAAACAACTGCCTATAAGTTTGCTAACTTGTGGATGGAATATATATCCTTCATGTGCATAAATTGAAGAAATAGTAATGTACCAGTGCTGAATAAAAATGACCGTCAAAATACACATCATGTCCCACTGGAATCTACTTGCATTGATGTTAAACTGGGTCAGTTACTGTAGAAATAATAGTATTTGTATGCAACATAAGCTGAAGTTAGTTTTCAGTACTGGAAACAAATATGTATTTCAGAAGGATGAATATTTCTGAGAAAAATCTTGTGAAAACTTGATTATAAATCCATATACATGAACATGAATGAATTTAGAGAGTGTATATAAGACACATATATTTCTGGAGAGTATATATATATATATATATATATATATATATATATATATATATATATATATACACACACACATACACACACACAAAATACACACACACACACAGACATTAAATTAGCAATATATATGCCAATCGAAATTTATCATGATATATATATCATCCACAGATGCAAAAATATTTCTTTTACTGAACATGGATTTATGTATAATGTTGTTCAACTAGGAAGCTCACCTATAGGTTGAATTTTCAGTTCCAACAGCGTTTAAGAGGAGTGATCACTTCTCACAAATTGTATTTGCCAAATCAGCCACCTCACAAGAATGTACATGTGATACCAGGTATGATTCTATATGTGCATTTAAAAGTACATGTGCTAAATAGGATACAGAGAAAGGGAGACAGGAATTCACATATTTGTTAACCTTAAAAGCACATGGAGAACTATTTAAATTAAATATTGACTAGATTTATAACACCTACCATTAATCATGCAAAAGACAACTATACACTATTATTTCTCCTAACTGCTTGTATTCCTATTCTGTTTGTGTTATTTTTCTCCATCGTATTAGGAGTAGTAGTCAGAGTCTAGTAGGGTATGGGTTCATGTCAGAGATTCAGTATTTTGAATGGAAAATTGTAAAATGAATGCAATGTGTATGTAAATATGTGCTACAAAAAATGTTCACACTCTCATCCAGAACATTGCCTTGACATTGCCTTCGTTCCAAGTAAGACACAATTAGAGGAGAAAAGTTAGAAAATCTGTGAATATATATCAGGAATGAAAAATGCTCAGGAGTTCACAACCTCCAAGGTGGTAGAGGAGTTTTCAAAAGTAAGGGACATGGTAAACATTTCTCAAACATGGAGCTCTGCTGGTGTAAAGACTTCTTGAGAAACTTCCTCTGAGGTTGGGAACTTAAAATATATGTTGTTGTTAGGAGCTTTAGCTTCCTTTGTTGAAAGACCATCAAATCTGGGTGTGCAACAATGTGACCTGGAGGATATTGTTTCTAATTTTCCAATGAACATGAGGCAGCAGTGCTGAATACTCTCTTTGTAGTTTAACTATGGTCACTTGGTTGTAAGTGTCTCCACGTGTGGACTGTGAAGCCATTTGGTCATTCTCCAATTTTCGTGGTGTTTCTCACAGGTGCACTGGGAGTTTGGTATTTGCTTCATGAAATACAAGGAGCTAAACTGGGACACAGTGCTGGAGAGAGTTCTGTCCCGTGTGGAGGGTCACAGTCTGCTTGAGAATGCACCAACCAGGATTCAATTCCACATAAGTTGCCCCCATTTCCATAGCAACCTGATTCTGAACATTGCCCTGAAACCTCTCTATATAAAAAATGCCTTTGCATAGAAGGGTCTGCTGGCTGTACCATGTCAGTCACAAGCCTTTGGGAAGCCAATGGCAGATCCACATGTCACCACCACACATGTTTTATCACACACCTTCACACCACTGCTCTAGGCCCACTAATGAGGAGAATCCAACTTACTTTCATCACTGTTCTACACAAATTTCATGAAACCCAGTCAATCAAGGCACTGTCTGGTACACTCATCATCAGCAACAGGACATCCAAAAGTTCTCCAGTGCCACCTGGTCATGGGAATTTCAAAAATTTCATGGTATTTATCAAGCCATTTGTCAAGGATGAAGTTGGAGGCTCTGGGGGTTTCAATTCATTCAGGAACCATTAAATGTTGAGGAAGCTCATTTCAATGAAAACTCTAGAGAACACTCACAGGCAAGGCTTCCCAAAGAGTGGCCAAAAGGTCACATGAAGCCAGGCCCATTGAGGTCACCTTCATGTGACTCAACTGTGGCTGTAAAGTCTTTCAGAATAAAATCATGTGATATCCTGGCTGAGATTCCCAGTGCTCTGTGGAAAGCCACTCTGGGCCTAGATCTCAGGTTCCAAGGGCAACTCTCATGCATGGCCTAGTAAAATTCAAACACAATTCATGACAATGCTTCTCTGAGGTCAGTTCCAGAACTCAGACTCTAAGGGGAATCACACCAGAGTTAAATCCCAGGTAAACCCAGGAATCTCTTCCAACTGCCACACAACTTACCACAATTCAAAACAAAATTCTCCCACATGGCCCTTATCTTCTTCCATGTAGACAGTCATCATAACCTCTGGATGAAGTTTTCCATGAGGGGCACAGACCAAGACAATGTCCAAAATAACCTACCTTTCCCCTCATTTGCCTAAAATCAGTGTGGCCTGGAAACCCTGACTGTGAACGAGGAGTGATCAAATAGGTCTGCCATTAATACTGCTTGGCTTCTCCAATTTGAGGCCTACTGACTGTGGGGTTTAGATTCTTTATGTGAATTGGAGTAATGAGAACACCCAAGCGCATATGGGCTAGCCTCTGCAGGGCTTTGAATAACTCACTTGACCCAAAGGATCCCTATTCTCACTTGATGGATGTCAGGAACCTTAGAAAGGAAGGCGAGAGTCTTCATCCACAATGACAGCTCTTTTGGCTATTTTGGTTCTGTATGCATCCATGGGATCTTTCTTTAGATCCATCAGGTGCTGAGAATCTAAGCCACAGCCTCACACAGGGCCAAGAGGCTGATTCAGACACATCCCTTTCCAAAGCAATTAAGCAAAGAGCCCTAGGTGGTGCCCATTCATTTACATTTGAAAACTGTTTTCTTCAGGCTTCACAAATTGGTGGCCTGAGGCAAAGAACTTCGTGACATTCATAGCAACAGAATAATAGTTAAGCAAAAGGCCCAAAGCAGGGTTTCTCCGCTGAGATTTAGTGGTCACACATATATCTTATTTTTCTGAGATGCTCACAATTCACTTGAGCTATCCAGTACATGGCCATGTCACAGAGCTTGGAGGTGGTACATACCTTAGAGACAAAACCATGAGACTATTCTGGAGAGGGGCCAGAATTCTGGAAGAATACTGGAACTTAGGAAGATTGCAGGTGTTACCCATTGATAAGGAAATCTGAACTCCATTCATAAATTGGGCAGGATGAATGCTGGGAAGCTTTCTACTAGACAGGACACATCCATTGATGCATTCTTTTTTCTAATGAGTACAACCACGGACACAGTGAGGTAAAACAGACATAGAAACACTCGCCTTGTCAAATGACTTACAATAAACAGTTCATTCCACACCAAATAAAGCGCCTTGCCTACCTATTCTCAGAACATTAGACAAAACCACAAACCAACACCCACAAAGGCAGCTCCTTCCCCCAAGAAGGTCTGTTACTATCCGGAGTGTCCTCTGACTGGTGGGCCATATTATTTTCCCCCGAAATGGCCTGAAATGTCTCAGATCTGGTCTCCTTGGCCAACTCTGTGAAGGTGTCAGGACCCAGAGGTGAGCCACTACCTGCTTTCTCAGGAAAGGCCCCTCTTCAGAGCTTTCCTGGCATTTTGCAATCCTCACATCAGTAGGTACCAAGAAAGACTTACTCTGTCCTTGGTAAATCCAAACAAGTGAGACCACTGGGACTGGGACTGGGACTGACTCTGGGTGCCTGGCTTCATGAATCTCAAGTTCTGAGATTTCCTTCACTAAGGAAGTGA
This sequence comes from Callospermophilus lateralis, assembly GCF_048772815.1. Lineage (NCBI taxonomy): Eukaryota > Metazoa > Chordata > Mammalia > Rodentia > Sciuridae > Callospermophilus > Callospermophilus lateralis. The sequence goes on along the minus strand of NW_027513519.1, from coordinate 1,083,027 downwards.
TGTGAGGTCACTTCCTTCAGGAACTGAATGAGGTCACTGCCTTGGCAACCACTTTGTCCTACCAGTGGCTTCCAAGTCTCACATGAGAAGGAGGCTGCCCCTACTTCCTGTGACACTTTCACAAGTTAGAATGGTATATCAACCATAGGCACCTGGGAACAGCTACCCACAGAGGCCTGGTTTGGTCCATCTTCTCTACATTAAGAAGAGAGAGGCTTATTCAGACAGAACCCTTCATCCTGACCAGGTTGTTTGCCATTGAACATGACTTTTGCTCTCTCAGGTCCTTCATAGCTGCGTATATATTCTCCAGTGATCATTTCTGCATGGAACTTTGAGGGTCTCAGTAGGTGGAAGACCCCCTACATTTCTTTACTGTAAGACCAACTCTGTCCCTTCCCTCTGTAAATTTAGATTGAGGGAACAGTGTATGGTTAGGGTTAACAACATGTTTTGTTTGTGTTAGGAATCATTCTGCTGGATGAATAATGGTATTGGGAACCTGAAATATTTATAAGAATATGTATTTGAAATATAAGTATGAAAAGAGAAATCTAGGAAAGATTTGAAGCCAGGAAGGGCATTGGGCCCTTGATTATGATATTTAGCTTTGAATTACATTCTGCATTGTGGTCGCAGGTAAATCTACATACAATGGAATAAAACCTAGTACCTCAGATGCCTGAATGTCGAAGAGAACATCCAGTCAAAAAGGGATAGTGAGTAGGATTAGGAAGATAGTAGGTTTAGGTTGAAGAGTGAGTCTTTGAGTTGGAACAATAGTTCTTTAGCAATTGGGTTTCATTTAGAGAGTGAATGAAAATGTCAGCACATATGAAGAGTCAGTCACAATGGTGAACTGGGGAAAATATGCAGGAAAGCAGATATAAAATAGAGACATTAGGAAATCAGGCAAAGTATAAAGTGAGTAACAGGATTAGACATTTTCAACAGGGTTGAGGTTGAATATATGATATTAGGAGAAACAAATATGTAGTCACCAATAGGATTGAAATTTGAGAGCATTAGGCGACCTGGACATGGATGTTTTTAGTAATATATATTCACTTTCAATTTAGGCTTTGGTACAATCATAAGTGTTACCTTTACATTTGTGTCCAGAATATTACTGTGATAAAATGTATATGTAGATCAGGTGACATGAGTATTTCTTCCACCATTATGGGGAGCAATATTTTTAAAACCTATAAATTAGTATTGGGAAAAAAATAGGTGTACCCTGTTTTGATGAATATAGAGATGATGAATGAATAGACCATACTGTGAATAAATAATATAACTGGACCCAACATTAGAAATTGGAATTGGAATAAATTGATATCTGAAAATATACAGGAAATCTTATATTGATATTGGCATACATACATTCATTACAACCAGTTGTACATCTAATGGTAATATTAGTTTTACTGTTGATCATGAAGAGTGTGTGAGTTTTGCTTCAAAATTGATTATGCAAATCGAAAATAATGTGTTTGCAAAGAAGTCTCATAAAAGACCAGTCAAGAAACATGGAGGAATACATGTGTTCTGAAGCAGGAAGTGATTGAAAGTGAATCAAATGTTTTAAATTTTGAAATTTTGGATGAAATATTTATCCTATGATGTGCATAAACTGAAGAAATAGTATTGTACCAGTGTTGAATAAAAATGAATGTCAAAATACAAATCATGTCCCATAGGAATCTACTTGCATTGATATTAACCTGGGTAAGTTACTGCAGAAATATTAGGATTTGTATGCACCTTTCATTGAAGTTAGTTTTCAGTACTAGGAAACAAATATGTGTTTCAGGGGCATGAATATTTCTGAGAATAATCTTGTGAAAATATGATTATAAATCCACATACATGAATATGAATGTATTTAGGGAGTGTATAATAAGACACATATATTTCATATTTTAAAAAATCAGGAGATTGTGTATATATATATATATATATATATATATATATATATATACACACACACACACACAAAACACACACAGACATTAAAGAGTAGCAGTATATATGCCAATCGAAATTCATGGTGAAATATATATCGTCCACTGATCCAAAAATATTAATTTTACTGAACATGGATTTATGAATAATGTTATTCAACTAGGAAGATCATCCATAGGTTGAATTTTGAGATCCAACAGCATTTAGGAGGAGTTATCTCTTCTCATAATTTTTATCTGCCACGTCAGCCTCCAAACAAGTATGTACATTTGATACCAGCTAGGATTCTATATGTGCATATAAAAATACATTTGCTTAATAGGCTACAGAGAAAGGGAGATAGAAATTCACATATTTGTTAACTTTAAAAACACATGGAGAACTATTTCAATTAAAAATTATCTAGATTTATAACACCTACCCTACATAATGCAAAAGGCAAGTCCAACTATACACCATGCCTTCTCTGTACTACTTGTATTTCTATTCTGTTTGGGTTATTTTTCTCCATCATATTAGGATTAATAGTCAGAGTCTAGTAGGGTATGGGTTCGTGTCAGGGATTCAGTATTTTGAATGGGAAATTGGAAAATGAATCCAATGTGTATGCAAATATGTGCTCCACAAAAATCTTCCCACTCTCATCCACAACAATGCCTTGACATTACCTTCACCCCAGGTAAGACACAATTAGAGGAGAAGAGTTAGAAAACCTGTGAATGAAAATCTGGAATGGAATATGCTCAGGAGTTTACAACCTTGGAGGTGGTAGAGCAGTTTCCAAAAGTAAGGAACATGGTAAACACTCCACAAACATGGAGCTCTGCTGGCATAAAGACTTCTTGAGAAACTACCTCTGAAGCTGGGCACTTGAAATATATGTTATATTAAGGAGTTTTAGCTTTTTTTGTAGTGAGACCATCAAAGCTGGGTCTGCAACTATATGACCTGGAGAACATGGATTCTTATTTTCCAATGAACCTGAGGCAGCAGTGCTGAATTCTCTCTTTGCAGGTAAAGTGTGGCCACTGGAGGCTAAGTTTCACCCCGTGTGGACTGTGAAGCCATTTGGTCCTCCTCAAATTTTTGTGGTGGTTCTTGCTGCTGCACTGGGGCTTTGGTATTTGATTCACAGAATACAACAAGTTCAACTGGGACACAGTGCTAGAGGGAGTTCTGTCACGTGTGGTGGGTTAGGGTCTGCAGGAGAATGAAACAACTAGGCTTCTTTCCCACATAGCTTGCACCCTTGACCATATCAACCTGATTCTGATCATTACCCTGAAAGCTCTCCAAATAAAAAGATGCCTTTACAAATAAGGGTCTGCTGGCTGCACCATGTCAGTCACAAGCCATTTGGAAGCAAATGGGGGAATCACATGGACCCACCACAGATGTTTTATCACACACATGGCCACCACTGCTCTAGGCCCACTACTCAGCAGGCTCCAACTTACTAGCATCTCTGTTCTACATTATTTTTATAAATTCCAGTCAATCAAGGCACTCTCTGGTATACTCATGATCAGCAACAGGACATCCAAAGATTCTCCAGTGCCACCTGGTCATGGGAATTTCAAAAATTTCATGGTATTTATCTAGCCATTTTTCAAGGATGTAGTTTGGAGGCACTGTGGCTTTCAAGAACCATTAAATGTTGAGGAAGCTCATTTCAGTGAAACTCTGGAGAACTCTCATAGGCAACCCTTCCCAAAGAGTGGCCAAAAGGTTACATGAAGCCAGGCCTATTGAGGTCTACAATGTGAGTTCCATGTGTGTTTTGAGTCTCAAGTATGGCTGCCAAGTCTTTAAGAATAAAATCATGGGATAATTTCCCTGAGATTCCCAGTGCTCTGTGGAAAGCCACCCTGGAACTTGATCTAATTTTATAAGGGCGACTCTCATGCATGGCTTCCTAAAATCCCAACTCAATTCATGGCAATACTTCTCTGAGGTCACTTCCAGAACTCAGTCTCTAAGGGGATTCACACCAGTGTTCAAACCCAGGTGCACCCAGTCATCTCTTCCAACTGGCACACAAATGACCACAATTAAAACCAAAATACTCCCACATGGCTCTCATCTTCTTCCATATAGACACTCATCATAACCTCTAGCTGGAGGTTTCTATGAGGAGCGCAGGACAAGACAGTGTCCAAAATACGCACTCTTGCTCGTCATTTCTGTAAAGTCAGAGTGGCCTGGACACCCCTCCTGTGAACCAGAAGTGATCAAAAAGGCCTACCATTAATACTGCTCAGCTTCTCCAATTTGAGGCCTACTGACTGTGGGGTTTAGATTCTTTATGTGCATTGGGATCATGAGAAAACCCAAGCACCCATTGGCTAGCCTCTGCAGGGCTTTAAAGAAGTCATTTGACCCAAAGGATTCCTATTCTCACTTGATGGAGGTCAGGAACCTTACAGAGGAAGGCAAGAGATTTTATCCACAATTACTGCTCTTTAGGCCATTTTGGTTTTGGATGCACACATTAGATCTTTCTTTAGATCCATCAGGTGCTGAGAATCCAAGCCACAGCCTCACACATAGCCAACAGGCTGGCTCAGACACATCCCTCTCAAAAGCAATTACTCAAAGAGAGACAGGTGATGCTCATTCATTTCCATTAGAAAACTGTTTTATTCAGGTTTCACAAAGTGGTGCCTTAGGCAAAAACCTTCCTGACATTCAGTGCTACAGAACAATAGGTAAGCAAAGGCCCAAAGCCACTGAGACTTTTATGGTCACACAGATATCTGAGTTTTCTGAGATTCTCGCCATTCCCTTCAGCTATTCAGTACACGGCCATGTCACAGAGCTTGGAGATGCTACATATCTTGGTCACAAAACCATGAATCTATTCTGGAGTGTGGCCAGAATTCAGGAAGAAAACAGAAACTTAGGAAGACAGCAGGTCTTGCCCATCAATAAGGCAAGCCTCCGTCCTTTCATAAATTGGGCAGGATGAATGTGGGGAAGCTTTCTCCTAGACAGGACACATCCATTGATGCATTTTCTTTTGTAATGTCTACAACCACGGACAAAGTTGGATACACAGACATAGAAACACTCGCTTTGTCAAATGACTTACTAGAAACAGTCCACTCTAAACCAAAGAAACTGCCTTTCCTACCTATTCTCAGAGCATGAGACAAAACCACATACACACACTCATTCCCACAAGGGCACCTTTTTCCCCAAGAGGGTCTGTGACTATCCAGAGTGTCCTCTGCCTTGTGGACCATACTATGTTCCCCTGAAATGGCTTCTCTATTCTCAAATCTGGACTCCTTGGCCCACTTTGTGAAGTTGTCAGGAGCCAGCGGTGAGCCAATACCTGCTTTCTAAGGAAAGACCCCAATTCAGATCTTTCCTGGCATTTGGCCATCCTCACAACTGTAGGTACCAAGAAAGATTGACTCTCTCCTTGATAAATCCAAACAAGTGAGACCTCTGTGACTGTTATTGGGCATGACTCTGGGTGCCTGTTTTCAGGGATCCCAAGTTCAGAGAGTTCCATTACCAAGAAAGTGAGGTAGGTCACTTCCTTCATGAAGTGAATGAGCTCACAGCCTTGGCAACCACTTTGTCCTAACAGTTACTTCCAAGGGTCCCATGAGATGGAGGCTGCCCCTACTTCCTGTGACACTTTCACAAGTTAGAATGGTATATCAACCATTGGTACTGGGGAAAAGATCTCCACACAGGCCTGGTTTGGTCCATTTGCTCTATATTAAAAAGAGAGAGGCTTATTCAGACACATCCCTTCATACTGACCAGGTTGTTTGCCATGGAAGCTGACTTTTGCTCTCTCAGGTCCTTCATAGCAGTCTCAATCTTCTTCGGGGATCATTTATGCATGGATCTTTGATATTCTCAGCAGGTGGAAGATCCCCTACATTCCTCTTTTGTAAGACCAACTCTGTCCCTGCACTGCTATAAAGTTAGATTGAGGGAACAGTGTATGGTTAGGGTTAATAATATGTTCAATTTTGGTTAGCAATCATTCTGCTGGATGAATAATGGTATTGGGAACCTGTGATATTTACAAGAATATATAGGTGAAATATAAGTATGGAAACAGAAATCTAGGGAAGATTTGAAGCCAAGTAGGGCATTGGGCACTTTAGTGGGATACTTAGCTTTGAATTATATTCTGCACAGATGTCTCAGATAAGTCAATATACAATGAAATTATATCTTGTACCTCGGATGATTGAATAACAAACAGAACATCTAGTCAAAAAGGGATAGTCTGTAGGATTACCAAGATAGTCAGCAGGTTTATAAAGAAGAGTGAGTATAGGATTTGGACCAAAAGATCTTCACAAATAGGGTTTCGGATAGAGAGTGAATGTAAATGTCAGCACATGTGAAGAGTCAGTCACAATGATGAACAGGGGAAAATATGTAGGAAAGCAGACATAAATAGAGACATTAGGAAATCAGCAAATGTATAAAGTGTGTAATTGTTTTAGACATTTTCAACAGGGTTGAGTTTGAATATATAATCTTAGGAAGAAACAAATATGTTGTCACAAATAGGATTGAATTCGAGAGCATTAGGTAACCTGGACTTGGATGTTTTTTTGTAATCCATGTTCACTTTCCCTTTAGGCTTTTTAAAAATCATAAGTGTGACCATTGCATTTTGTGTCCAGAATATTATTGTGATAAAATGTATGTGTAGATCAGGTGACATGAATATTTCTTCCACCGTTTCTGGAGCAATGTTTTGTAGACGTATAATTTAGTATTTGGGGTACAAATAGGTGTACCCTGTGTCAATGAATATGCAGATTATGCAGGAATAGACCATACTGTGTATAAATAATACAACTGGTTCCACTTTAAATAATGGATTCAATTGGTATCTGAAAATATAAAAGAAATCTCATATTGATATGCAATCATTCATTCCAACCACTTATACATCTAATGGTAATATTAGGGTTATATTTTATCCTGAAAAGTGTGTGAGTTTTGCTTCAAAAGTGATTATGGCAATCAAAAATAATGTGTTTGGAAAGAAGTCTCATGTGTTCTGAAGCAGGAAGTGATTGAACGTGAAACACATGCATATAAATTTGCGAACTTTTGAATGAAATATATACAGTATGATGTGCATAAACTGCAGAAATAGTAATGTAGCAGTGTTGAATAAAAATGAACATCAAAATACACATCATGTCCCCTAGGAATCTACTTGCATTGATATTAATCTGGGTCAGTTACTGTAGAAATATTAGGATTTTTATGCACCATTTACTAAAGTTAGTTTTCAGTACTAGGAAACAAATATGTATTTCAGGTGGATGAATATTTCTGAGAATAATCTTGTGAAAACTTGATTTTAAATCCATATAAATCACAAAACATTATAAACACAAAACACACACAGACATTAAAATGTAGCATAGTATATGCCAATTGAAATTCATCTTGAAATATATATCATCCACTGATCCAAAACTATTTGTTTAATGAACTTGGATTTATGAATAATGTTGTTCAACTAGGAAGCTCCCCCATAGTTTGAATTTTCTGTTCCAACAGTGTTTAGGAGGAGTGATCTCCTAAATATGTATGCAAATATGTGCTACACAAAAATCTTTCCACTCTCATCCAGAACAATGACTTGATATTACCTTCGCCCCAAGTAAGACACAATTGGAATAGAAGAGTTAGAAAATCTGTAAATACATATCTGGAATGTAAAATGGTCGGGAGTTCACAACATTGGAGTTTGTAGAGGAGTTTCCAAAAGTAAGGGAGAGGCTTGATAGACCCAACCTGATTTTTTATTAAAATTGGGAACCATCTTGCCACAAAGCCTTGAAAAGATAATTTTGGCTTTACTCTAAATTACTGCAAATTCTGAACCTGCTTGGAATGCCTGCCCGTGCCTTGAACTCATCCACACCTGGCTCTCTGACCAGATAACAGTGCTTTCTGAAACTTTAGTGACACCTCATAAATATTGGCCTTCCCTGGCCAGACAACGACCCTCTCTGAGGCTCTAATGGTCCTCATTATTTCTGATGTTGGGGCCAGCAAAAAAAAAATGTAAACTACCATTAGTGTGATGCTTTCAAAGTTTTGTTATCTGTAACCCCCCGTTTGTGTAACTTTCTGGGCTATACAGCTGGGCTGTAAGAAAGGTGGGGTTGGTGTCTTGTTCCCGCCATTTTGGGAAGGAGAGGCAGCCCAGCCTGTTGAAATAATAAGCTTGCCTTAATTTGATTTTAATTGGAGTCAGTGGTCTTTTCTTGCATCCTAGTCCAAAATTTTGGAGTTCCCCAGAGAGATGACCCTGACCGAGCAGATCACAAAACCAGACTGCTGAAAATTCTGAAGCTGGCCTTCCCTCCACGGCACTGGGCTGGAGAACCACTCTAGGGGATGCACAACTTGAGATGTTCCACGGCCTTGGAGTGAGCCGTCAGTCTGGGGAGCATTGCAGTGAACCACCACACTAAAACTATGATCAAGCCCCTGGTGGAGGAGGCCTCCATAGGTAAGTGGCGCCTTTATAACATCTGATATCTGGTTAAGGGAGATCTCTTTTGATGACAGAGAGGTGGCCTGGGGAGGCTCACATACACTCCTGTCCAGCACAGTAATGAGAATCATGCTGTCCTCTGTTCTGTTCTGTAGGGAATTCCTCTGGAAGGGTAGAGAGGTGCCGATGGGCACACACGCGCTCCTATCCTGGAGCTTTAGCAAGATGTTGCATTGCTCCTCTGTTTTTCTGTTTCGGCACGAGGATTCTGTTTTTCTGTGTTTTGTTCTGTGGTCTATATGTTTTTTGTTTGTTTGTTTTTGTGCGTTTTTTTGTTTGATTTCTGTGGTAAAATCTTAAGGATATTGGACATGAAAAAGGGTAACAAAGCAAGTAAGCCTGACACCCTTTGGACTGTGTTTTAAGGAACTGTGATGAACTTTACCCACCTTTATTAAGCAGGATGAAAGAAGCCCCTAGCTGGCTGCCTGGAGCACACCCACTGCATAGGGCAATGCCTGCTGGGGAACGAAGAACTGAGTATATCCCAGGTTAACAAGTGAAATTCTTTGAAATCTCTTGTCCCTCCAGATCATGAGAGTCACAACCTTTTGGCAGAGTCCCCTTGTTTTTCCTTTGTTAGCAAAGCAATAAACCTCCATTTTCTTTTTCTCAAAACCCTGTCCTCATTATTAAATTGACATTAATTTGCTTCAGGGTCAGAAACCGAACTTTAAGTTTTAAATTTTGATACCCGCCCCTGTCCCAGAACTTTTTGAGAGCTGACGACTGTATTGTTAGGAGATGGAGCATGCTTGGAGTGGACCCAAAACAGAAGAGCTAATCCTGTAAGTGAAAGGAGGGACTGAGGGACCCCAGCAACTGCCAAAGCCCTGTTGCTTCAGGGAATTCCCTCCTTCCTTCCCTGCACTGTAAGCATTATGCCACCTCTGTCTTCTTTTAAAAGAGAAAAATAAAAAGGGGACACTAAATGCAGTAAAGTCACCATGGAGACCCTTGATTTTACATTTCAGGTAGCTCCTCTGTGAAAACATCTGGTCCCCTTGTGGGGACATCTGTGGTGCCACTGGTGTAGGAGATTTGTCTCTTATCTGCTCTGTTTTAAAGGCTTCTGTCTGTCAGCCATATTCTGGAGTTCCTTTCTGTCTGTCTTGTGCCTTTGTTTCTGGCCCTTTAAGACATGTGCAATAATCTGTTTATATTATAAATTGTTTCTTGAGAATGATCTTAGCTGAATGTGAGTCTAAATGATGATGTTTTATTGTAACAATCTGGTATCTGAATGCGTTTTTTGAAGCATTGCACAATCCTGCAGTTAAAAGTCGGGTTTAGGTAATTGTTTAGTTTATGATTTCAGATAATTCATGCCAGAGAACTTAAATACTTAGGATGGAAAACTAAAGAACTCTACTTCCAAGTGGGCAAGTAACTTCCCAATCATGCAGTTTTTTTTTTTTTTTTTTCACCAATTTTGAATTGGGTAGCCTGGGAAAATGTCACTGTGTTTACCAGTGCATTAATTTGGACAAGGATAGTAAATCATAGTATGGTATCTGTTGACAAAACAAGATGTAAAGATATAAAATTTTGTGAATTGTATCTTAAACTTGTATCATAATTTTCAACATCCTAACCAGAAAATTATGGTTAAAATGCCTTAGGCCTGAGGTGTCTGCTCAGAATAGCATTTTTTTCCTGCTCTTTCCAGACCTCAGCCAGGACTTCTGTTGAAATGCAAATGAAAGTCTCCTGTAAGCTCAGTAGGAGACTGATCTGAGGCCTAAGGGGAAAAAATGGTAAATTGTATGGTATTTACTAATTACCAGCCAGTCATTTTTTCTAGGACTCATAATTTTTTCTTAGATTCTTTTTTTTTTTTTGAGTTCATGATTTTGATCCTACAGACCTAGGTTAATGTTTTTCTGATCAGTTTTATCTTTGACCAACTGTGGAGTTTTAAAAACATTGCAATGGTGATTTCACGTGTGAAAAGCTACAAGGCCTTCACTATTATTATGTGTGCACACTTTTGTTATGTGATGTATGTCTCTCTCTCTATATATATACATATGTCCGTATATCATTCATATGATACACAAATTAACATATATAAGGAGCACTCATATAAAAAAGCGCTCATAAAAACAAATTTTAAAAAGTGGACCACAGATCCACTTTTTTTCACGTGGTTTAAATGTTTCAATTTAGATTAGATAAACAGATAAATTTAAATGTCTTCAAATTTATGCCTATAAGTTTTTCTAGGTGTTCAAAAATCTAATAAAATATTATTGTCTACCAAAGGTCTATATGGCTTTGTTCTAGTACTTTTCCTTCAACCAAAAAAATGGTTTACACTGTTCAAAACATTTGTCTAATATTTTGATTAAAAAGTAAAGTAAATTTGATATGGATTTACTCATTCATGAGTGCTTTTGTTTGATATCTGATTGATATTCTAAGTCTATCAATTTTTAGTACAAAGTCTGTATAAAATTTTTACAATCTTATAGAGACTTTCTACTAATGTCTGTGTAAGATTGTAAAAATTAGTCATGTGTTAAAGAGACAAAAATTTCTTAAAACATAAGTTTACTCATAACATTGTGTTTATTAAGTTTTATTTTTTCCAGAGCAAGCAACCATAAAAATTAAACAACTATTTAAAACAGAACTGTTATTATAGAGCACTGTACTGCCATTTCTTTAAAAGCTAAACTTGGTAAATGTAGAAACATCAATGTAATTGTGATGCTATTAATGTGCTCATATCTTCCAGTTATACAACTCTATAAGGTAGAAACTTTAAAAGAGCATTATATCAAGCTGGTGTTCTGAAGTTGTATGGTAAATAAAATATATATTTGGGATTTATTTACCTGTTATCAATAAGATATGTAAAGTTTTATGTTACATTTTAGATTGTGGAACAATTTAAATGTATTTTTAAATTAATGAGAGCCTAATCTATTTAAATGTTAAAAACATTCAGCCATTCTTTAATTCCAGTTTTAAAAGTGATATTATATGGTGTTAGCTAATGTTCATGTGACCTCAAACAATTTATGTAAACTTTGTAAAAGGATATTTAAAAAACAAAGATCAGCTTTAGAACTAAAACACTTAAGATTTATAAAGAGCCCTGTCTTACCTGAGATAAGGCTCTGTGTCCCATCTTACTACATGTGAGAATGACTACAAAAGCAGTAGGTCAGATTTTATTTCATTTAAAGTTATGTTCAAAAGTTTTTTTTTTTCTTTTCTTTTTTTTTCTCTCAAGTTTACTAGGATTCAAACAGGGAAAATAAAGTATAACTCACCCAAAAAATTCAGGGTAGCATTACATTAACTAAGTATTTTTACTCTTGTTAAAAAATTTTATTTTTTAATTTGCTTATAAGTGATCTAAAGATTCCCTGTTGGTGTTTTACAGATGTGTTGCTTTAAGAACAAAACATGGGTTAATTTAAGATAATAAGTCATCACCTACAAGACAGACAGAATAATACAGACCCCAATTAATAAAAAGATAAATAATTATTAAGTTATAGACATTAAAGCCCAGTACTCTTAATATAAGGCTGTTAAAATTTATTTGCTGGATGTTTTAGATTAGGATTTAAAAATTAAAGTTAAATTAAAAGGGCCAAGAAATATAATATTTGGCTCTTGCCCTCTGAGTCAGTCTGAATCCAGGGAACAGTGGACTTCTCTAAGAGCTTTGCAACTCTGGGCGACAAAACCTCCCCATCAGGGAGATTAATGAGATCATTGCAGAACAGAAAGCATATCAGTGCATTTGCTACTAAGAGGAGAGTCATCAGAGAAGGAAGACATCCCTGATGCTTCGAGGGAAGCCACATGATCAAGCAAGACCTGGACCCACCTAGCGCAAATGGCACTAGCAGAACTGAGAAGCTGCTCTCAAGTTTCCCCAGGAATGACTCCCATGAAAGCTCAGTGGACTGTTAACAATAGATAGAAACAAAAGTCAGTTTGACTGCTTCATCTCAAACACTTAGCAAAGACAGTTGAAAGCAAAATACAGCCATTCCTGGTCATTTAAATAATAATAATAATAATAATAATAATAATAATAATAATATTTTAATGTATACACTTTATGTTAGCCTCCCAAAATAAGTAAGACTGGAGGCTACAAAGAAGGATTCTCAGACAGGAATGCCTGATAACTATAAAAAGAGGCTATCAAGAGGAGCTGCCAGAGGCAGAAGTTTTTAGTTTAAGGCCTACAGATATTTGTAACCTACACAGGTAGATTTGGTGTTTACTAGTACGATTATCCAGCCCTGAGTAACAGAATTAAAGATTTCTCTATTAGACACAGAGGTCATACTAGTAAAAAGATTTTGCAAGATCAGATGACATTAAATTATTAAACTGTATCATATGGGTGGGACAACTGTAACACTAAAATTTAAATATTAAGTTGACATTCCTGATAACTGGGGATATTAAAGACTGGTGAGGAAACTTCTGTACAGTGACATGTTCTAGCTGCTGCATCATTTATTCAGTACTCATGTATTTTGTTTCTCTCATAGAAGAACCCATCCCCAGATGACTTTACAACCTGTTCTTCTCCAATCAGACTTCAAAACCAACTGACATCTAAAAGGCAATTCATATCCCTCAACTGACTTCAAAAAGGCAACTCATGTCCCTCATGCCGTGCCCCCTCACGTCACCCTCTCTCAGCTCAGAAGAAGCCAAAATGAGAGACGCCTCTCTACTTACAACAATGGAGGCAAAAATAAATAGACTATCAATATAAGTAATTAATTAAGTCAGGTAATATCAGGGAGACCAGTTTTCGGTGAGTTCTAAAAATTTCAAGACTGTTACCTGAGGGATTAAAATTTCCTCAGTGCTCTTCCCCTACCCTATCAAACATTTGAAAGGGACACATAAGAAAAGGGGGAATGATAGACCCAACCTTATCTTTTATTAAAATTGGGAGCCATCTTGCAACAAAGCCATGAAAAGATCATTTTGGCTATACTATAAATTACTGCAAATTCTGAACCTGCTTGGAATGCCTGCCCATGCCTTGAACTCATCCATGCATGGCTCTATGACTAGGTAGCAGCCCTCTCTGAAACTTTAGTCACACCTCATTAATATTGGCCTTCCGTGGCCAGACAATGATCCTCTCTGAGGCTCTAATGGTCCTCATAAATTTTGAAGTTGGGGCTAGCAAAAAAAAATGTAAACTACCATTAGTGTGATACTTGTCAGAGTTCTGTTATCTGTAACCCTCCCTTTGTGTAACTTTCTGGGCTATAAAGCTGGGCTGTAGGAAAGGTGGGGTTGCTCTCTTGTTTGTGTCATTTTGGGAGGGATAGGCAGCCCAGCCAATGGAAATAATGAGCTTGATTTAATTTGATTTTAATTGGAGTCAGTGTTCTTTTCTTACATTCTAGTCAAACAGGTAAACACTCCACAAACATAGAGCTCTGCCGACCTAAAGACTTCTTGAGAAACTACCTCTGAGGTTGGGCACTTGAAACATATGTTGTTGTCAGGAGCTTTAGCTTCTTTTCTGGGTCTGCATCTATGTGACTGCAGAGCATGGTTTCTTATTTTCCAATGAACATGAGGCAGCAGTGCTGAATTCTCTCTTTGTAGGTAAACTGTGGCCACTGGGGGCTAAGTGTCTCCCCATATGGACTGTGAAGCCATTTGGTCATCCTTAGTTTTCGTGCTGTTTCTTGGTGCTGAACTGGGAGGTTGTTATTTGCATCACGATATACAAGGAGTTCAAGTGGGACACAGTGCTTGAGGGAGTTCTGTCACGTGTGGTGGGTAAGGGTCTGCAGGAGAATTCACCAACCAGGCTTCTATCCCACATAGCTTTCCCCTTGAACATAGCAAACTGATTCTGAAAATTGCCTTGAAACCTCTCCATATAACAAGATGCCTTTATATATAAGGGTCTTCTGGCTGAACCATGTCAGCCACAAGACATTTGGAAGTGAATTGGAGATCCCCACCTCAGATATTTTATCACACACCTGCACACCACAGCTCTGGGCCCACTACTCAGCAGTCTCAACTTACTGGCATCTTTGTTATTCTCCATTTTCATGAAACCCAATCAATCAAGGCATTGTCTTGTACCCTCATGATCAGCAGCAGAAGATATAAATGTTCTCCAGTGCCACCTGGTCATGGGAGTTTCAAATTTTTCAGGGTATTTATCTAGCCACTTTTCAAGGATGAAGTTGGAGGCACTGTGGGTTTCAATTCATTCAGGAACCATTAAAAGTTGAGGAACTTAATTTCAATGAATGCTCTGGAGAACTCCAAAGCCAAGGCTTCCCAAAGAGTAGCCAAAAGGTCACATGAAGCCAATTCCATTGAGGTCTACAATGTGAGGTCCCTGTGTGTTTTGACTCTCAACTATGGCTGCCAAATCTTTCAGAATGAAATCATGTGATATCCTGGCTGAGATTCCCAGTGCTCAATGGAAAGCCACCCTAGGCCTTGATCTCAGTTTCCAAGGGCGACTCTCATGTGTGGCCTCCTAAAATCCCAACACAATTCATGGCAATACTTCTCTGAGTTTCCAGAACTCAGTTCTGAACGCAGTTCCAGAACTCAGTCTCTAAGGGAAATCACACCAAAGTTCAAGCCTTGGTGGACCCAGTCATTTCTTCCAACCACCACACAAATGAACACAATTAAAAACAAAACACTCCCACATGGTCCTCACCTTCTTCCATATAGACACTCATCATCACCTCTAGCTGGAGGTTTCCATGAGGGGCACAGCACAAGACAGTGTCCAAAATAAGCTCCCTTGCCCCTCATTTGCCTAATGTCACGGTGGCCTGGACACCCTTCGTGTGAACCAGGAGTGAGCAAATAATCCTGGCCATAGTACTACACTGCTTCTCCAATTTGAGGCCTACTCATTGTCAGGTATAAATTCTTTATGTGATTTGGAGTCATGAGAAAACCAAAGCACATATGGGCTAGCCTCTTCAGGGCTTTGAAGAACTCATTTGACCCAAATAATCACTATTCTCACTTGATGGAGGCCAGGAACCTATCAGAGTAAGGCAAGAGACTTCATACACAATGACTGATATTTTTGCCTTTTTAGTTTTGGATGCACACATGTGATCTTTCTTTAGACCAATCAGGTGCTGAGAATCTAAGCCACTGCCTCACACAGTGCCAAGAGGCTGATTCAGACACATCCCTTTCCAAATCAATTAAGCAAAGAGCCACAGGTGATGCCCATTCATGTCCATTTGAAAACTTTTTTCTTCAGTCTTCCCAAAGGGGTGGCCTGAGGCAAAGACATCCTGACATTCAGGGCAACAGAACAATAGGTAAGCAAAAAGCCCAAAGCAGGGTATCTCCACGGAGACTTTCTAGGTCACACTGATATGTGAGTTCTCTGAGATGCTGGCCATTCCCTTCAGGGATCCAGTACATGGCCATGTCACGGAGCTTGGAGGTGGTACATATCTTGGACACAATACCAAGAACCTATTCTGGACAGTGGCCAGAATTCAGGAAGAAAACAGGGACTTAAGAAGATAGTAGGTGTTGCCCATCCATATGGCAAGCCACACTCCATTCATAAATTGTGCAGGATGAATGCTGGGAAGCTTTCTACTAGAGAGGACATATCCATTGATGCACTCTCTTTTCTAAAGTATAAAACCATGCACACAGTGGAATACACAGACATAGAAACACTCACCTTGTCAAAGGACTTACTAGAAACAGTCCATTCCAAACCAAACAATCCTCCTTTCCTACCTATTCTCAGAACAGAGACAAAACCACACACCGACACTCACAAAGGCACCTCCTTCCCCCAAGTAGGTCTGTGACTATGCAGAGTGTCTTCTAACTGGTGGGCCATACTATGTTCTCTGGTAATGGTCTGTCCTGTCTCAGATCTGGTCTCCATGGCCAACTCTGTGCAGTAGTAAGGAGCCAGCGGTGAGACACTACCTGCTTTGTCAGGATAGGCCCCTCTTCAGATCTTTCCTGGTATTTGGCCACCCTCACATCAGTCGCTACCAAGAAGACTGACTCTGTCCTTGTTGATTCCAAACAAATGAGACCACTGGGACTGGGACTGGAACTGACTCTGGGTGCCTGGCTACCTGGATCCCAAGTTCACAGAGTTCTATCAACAAGGAAGTGAGGTAGGTCACTTCCTTCAAGAAATGAATGAGGTCACTGCTTTGGCAACCACTTTGTCCTAACAGTTGCTTCCAAGGGTCCCAAGAAATGGAGGCTTCCCCTACTTCCTTTGACAGTTTCACAAGTTAGAATTGTATATCAACCTTAGGCACCCGGGAACAGCTCTCCACACAAGCCTGGTTTGGTCAATCTTCTCTATATTAAGAAGAGAGAGGCTGATTCCGACACCACCCTTCATACTGACCAGGTAGTTTGCCATGGAAGATGACTTTTGCTCTCTCAGGTCCTACATTGCTGCCTACATCTTCTCCAGGGATCATTTCGGAATGGACCTTTGAAGTTCTCAAGAGATGGAGGATCCCCTACATTTCTGTATTGTAAGAACAAATCTGTCCCTGCTCTTCTGTAAAGTTAGATTGAGTGAACAGTGTATTGTTAGGGTTAATATCATGTTCGATTTGGGTTAGGAATCATTCCGCTGGATGAATAATGATATTGGAGCCTGCGAGATTTATAAGAATATAGAGGTTAAATATATGTATAAAAACAGAAATTAAAGTAAGATTTGAATCCCAGAAGGGCATTGGGACCTTGATTGGGATATTTAGCTTTGAATTACTATCTGCAAAGATGTCTCATATAAATCAATATACAATGGCAGAGGAACTTGAACGTTGGATGATTGAATGCGGAAGAGAACATCCAGTCAAAAGGGAGAGTCAGTAGGATTAGGAAGAGAGTCGTTAGGTTTAGCAAGTAGAGTTAGTGTAGGATATTTAACAAAAGTTCTTTAGCAATATTTTTTCGGGTAGAGAGTGAATGTAAATGTCAGCACATATGAAGAGTAAGACACAATGATGAACTGGGGAAAATATGTAGGAAAGCAAATATCAATAAAGACATTAGGAAATCAGGCAAGGTATAAAGTGAGTGATAGGATTAGACATTTTCAACAGGGTTGAGATTGAATATATAATCATAGGAAGAAACAAATATGTAGTCACCAATAGGATTGACATTTGAGAGCATTAGGCAATTTGGACATTGATGTTGTTAGTAATCCATGTTCACTTTCAATTTAGGCTTTGGTACAATCCTAAGTGGAACCTTTGCATTTTGTTTCCAGTATATTACTGTGATAAAATGTATATGTAGATCAGGTGACATGATTATTTCTTCCACCATTTCTGGGAGCAATATTTTGAAGACGTATAAATTAGTATTGGGGGTACAAAGAGGTGTACCCTGTTTCTATGAATATAGAGATAATGCATAAATAGACATTACTGTGAATAAATAATATAACTGGTTCCACTTTAAATAATGGATTGAATTGATATCTGAAAATATATAAGAAATCTTATATTGATATACAATCATTGATTCCAACCACTTATACACCTAATGTTAATATTAGGGTTATGGTTTATCATGAAGTTTGTTTGAGTTTTGCTTCGATTATGGAAATCGAAAATAATGTGTTTGGAAAGAAGTCTCATGAAAAGACCAGTCAAGGAACACCGAGGAATTCATGAGTTCTGACGCAGGAAGTGATTGAAATTGAAAAAAAAAGGCGATAAATTTGCTAACTTGTGAATGAAATATATATCCTATGATGTGAATAAACTGAAGAAATTGTAATATACCAGTGTTGAATAAAAATGAACATCAAAATACACATCTTGTGCCATAGAAATCTACTTGCATTGATGTTAAACTGGGACAGATACTGTAGAAATATTATGATGCGTGTGCACAATTCAAAGAAGTTATTTTTCTGTTTTTTCAAATTTTTATTGTTGGTTGTTCAAAACATTACCTAGTTCTTGATATACCATATTTCACAATTTGATTCAAGTGGGTTATGAATTCCCATTTTTACCCCGTATACAGATTGCAGAATCACATCAGCTACACATCCATTGATTTACATATTGCCATACTAGTGTCTGTTGTATTCTGCTGCCTTTCCTAACTTCTAATATCCCCCCTCCCCTCCCTTCCCCTCCCATCTTCTCTCTCTACCCCTCTACTGTAATTCATTTTTCCCCCTTGTATTATTTTTCCCTTTCCCCTAACTTCCTCTTCCTGAGGGTCTCCTTCCAATTTCATGAAATTTCCATTCGCTCTTTCTTTCCATCCCACGTCTCATCCATATTTAATGTTAATCTTCTTCTCATGCTCTTCATCCCTACTGTATTCTTAGTTACTCTCCTTATATCAAAGAAGACATTTGACATTTGTTATTTAGGGATTGGCTAGCTTCACTTAGCATAATCTGCTCTAATGCCATGCATTTTTCTGCAAATTCTTTGATTTTTGTCATTTTTTAATGCAGAGTAATACTCCATTATGTATAAATGCCACATTTTTATGCATTCATCTTTTGAAGGGCATCTAGGTTGGTTTCACAGTCTTGCTATTGTGAATTGTGCTGCTATGAACATCGATGTAGCAGTATCCCTGTAGCATGCTCATTTTAGGTCTTTGGGGAATGGACCGAGAAGGGGATTAGCTGGGTCAAATGGTGGTTCCATTCCCAGCTTTCCACGAAATCTCCATACAGCTTTCCAAATTGGCTGCACCAATTTGCAATCCCACTAGCAATGTACAAGTGTACCATTTTCCCCACATCCTCGCCAACACTTGTTGTTGTTTGACTTTATAATGGTTGCCAATCTTACTGGAGTGAGATGGTATCATAGGGTGGTATTGATTTGCATTTCTCTGACTGCTAGAGATGGTGAGCATTTTTTCATGTACTTGTTGATGGATGGTATGTCCTCCTATGAGAAGTGTCTGTTCAGGTCCTTGGCCCATTGGTTGATTGGGTTATTTGTTATCCACTAATTTTTTGAATTCTTTGTATACTCTGGATATTAGGGCTCTATCTTAAGTGTGAGGAGTAAAGATTAGTTCCCAGGATGTAGGCTCCCTCTTTACATCTTTTACCGTTTCTTTTGCTGAGAAAAAACTTTTTAGTTTGAGTAAGTCCCATTTGTTGATTGAAGTTATTAACTATTGTGCTATGGGTGTCCTATTGAGTTATTTGGAGACAGACCCCACAGTATGTAGATCATAGCCAACTTTTTATTCTATCAGATTCCGTGTCTCTGATTTGATATCTAGCTCCTTGATGCATTTTGAGTTAACT
Organism: Callospermophilus lateralis; assembly: GCF_048772815.1. Taxonomy (NCBI): domain Eukaryota; kingdom Metazoa; phylum Chordata; class Mammalia; order Rodentia; family Sciuridae; genus Callospermophilus; species Callospermophilus lateralis. Next base: position 1,063,192 of record NW_027513519.1, on the reverse strand, counting down.
TTTGTGCATGGCGAGAGAAAGGGATTCAGTTTCATTTTGTTGCATATGAATTTCCAGTTTTCCCAGCACCATTTGTTGAAGATGCTATCCTTCCTCCATTGCATTCTTTTAGCCTCTTTATCAAATATAAGATAGTTGTAGTTTTGTGGATTGGTTTCTGTGTCCTCTATTCTGTACCATTGGTCCACACACCTGTTTTGGTACCAGTACCATGCTGTTTTTGTTCCTATTTCTCTGTAGTATAGTTTGAAATCTGGTATCACTATACCACCTGATTCACACTTCCTGCTTAGCATTGTTTTTGCTATTCTGGTTCTTTTATTTTTCCATATGAATTTCATGATTGCTTTCTCTATTTCTACAAGAAATGCCATTGGGATTTTGATTGGCATTACATTAAACCTTTAGAGAACTTTTGGTAATATCACCATTTTGATGATGTTAGTTCTGCCTATCCATGAACAGGGTATATTTTTCCATCTTTTAAGATCTTCTATTTCTCTCTTTAAGGTTCTGTAGTTTTCTTTGTATAAGTCTTTCACTTCTTTTGTTAGGTTGATTCCCATGTATTTTATTTTTTATGAGGATATTGTGAATGGAGTGTTTGTCCTCATTTCCATTTCAGAGGATTTGTCACTGATATACAGGAATGCCTTTGATTTATGCATGTTGATTTTATATCCTGCCACTTTGCTGAATTCATTTATTAGCTCTAATAAATTCTTTGTAGACCCTTTGGGTCTGCTAGGTATAGAATCATGTCTCCTGCAAATAGTGATAATTTAAGTTCTTCTTTTCCTATTTTTATGCCTTTAATTTCTTTCGTCTAATTGCTCTGGCCAGTGTTTCCAGAACTATGTTGAACAGAAGTGGTGAGAGAGGGCATCCCTGTCTTCTTCCAGATTTTAGAGGTAATGCCTTCAATTTTTCTCCATTCAGAATGATGCTAGCCTGAGGCTTAGAATAGATTGCTTTTACAATATTGACGGATGTTCCTGTTATCCCTAGTTTTTCTAGAGTTTTGAAAATAAAGGGATGCTGTACTTTGTCGAATGATTTTTCCGCATCTATTGAGATGATCATATGGTTCTTATTTTTAAGTCTACTGATGTGATGAATAACATTTATTGATTTCTGTATATTGAACCAGTCTCGCATCCCAGGGATGAATCCTACTTGATCATGGTGCACAATTTTCTTGATATATTTTTGTAACCAATTTATCAAAATTTTATTGAGGATTTTTGCATTTTTTCTAAAATAGCTTGAAAAGTATTGGTATTAATTCCTTTTTAATGGTTTTGTAAAACTCTTCTCTATATCCATCTGGTCTTGGGCTTTTCTTAGTTGGTAGTCTTTTGATGGTTTATTCTATTTCCTCAATTGATATTGGTCTGTTTAGGTTTTCTATATCCTCCTCACTCAATCTGGGCAGATCATATGACTTAAGAAATGTATAGATGCTTTCACTATTTTCTATTTTATTGGAGTATAAGAATTCAAAAAAATGTATGATTATCTTCTGTATTTCTGAAGTGTCTCTTGTGATATTGCCTTTTTCATCCCGTATGCTAGTAATTTGAGTTCTCTCTCTTCTTCACTTTATTAGCATGGCTAAGGGTCTGTCGATTTTATTTATTTTTTCAAAGAACCAACTTTTAGTTTTGTCAATTTTTTCAATTGGTTCTTTTGTTTCGATTTCTTTAATTTCAGCTCTGATTTCAATTATTTCTTGCCTTCTACTTCTTTTGCTGTTGTTTTGCTCTTCTTTTTCTAGGATTTTGAGATGAATTATGAGATCATTTGTTTGTTTTTTTTTTTTGTTTGTTTTTTTTAAAGGAATGAACTCCAAGCAATGAATTTTCCTCTTAGAACTGCTTACAATGTGTCCCACAGATTCCAATATGTTGTGTCTGTGTTTTCATTTATCTCTAAGAATTTTTTAATTTCCTTTTTGATGTCTTCTATAACCCATTGATCATTCAGTTACCTATTGTTCATTCTCCAAGAGATGAATGATTTTTCCTTCCTTCTTTTATCGTTGATTTTTAGTTTCATTCAATTATGATCAAATAAGATGCATGGTATTATCTCCACTCCTTTATATTGTCTAAGAGTTGCCCTGTGACATAATATATGATCTATTTTTTGAGAAGGATCCATGTGGTTCTGAGAAAAAAAGTGTAACTGCTTGATGTTGTGTGGTATATTCTATATATGTCAATTAAGTCTAGGTTATTAATTGTGTTATTGAGCTCTATTGTTTCCTTATTCAACTTTTGTTTGGAAGATCTGTCCAGTGGTGAGAGAGGTGTGTTAAAGTCTCCCATGATTATTGTATGGTGGTCTATTAGACTCTTGAAATTGAAAAGAGTTTTTTTGATGAACATAGCTGCACCATTGTTTGGGGCATATATATTTATGGTTGTTATGTCTTGTTGGTGTATCGTTCCCTTGAGTAGTATGTAGTGTCCCTCTTTATCCCTTTTGATTAACTTTGGCTTGAAATCTGTTTTATTTGATATTAGAATGAACACTCCTGCTTGTTTCCGAAGTCCATATGAGTGATATGATTTTTCCAACCTTTCACCATCAGTCTATGTATGTCTTTTTCTATCAAATGAGTCTCCTTTAGGCCGCATATTGTTGGTTATTTTTTTGTGATCCATTCTACTAGACTGTGTCTTTTAATTGGTGAGTTTAAGCCATTAACATTTAGGGTTATTATTGAGATATGTCTTGTTCTTACAGCCATAGTTGTTTAGTTATGTTACTAAATATGGTTCGTTTTCCTCATTGATTATTTTCCCCTCTTTACTGTCCTACCTCCTACTGTTGGTTTTCATTGATATTTTCCATTTCCTCTTCCTGTAATGTTTTTCTGAGGATGTTTAGAAGAGATGGTTTTCTAGCTGCATATTCTTTTAACTTTTTTTTATCGTGGAAGTTTTTAATTTCATCTTCCATCCTGAAGCTTAATTTTGCTGGATACATGCTTCTTGATTGGAATTTCTTTTCAGTGTTTGAAATATGTTGTTCCAGGATCTCCTAGCTTTCAGAGTCTGTGTTGAATGATCAGCTGTTATCCTGATTGGTTTTCCCCTTAAGTGTATTCTATTTCCTTTCTCTTGTGGCTTTTAAAATTCTCTCCTTATTCTATATGTTGGGCATCTTCATTATAATGTGTCTAGGTGTGGATCTCTTATGATTTTGCACATTTGGCGTTCTGTTGGCTTCTAGGATTTGGGATTTTGTCTCATTCTTCAAGTCTGGGAAGTTTTCTCATATTATTTCATTGAATAGATTGCTCATTCCTTTGGTTTGGACCTCTATACCTTCCTGTATCCCAATGACTCTTAAGTTTGGTGTCTTTATGTTATCCCATATTTATTGGATGTTCTGCTCATGGATTATTAACAGTCTTGCTGAGCTGTCTATGTTCTTTACGAGTTGAAATACTTTGTCTTCATTGTCTGATGTTCTATCTTCTAAGTATTCTACTCTGCTGGTAGTATTCTCAATTGAGTTTTTAAGTTGGCTCATTGCTTCCTGCATTTCTAGGATTTCTGTTTGTTTGTTTTTTTTAACCTCTATCTCCCTGTATAGTTGATCTTTTGCTACTTGAATTTTTATGTAATTCATTGTCGAAGTGATCATTCATTGTCTGATTTTGCTGTCTAATGTCTTCCTTGAAACTCCAGAACATCTGAAGCATGTATATCCTGAATTCTTTATCTGACATTCCATCTGCTGCAGCTATTACCTCTCCTAAAGTTGAGTTGACCTGCATTGCTTGTGGTCCTTTCTTTCCTTGTCTTTTCATACTGCTCACGTTACTTTCTACTTGGTGAAACTTTTGGCTTTTTAAAATGTTCCCCCTATATATTTATATTGCTCTTGTTTAGTGTAAAAGTCTCCATTGCAGGGGCGGTCGGCAGCTATGCTGCTCCTCCAATTGGGGTTATCTGTCTACCATGCTGACCGGCCACTGGGCCTGTTGTGCCGGTCGGTCGCAGGTCTGCCTTCCTTGCAGCCATGGGTGGCAGCTGGACTTTCCCCCTCCTCCAATTGGTGAGCCGTATTTACCACACCCTCGAACCCCTGGGCTTCTTCTGCCAGTCTGTTGCAAGTCTGCCTACCTTGCAGTCATGGTCTGCGGCTCTTCTCTGCACTTACTAAAATTGGGGTGACGTGTCAATCACACTAGTGGGTCACTCTGCCTGTCCTGGGCGCATGTGGCAGCTCTGCTGTTCCCCTACTCCAATTGGGGTGATTTGACTACCATGCCAGTGGGCCTCTGAGCCTGTTCCGGATGTGGGTGGAGGCTCTGCTCTGCCCCTATTCCAATTGGGATGACGTGTCTACCATGCCGGCAGGCGGTTGGCCCTGTTCCCTCAGTCGGTCGCAGGTCTGCCTACCTTGCGGGCACAGGCGGCGGCTCTGCTCTGCCCCTACTCCAAATGGGGTGACGTGTCTGCCGTGCCAGCAGGCCGCTGGGCCTCTTCTGCCGGTTGGTCCCAGGTCTGCCTAACTTGTGGGCGTGGGTGGCAGCTCTGCTCTGCCCCTACTCCAATTGGGGTGTTATGACTACCATGGCGACAGGTCTCAGGGCCTGTTCCGGGAGCAGGCGGTGACTCTGCTTGGACCCTTCTCCAATTAGGGTAACGCATCTACCATGCCGGCAGGCCGCTGGGCCTGATCCGCCAGTCGTTTGCAGATCTGCCTACCTTGCAAGCACGGGTGGTGGAGATGTTCTGCCTCTCCTCCAATTGATGTGACGTGGTTACCACGCCTGCGGACCACTGGGCCTCTTCTGCAGGTCGGTCGCAGGTCTGCCTACCTTGCGGGCTCGGGAGGCAGATCTGCTCTGCCCCTACTCCAATTGGGGTGACATGACTACCATGCCAGCGGGTCGTTGGGCTTATTCCAGATGCGGGTGGTGGCTCTGATCGGGCCCTACTCTAATTGGGGTGACGTGACTACAACGCCTGCGGTTCGCTTGTCCTGTTCCAAGCACAGGCGGCAGTTCTGCTCTGCCCTTAGTCCAATTGGGGTGATGTGTCTACCACGCCGGTGGGTCGCTGGGCCTGTTCCGGGCATGGGCGGTGGCTTTGCTCTGCCCTTCTGGCTTGATGACAAAGTGAGAGAGACTCGGGTGTTTGTGACTCACTTTCTTTACCAGGAGACCAACTGTTTCTGTTGCCACTGGTATCGATGAAGTTACCTCCCCCACTGCTTTCTGACATCAGATCTCTGCCATGTTGGTATCCCATGTGAATGGCAGCATTTCATTCCCTTTGCCAGGTTACCAAAGCAACGGGTGAGTCCTGACCGGCCCTCACAAGCCCTGTCTCAATCCTGTTGCCACTGCTTATGAAGGCTCGGTTGATATTTAACTCCACAGTATTCAGCAGGACCCAGACTGAGAAGCAGTTTCCACAGGTTCTTTAGCCCTGGGCCAGAGCAGTTCCGGGACCCGGAAATCAGCTGCTCCGGGTTAGGTGTATGTTCTGATAGGAGCAGGCTCCAAGAAGTAATTTCTTTGGGTTCTTTAGCACTGAGCCTTAGTAATTTGTCTGCAAGATGCAGGCGAATGGCAGCCAGAAATTACCTATTCTACATCTGAATGAGCTGCGATCAGTCGAAAACAGGGATGGTGATGTCAGCTCTCCAAGATGGTGGCCGCTGGCTTCCTCTGTGGTCTGACCGGTTTGCAGAACTGAATTGGACAGCTTCTTTCCCCCGTCTCATACCCAGAATTCAGCACTGAGCACAGTGACTGCACAGCTGGCAGGAGCCCGCAGAATCCACAGCACTGTGTATTTGCGTTGCTATCTCGTCGTTTCCCAGCGGGCACCGCAGACTCTAGCCGCTGGGCAATTTGCTGAATAAGCAGCGTGACCCTCCGTGCAGAAAAATCGCTCGCATTTGAGGCCCTGTAGCTGGTCCTCATGCGATAGAAATCCTTCCTCTAGGTTCTGGAGGACCCCAATTTTGCTGGAAATTCCTAACAAGATAGCTTTTAACCGTTCTAACTCGTCATTCTTCCACAAAGTGACACAGTACACAGGGGTGATGAACTCCCTTCGCCGCCATCATATGATTCCATGAAGTTAGTTTTCTGTACTAGGAAACAAATAGGTATTTCAGGTGCATGAATATTTCTGAGAATAATCTTGTGAAAATTGGATTATAAATCCACATACATGAATATGAATGAATTTATTGAGTGTATAATAAGACACATATATTTCATATTTTGAAAAATCAGGAGAGTGAATATATATATATATATATATATATATATATATATATATATATATATATATTACACACACACACACACACACAGACATTAAAAATTAGCATTATGTATGCCAATGAAATTCACCATGAAATAATTATCATCCACAGATCCAAAAATATTGCTATTACTGAACATGGATTTAATTTGTTCAACTAGGAAGCTCACCCATAGGTTGAATTTTCAGTTCCAACAGAGTTTAGGAGGAGTGATCTCTTCTAACAATTTGTATCTGCCAAATCAGGTACCTCACAAATATGTACGTGTGATACCATGTAGGATTCTATATGTGCATATAAAAATACATGTGCTGAATAGGCAACAGAGAAAGGGAGACAGGAATTCACATTTTTCTTAACTTTAAAAACACATTGCGAACCATTTCAATTAAAAAATGACTAAATTTATAACACCAACAATTTATCATGCAAAAGGCAAGTCCAAATATACACCATGCCTCCTCTGAACTGCTTGTATTTCTATTCTGTTTCGGTTATTTTTCTCCATTATATTAGGATTAGTAGTCAGAGATTAGTAGGGTATGGGTTATTATCAGGGATTAAGTATTTTGAATAGAAAATAGGAAAATGAATTCAATGTATATGCAAATATGTGCTACACAAAAATCTTCCAACTCTCATCCACAACAATGCCTTGACATTACTTCGTGCAAAGTAAGACACAATTAAAGGAGAAGAGTTAGAAAATCTGTGAATACATATCTGGAATGGAAAATGCTCAGGAGTTCACAACCTTGGAGATGGTAGAGGAGTTTCCAAAAGTAAGGGACAGGGTAAACACTCCACAAACATGGAGCTCTGCTGGCCTAAAGACTTTGGGAAACCTCCTCTGCACTTGAAATATATGTTGTTTTCAGGGGATTTTGCTTCGTTTCTAGTAAGACCATCAAAGGTGGGTCTGCATCTATGTGACCTGGATGACATGGTTTCTTATTTCCCAATGAACATGAGGCAGCAGTGTGGAAATTTCTCTTTGTAGGTAAACTGTGGCCACTTTGGGTTAAGTGTCTCCTCGTGTGGACTGTAAAGCCATTTGGTAGTAATCCACTTTTCGTAGTGTTTCTTTATGCTGCACTGGGAGTTTGGTATTTGCTTCATGAAATACGATGAGTTCCACAGGAACAAAGTGCTTGAGGGAGTTCTGTCACTTGTGGTGGGTCAGGGTCTGCAGGAGAATGCACCAACCAGGCTTCTAACCCACAGAGCTTGCACCATTCACCATAGCAACCTGATTCTGAACATTGCCCTGAAACCTCTCCGTATAAGAAGATGCTTTTAAATACAAGGATCTGCTGGATGCAAAATGTCAGTCACAAGTCATTTGAAAGCCAATGGCAGATAAACACGGCTTCACCACAGATGTTTTATCTCATACCTGCCCACCACTGCTGTAGGCCAACTACTCAGCAGGCTCCAACTTACTGGCATCTCTCTTCTACACCATTTTCATGAAACCAAGTAAGTCAAGGCACTGTCTGGAATACTCAAGATCAGCAACAGGAATTCAATGTTTCTCCAGTGCCACCTAGTCATGGGAATTTCAAAAATTTCATGGTATTTATCTAGCCATTTTTCAAGGATGAAGTTAGAGGCACTGTGCGTTTCAAATCATTCAGGAACCATTAAATGGAGAGGAAGCTCATTTCAGTGAATGATCTGGAGAACTATCACAGGCAAGGCTTCCCAAAGAGTGGCCAAAAGGTCACATGAGGCCAGGCCAATTGAGGTCTACAATGTGAGGTCCATGTGTGTTTTGACTCTCAAGTATGGTTGCCAAGTCTTTCAGAATAAAATCATGTGATATCCTGGCTGAGATTCCCTGAGCTCTGTGGAAAGCCATCCTGGGCCTACATCTGAGTTTCCAAGGGTGACTCTCATGCGTGGCCTCCTAAAATCCCAACACAATTCAGGGCAATACTTCTCTGAGATCAGTTCTGGAACTCAGTCTCTAAGGGGAATCACACCAGAGTTCAAGCCCAGTTGGAACCAGAAATCTCTTCCAACTGCCACACAAATGACCATAATTAAAAACAAAACACTCCCACATGGCCCTCATCTTCTTCCATATAGACACTAATAATAACCTCTGGCTGGAGGTTTCCATGAGGGGCACAGTCCAACACAGTGTCTAAAATAAGCACCCTTGCACCTCATTTTTCACAACTCAGGGTTGCCTGGAAACCCTTTCTTTTAACCGGGAATGATCAAATACCCTGTCATTAATACTGCTCCACTTCTTCAATTTGAAGACTACTGACTATGGGATTTAGATTCTTTATGTGAACTTGAGTCATGAGAATTCCCAAGCACCTATGGGCTAGCCTTTGCGGGGTTTTGAAGAACTCATTTGATGCAAAGGATCCCTATTCTCACTTGATGGAGGTCAGGAACCTTAAAGAGGATGTCGAGAAACTTCATCCACAATGAATGCTTTTTGGTAATTTTGGATTTGGGTGCACACATGGAATTTTTCATCAGGTGCTGAGAATCTAAGCCACAGTCTCACACAGGGCCATAAATGCTGATTCATACACATCCCTTTCCAAAGCAATTAAGCAAAGAGCCACAGATGATGCCAATTTATTTCCATTTGAAACCTGCTTTCTTCAGGCTTCACAAGGGGTGGCCTGAGGCAAAGACCTTCCTGACATTCAGGGCAGTAGAAGAATAGGTAAGCAAATGGCCCAAACACTGTTTCTCCACTGAGAATTTCCTGGTCACACTGATATCTGAGTATTCGGAGATGCTAGAAATTCCCATCAGCTATCCAGTACATGGCCATGTCACAGAGCTTGGAGGTGGTACATTATTTGGACACAAAATCATGAGCCTATTCTGGAGAGTGGCCATAACTCAGGAAGAAAACAGGAACTTAGGAAGATTTTATGTGTTGCCCATTGATAAGGGAAGTCACAGTCCATTCATCAATTGGGCTGGATGAATGATGGGAAGCTTTCTACTAGACAGGACACATCTATTGATGCATTCTCATTTCTAATGTCTACAACCATGGACACGGTGGGATACACAGACAGAGAAACAATCGCCTTGTCATACTACTTACTAGAAACAATTCATTTCAAACCAAACAAACCGCCTTTCCTACCTATTCTCAAAACATCAGACAAAACCACAAACCCACACCCACACCCACAAAGTCACCTCCTTCCCCCAAAAAGGTCTGTGACTATCCTGAGTGTCCTCTGACTGGTGGGCCATACTGTGTTCACCTGAAATAGCCTGTCCTGTCTCAGATCTGGTCTCTTTGGTCAACATTGTTAAGTTGTCAGGAGCCAATGGTGAGCCACTTACCTGCTTTCTCAAGAAAGGCCACTCTTCAGAGCTTTCCTGGCATTTGGCCATCCTCACATCATCAGGTACCAAGAAAGACTTACTCTGTCTTTGGTAAATCCAAACATTTGAGAGCACTAGGACTGGGTCTGGGACAGAATTTCGGTGCCTTGCCTCCTGGATCCCAAGTTCAGAGAGTTCCATCACCAAGGATGTGAGGTGAGGTCACTTCCTTCAGGAACTGAATGAGGTCACTGCCTTGGCAACCACGTTGTCCTAACAGTTGCTTCCAAGGGTCCCATGAAATGGAGGCTGCCCCTACTTCCTGTGACACTTTCACATGTTAGAATGGTATATCAACCATAGGCACCCAGGAACAGCTCTCCACACAGGCCTGGTTTGGTCCTTCATCTCTACATTAAGAAGAGAGTGGCTGATTCATACACATCCCTTCATCCTGCCCAGGTTTTTTGCAATGGAAGATGACTTTTGCTCTCTAAGTTCTTTCATAGCTGCCTACAACTTCTCCAGGTATCTTTTCTGCATGGACGTTTGATGTTCTCAGCAGTTGGAATATCCCTTACATTCCTGTATTGTAAGACCAACTCTGTCCCTGCTCTTCTGTAAAGTTAGATTGAGGGAACAGTGTATGTTTAGTGTTAATAACAGGTTCGATGTGGTTTAGGAATCATTCTGCTGCATGAATAATGGTATTGGGAACCTGTGATATTTACAAGAATATATAGGTGAAATATAAGTATGAAAACAGAAATCTAGGTAAGATTTGAAGCCCAGAAGGGCATTGGGCCCTTGATTGTGATACTTAGCTTTGATTTATTTTGTACACAGATGTCTCAGATAAATTGATATACAATTGCATAGGACCTTGTACCTTGGATGATTGATTGTCAAAGAGAACTTCCAGTCAAAAAGCGACAGTCGATAGGATTAGGAAGATATTTGGTAGGTTTAGAAAGGAGAGTGAGTACTGGATTTGGACCAAAATTTCTTTAGCTCTAGGGTTTCAGGTAGAGTGGATGTAAATGTCAGCACATGTGAAGAGTCAGTCACAATTATGAACTCTGGAAAATATGTAGGAAAGCACTATCAATAGAGACATTAGGAATTCTGGCAAATTATAGTCGGTAGTGAAAGGTTAATAAAATTAGTACTTGTCACTTCCTGTTTTTCTGTATGCTTAACAAAACACTGTTGAAATCTTGAGAACTGTTTGCTAATCTTATTCCCAGAATGTGCTGTCCCCAACTGCCAAACTGCAGAATGTACTCCCTCAACCGGTTGCACGCAAACCGCTCACTGGCCTGGACCCATCAATAAACTTCCCCCCCTGCCCTCTCCAAGGAAACTATATAAGCTCTGCTTAAGCTGTTCTCAGGGCTCTCTGCTCTATTCAAGTGAGCTCTGAGCCCCAGCATGCTGGACACCCAAAAAACCCTTTGCGTTGGCATCAGACAGTCTCTTGGTGGTCTCTTTCCCTGATTGTCACTGCACCTTTACATATGGAGGTTCCACCGAGATCGAGCAACGGCGGACGAGAGACCCCAACAGACTCCTCTCGGGATAAGAAAGGCACCTTTTTCTGGTTTCAGGTTTCAGGTCAGCGCTTGGCAAAATGGATGTCGATGAAGAGCGTGCGCTCTCTCTGACGGTGGCTGACAGTCATGTCACAGAGCTACAGGCCACGTCCCTGGGGGACGCCACAGAGGACTTGGGAAATCGAGGAACAATAGTCTGCATGACTCAGTGATATTTTGTTTCACATTCGGTATTGCCAGCCCATCGGGTATTTCCTACTACTCAGTACTGTTCTCAGTGTTGGACGTCCATATCCTTTCTTTATTGTCTTGTCTTGTCTGTGTCATGTGTTGTTGCTTTTACTGTTTGTGTATCTATCATTATGGGACAGAGCACTTGAATGCCTCTGTCCCTGACCCTTGATCACTGCACCAAAGTTCGCTTAAGGGCTCAGAATCTTTCTTTTTCAGTAAAACGCTGGACATGGCAGACTCTGTGTTCCTCAGAATGGCTCACCATTGGATTTGGATTGCCCCTAGAAGGATCTTTCTACTTCCCACTAATTTAAAAAGTCAGAGATATTGGCTTTCAGCCAGGGCCACAAAGATACCTGTGAAGATGGCCACTGCCTATCAACCTGGGACGAGGGGAATCAACATCGATATCAAGAAAGAGACTTTGTCTACATAAGAAGACATCAGGTGTCATCCATGGAACCCCGCTGGAAAGGACCATAGCAGGTGCTAATTATAACACCTACAGCAGTAAGTTAGACAGAATCTCTTCCTGGATCCATACCTCTCATCACAACCATGCGCCCTGTCCAGACTCTGGCTGGAAACTGTAAAAGACTGGTAACCCTTTCAAATTGTGTATTTGCCATGTGTATAAGGCTATAGACTCTACCCTTGACCACCAGTAGTCCTAACCCTCATCAGCCCGTTCAGCAGCGATGGCTGATCAAAACTCATACAGCCTACTTAGGGACCTGGTGGCCATCTCTCCACACAGATATTTGTCAGCTGGCTATACGTCTTTTCTATTGGGATATCCTTGATGAAGTGGATCCCACTAAAATTCCATTAAATCCCTTCCATACCATAGATAAAGGAAACAAACCTTATGGATGTAGGGACACGGGAGCCAGATGCAGGTTGGCTAGCCAGATTACTATGCTTGCCCGGAGGACTATCAAAGCCACAAACAGTAATGGCTGTGTTGGGGGATAGCCAACTGTAAGTCATAGGGATGTGAGCATACACGGACTGCCTGATGGAACCCAAACTCCTCATCAACTTCTGTACAGAGCAATGGCCATAATACCAATTAGATAACCAAAACCGAATGCCCCCAGAGGGGTCTCTAGATCCTCAATTTCTGCGTGACCTTTTTAAATTCTGCAAGTGCTCAAAAGTGTGAAAGGAGATTCCCCTACGTGGAGGCCTTTTCTCTCCTTTGCTCACATCCTGAACTATGCTTCTCCAATAGATCCTCACCCTCAGCCTTCTGCTCCAGACTCTCTGCTCTCACTCTCACCTTAGCAACCTGATTTCTCCCCTCCAATTACTAGATCAAAACCCCAAACCTCTGCGGTTCCCAGACCATTGCCCCCTTGTTGAGGTAGTAGGTAGTGAGGTACACCTCAACCCACTCACTCCTCTCTTCTCCTGTCATTGCCCTCACCTGGTTCCACCAGTTCCTCTTACCAGCTAACACAAAGCTCAAACAAGCTGAAAAGAGCCCTCAGACCCTTATCGAAGATGTAATGTAAATGGCCTTTAAAGTTGCTTTGTCATCACTGAAAAGAGGTTACTAAGTATTTAAAGTCCCTCTAAGGCTTTTTGGGATACTAACACCCATCTTCCCCTCTGCTCTACCTGTTCTACTTCTCAAGATTTAGTTGCTAGGAAATTCCCGAACCCCTTCCAATTATTCTTTTACATCTCTCCTACCTCATTCTCAGATCCCCGGAGCTGCTCACAGCCACGCATTCCCCGTCTTCCTTCTCTGTACCAGGCCCACAGAAAAGTCTTAACTGACCTTCTCCAGAAATCTTCAACATAGCTGAATTTAGGACTTTCAGCAAAAGAGTCTCTATAAAAGATTTCTAAGTAGATAAACTTCCTCCTTTTGTGTTTCCTTGTTCTACTTGGCCACTGGCTAAAAATATCAGCACTCCTAAGCTAGACACTCCCTTACTAGTTTTTCACAAAATATGTGAACAAGGCCTCTGGCATTTAGCTGGGGCTTCACAGAGATGGCTACAATTGTAAGATAAAGAAGTTACCAACTGGGATCCATGGTAAAAGTTGGCCAGGGGAAAAAATAAAGGGAATTAAAAGCTCTCCCTCACCCAGGTGTCCTTGAAAAGTTAACTTGCACAGAACAGAGGAAAAAAAACAGAAGAAAAACTGCTTTTTGTGAACTTCTGCAAACTGTGAACTTCTGAGCCCCTTCCCTTACATGTTGGGTACAAAATTCTGAAACTACCTTAACTTGCGGTTCCCGGGATTTAATTGATTAAAACAGAAGTAATGCCCTCTGAATCTGGTTGCAAACAAATAGGACTGTTTTCCTGTCTTTGGTACTATCTTAGGTGCCTTGCCTTGTCTGTCCCTACAACAGTATAATTCTATATACTTAAACATTGTTTATGTTTTCATGAAATGGTCAACAGATGTGATTAATTGTATAATTGTGCAAATGTTTCCCAGAGTGCTCTATCATGACGCAGGTTCATTTGAATATCAAATAGGGGGGCATAAAACTTGGTTCCAATGGGAACATATATCCCTCACTTCAGCCATCCTATTAGGAATACGTGTTGCTGCAGGGGTGGGCAGAAGAATCACTGCCTTGGTCCATGGTACACAACAAATGACCCAAATAGAAGCAGCAATAGACCAAACCTTAAAGATATTAGAAACCTCCATCACAGCATTGCAGGAATCTTTATCCTCTCTCTCTGAAGTTGTTTTACAGAACAGTCTAGGATTGGACCTCCTCTTCATGAGACAAGAGGGCCTTTGTTTTGCATTGATGGAAGAATGTTGTTTTTATGCCTACCATACTGGAGTTGTAAAAAAATCTATGAGTAAATTAAAAAGACGACTTGAAGAGCATCAACGAGAGAAAGAGGCCCCAAAATGGTGGTTTGAATCTTGGTTCACAAAGTCCCCCTGGTTAACTACGCATTTATCAACCCTGGCCGGTCCAATAATAATCCTCATATTATTGCTAACTATAAAACGCTGTTTGCTCAACCATGTAATTTATTTTCTCCAAGCTCAAATTGGACAAGTTAAACTTATGGTAATACCCCACTAGCAGACATATAATGTGACACCCCCCAATGATCACTTTTATGATTAAAAGTAGCCAGAAGAAGAAGTGGGGAATGAAAGGTTAATAAAATATATACTTGTCACTTCCTGTTTTTCTGTACACTTAACAAAACACTGTTGAAATCTTGAGAAATGTTTGCCAATATTGTTCCCAGAATGTGCTGTCCCCAACTGCCAAACTGTACTCTCTCACCGGGTTGCATGCAAACTGCCCACTCACCCTGACACATCAATAAACTTCCCTCCCTGCGCTCGCAAAAAAAAAGTATATAAGCTCTGCTTAAGCTGTTCTCAGGGCTCTCTACTCGATTCAAGTGAGCTCTGAGCCCCAGCATGCTGGACCCCCAATAAACCTTTTGCTGTTACATGAGATAAACTCTTGGTGGTCTCTTCTTCCAACGCTCGCCCGACCGTTACTTACATGATTGAATGTAGAAGAGAACATCCAGTCAAAAAGGGATAGTTGGTAAGATTAGGAATATAGTCTGTAGGTTTAGGAAGAAGAGTGAGAATTGGATTTGGACCAAAAGTTCTTTAGCAATAGAGTTTCGGTTAGAGAGTGAATGTAAATGTCACCACATGTGAAGAATGAGTCACAATGATGAACTGGGGAAAATATGTAGGAAAGCAGATATCAATAGAGACATTAGGAAATCAGGGAAAGTATAAAGTGAGTGATAGGATTAGACATTATCAACAGGGTTGTGTTTCAATATATAATCTTAGGAAGAAACAAATATGTAATCACCAATTAGATTGACATTTGAGAGCATTAGGCAACCTGGACATGGAGGTTTTTAGTAATCCAGGTTCACTTTCTATTTAGCCTTTGGTACAATCATAAGTGTGACTTTTGCATTTTGTGTTCAGAATATTACTGTGATAAAATGTATATGTACATCAGGTGACATGAGTATTTCTTCCACCATTTCTGGCAGCAATATTTTGAAGACGTATAAATTAGTATTGGGGATACAAAGAGGTGTACACTGTGTCTATGAATATAGAAGTAATGCATGAATTAACAATACTGTGAATAAATAATTTAACTGATTCCACTTTAAATAATGGATTGATAGAATTGATATCTGAAAATATATAAGAAATCTTATATTGATATATAATCATTCATTCCAACGAGTTATACATCTAATGGTAATATTAGGGTTATATTTTATCATGAAAGATGTGTGATTTCTGCTTCAAAACTGAGTATGGAAATGGAAAATAATGTGTTTGGAAAGAAGTCTCATGAATAGACCAGTCAAGAAACATAGAGAAATGCATGTGTTCTGAAGTAGGAAGTGATTGAAAGTGACACAAATGCAAATAATTTTGCTAACTTGTGGATGAAATACATATCCTATGATTTGCATAAACTGAAGAAATAGTAAAGTACCAGTGTTTAATGAAAATGAACGTCAAAATATACACCATGTCCCATAGTAATCTACTTGGATTGATGTTAAACTGGGTTAGTTACTGTAGAAATATTAGAATTTGTATGCACCATTCACTGATGTTAGTTGTCCATACTGGAAAACAAATATGTATTTCAAGTGGATGAATATTTCTGAGAATAATCTTGTGAAAAGTTGATTATAAATCCACATACATAAATATGAATGAATTTAGGATATGTAAAAGAAGACACATGTATTTCGTATTTTGAAAAATCTGGAGAGTGTGTGTGTGTATACACACACACACACACACACACACACACACATACACACATAGACACACAGAGACATTAAAAAGTAGCAATATATATGCCAATCGAAATTCATGTTGAAATACATATCATCCAAAGATCCAAAAATATTTAATTTATTGAACATGGATTTGTGTATAATGCTGTTCAACTAGGAAGCTGCCCCATAGGTTAAATTTTCAGTTTCAACAGCGTTTAGGAGGAGTGATCTTTTCTCAAAATTTGTATCTGCCAAGTCAGCCACATCACAAGAATGTACATGTGATACCAGCTAGGATTCTATATGTGAATATAAAAATACATGTGCTGAATAGGCTACAGACAAACTGAGACAGGAATTCACATATTTGTTAAATGTAAAAACACATGGAGATCTATGTCAACTAAAAATTGACTAGATTTATAACTCCTACCCTATATAATGCAAAAGGCAAATCCAACTATACACCATGCCTCCTCTGAACTGCTTGGATTTCTATTATGTTTGGGTTATTGTTCTCCATCATATTAGGATTAGTAGTCAGAGTCTAGTAGGGAATGGGTTAGTGTCAGGGATTCAGTATTTCAAATGGAAAATTGGAAAATGAATCCAATGTGTATGCAAATATGTGCTACAAAAAAATCGTCCAACTCTCATCCACAACAATGCCTTGACATTACCTTCACCCCAGGTAAGACACAATTAGAGGAGAAGAGTTAGAAAATCTGTGAATATATATCTGTAGTGGAATATGCTCAGGAGTTCACAACTTTGGAGGTTGTAGAGCAGTTTCCAAAAGTAAGGGACAGGGTAAACACTCCACAAACATGGAGCTCTGTTGGCCTAAAGACTTCTTGAAAAACTGCCTCTGAGGTTGGGCACTTGAAATATATGTTGTTGTCAGGAGCTTTAGCTTCCTTTGTAGTGAGACCATCAAAGCTGGGTCTGCATCTATATGACATAAAGGACTTGGTTTCTTATTTTCCAATGAAACTGAGGCAGCAGTGCTGATTTCTCTCTTTGTATGTAAACTGTGGCCACTGGGGGCTAAGTGTCACCCCATGTGCTTAGTTAGGGTTAATAACAGGTTCGATTTGGATTAGGAATCATTCTGAGCGATGAATAATGGTATTGGGAAAGTGCGATATTTACAAGAATATATAGGTGAAATATAAGTATGAAAACAGAAATCTAGGTAAGATTTGAACCCCAGAAGGGCATTAGGCCCTTGATTTGGATACTTAGCTTTGACTTACGTTCTGCACGGATGTCTTAAATAAATCCATATACAATGTCATAGGAACTTGTACCTTGGATGATTGAATGTCATGAGAATATTCAGTCAAAAAGCTATAGTCGGTAGGATTAGGAAGCGTGTCGGTAGGTTTAGAAAGAATAGTGATTATAGGTTTTGGAGAAAATGTTTTTAGCAATAGGGTTTCTGTTAGAGAGTGAATTTAAATGTCAGCACATGTAAAGAGTCAGTCACAATGATAAACTGGGAAAATATTTAAGAAAGCAGATATCAATATAGACATTAGGAATTCAGGCAAAGTATAAAGTGAGTGATAGGATTAGACATTTTCAACAGGCTTGAGGTTGTATATATAATCTTAGGAGGAAACAAATATATAGTCACCAATAGGATTGACATTTGAGAGCGGGAGCAACCTGGACAGGAATGTTTTTAGTAATCCATGCTCACTTTTCATTTAGGCTTTGGTACAATCATAAGTGTGACCTTTGCATTTTGTTTCCAGAATATTACTGTGATAACATGTATATGTAGATCAGGTGACATGAGTATTTATACCACCATTTCTGGGAGCAATATTGTAAAGACATATAAGTTAGTACTGGGGGTACAAATAGGTGTACCCTGTGTCTATGAATATAGAGATAATGCATGAATAGACCATACTGTGAATAAATAGTATAACTAGTTCCAAATTTAAATAATGGATTGAATTGATATCTGAAAATATACAGGAAATCCCATATCGATATATATACATTCATTAAAACCAAATATACATCTAATGGTAATATTACGGTTATGGTTCATCATGAATGATGTGAGAGTTTTGCTTCAAAAGTGATTAGGGAAATCGAAAATACTGTGTTTGGAAAGAAATCTCATGAAAAGACCAGTCAAGAAACATGGAGTTATACATGTGTTCCGAAGCAGGAAGTGATTGAAACTGAAAAAAATGCCTATAAATTTTCGAATTTGTGGATGAAATATATATCCTATTATGTGCATAAACTGAAGAAATTGCAATGTACCAGTGTGGAATAAAAATGAATTTCAAAATACACATCATGTCCCATAGGAATCTATTTGTGTTGATGTTAAACTGGGTAAGTTCCTGTAGAAATACAAGAATTTGTATGCACCATTCACTGAAGATAGTTCTCAGTACTAGGAAACAATTATGTATTTAAGGTGTGTGAATATTCCTGAGAATAATCTCGTGAAAAGTTGATTAAAAATACACATACATGAATATGAATTAATTTAGGGAGTGTATAATAAGACAAATAATTTATATTTTGAAAAATCAGGAGAGTATGTATACACACACACACACAAACACACACACACAGAGACTTTAAAAAGTAAAAATATATATGCCAATCGAAATTCACCATGAAATATATATCATTCACAGATCAGAAATATTTATTTTACTGAACATGGATTTTTGTGTAAAGTTGTTCAACTAGGAAGCTCACCCATTGGTTGAATTTTCAGTTCCAGCAGCGTTTAGGAAGAGTGAACTTTTCTAACAATTTGTATCTGCCAAGTGAGCCACCACACAAGAATGCACATGTGATTCCAGGTACGATTCTATATGTGCATATAAAATTACATGTGCTGAATAGGCTGCAGAGAAAGGGAGTCAGGTATTCAAACATTTGTTAACTTTAGAAATACATGGAGAACTATTTCAACAGAAAATTGACTAGATTTATAACTCCTACTCTATAAAATGCAAAAGGCAAGTCCAACTATACAACATGCCTCCTCTAAACTGCTTATATTTCTATTCTGTTTCGGTTTTTATTCTCCTTAATATTAGGATTAGTTGTCAGAGTCTAGTAATGTAGTGGTTAGTGTCAGGGATACAGTATTTCGAATAAAAACTTGGAAAATGAATCCAATGTGTATGTAAATATATGCTACACAATAGGCCTGCAATTAATAATGCTCTGTTTCTCCATTTTGAGGCCTACTGACTGTGAGGAATAGATTTGTTATGTGATTTGGAGTCATGTGAAACCCAGGCACCTCATCCGGTCTTTGAAGAACTCTTTTGACCCTAAAAATCCCTATTTTTACATGATGGAGGTCAGGAACCTAATACAGGAAGCAAGAGACTTCATCCACAATTACTGATCTTTTTGCCATTTTGGTTTTGGATGCACACATGGGATCTTTCAGGTGCTGAAAATCTAAGCCACAGACTCACACAGAGCCAAGAGGATGATTAAGACACATTCCCTTCTAAAGCAATTAAGCAAAGAGCCACAGGTGATGCTCATTTACTTCCATTTGAAAGCAGTTTTCTTCAGGCTTCACAAACTGGTGGTCTGAGGCAAAGACCTTCCTGACATTCAGGTCAACAGAACAGTAGGTAAGCAAAAGGCACAAAGCAGAATTTCTCTACTGAGACTTTACTGGTCACACTGATATCTGAGTTTTCTGAGATGCTCCCCATTCCCTTCAGCTGTCCAGTACATGGCCATGTCACAGAGCTCGGAGGTGGTACATATCTTAGACAAAAAACCATGAGCCTATTCTGGAAAGTGGCCAGAATTCAGGAAGAAAACAGGAACTAAGGAAAATAGTAGGTGTTGCCCATCGATAAGGCAAGCCACAGTCCATTCATAAATTCGGCAGGATGTGTGCTGGGATGCTTTCTTCTTGTCTGGACACATGCATTGATGCATTCACTTTTCTAATATCTACAACCACGGACAAAGTGGTCATGTCAAATGACTTATTAAAAACAGTCCACTCCAAACCAAACAAACTGCCTTTCCTACCTATTCTCAGAACATGAGCCAAAACCACAAACTCACATCCACACCCACAAAGGCACATCCTTTACCCAAGTAGGTCTGTGACTATCAAGAGTGTCCTCAGACTGATGGGCCATACTATGTTCCCCCGAAATGGCCTGTCTGTCTTAGATCTGGTCTCCTTTACCAACTCTGTAAAGTTGTCAGGAGCCATTGGTGAGTCACTACCTGCTTTCTCAGGAAAGGCCCGTCTTCAGAGCTTTCCTGGCATTTAATCATCCACACATCAGTATGTACGAAAAAAGACTGACGCTGTCCTTGGTAAATCCAAAAAGTGAACCCACTTGGAAAGGGACTGGGACTGGCTCTGGGTGCCTGGCTTCCTGGATCCCAAGTTCAGAGAGTTCCATCACCAAGGAAGTGAGGTAGGTCACTTCCTTCAGGAACTGAATGAGGTCACTGCCTTGGCAACCACTTTGTCTTAACATTTGCTTCCAAGTGTTCCATGAGAGAGGCTGCCTCTACTTCCTGTGTCACATTCACAAGTTAGAATGGTATACCAACCATAGGCACCTGGGAACACTCAGAGTCTAGTAGGGTATGGGTTAGTGTCAGAGATTCAGTATTTCAAATATAAAATAGGAAAATGAATCTAATGTGTATACAAATATTTGCTAGACAAAAATCTTCCCACTGTCCTCCAGAACAATGCCTTGATATTTCCTTCGCCCCAAGTAAGACACAATTAGTGGAGAACAGTTTGAAAATCTGTGAATATATATCTGGAAAGGAAAATGCTAAGAAGTTCACAACCTTGGAGGTGGTAGAGGAATTTTCAAAAGTAAAGGACAGGGTAAACATTCCACAAATATGGAGCTCTGGTGGCCTAATGAATTTTTAAGAAACTGCCTCTTAGCTTGGGACCTTGAAATATTTGTTGTTGTCAGAAGATTTAGCTTCCTTTGTAGTGAGACCATCAAAACTGCATCAGCATCTATGTTACATGGAGGACATGGTTTCTAATTTTCTATTGAACATGAGGCAGCAGTTCTGAATTCTCTCTTTGTAGGTAAACTGAGGCCACTGGCGTCTAAGTGTCTAACCATGTGGTCTGTGAAGCCATTTGGTCATACTCGAATTTTTCTGGTGTTATTTACTGCTGTACTCTGAGATTGGTATTGGCTTCACGAAGTACAAGGAGATAAACTGGGACACAATGCTAGAGGGAGTACTCTCAAGTTTGGTGGGTGAGGGTCTGCAGGAGAATGCACCAACCAAGCTTCTATCCCAAAAAGCTTGCAACCATGTCCATAGCATCCTGATTCTGAACATTGCCCTGAAACCTCTCCATATAACAAGATCCCTCTACTTGTAAGGGTCTTCTGGCTGCACCATGTCAGTCACAACTCATTTGGAAGCCAATGGAAGATCCTTGTGGCCCCACGACAGATGTTTTATCATACACCTGCCAACCACTGCTCTAGGTCCACTACTAAGCAGGCTCCAACTTTCTGGAATCTGTGTTCTACAACATTTTCATTAAACCCAGTCAATCAGGGCACTATCTGGTATACTCGTGATCAGCAACAGACATAAAAAGGTTCTCCAGTGCCACATGTTCATAGGAATTTCAAAAATTTCATGGTATTTATCTAGACAATTGTTAAGGATTAAGTTGGAGGCACTGTGGGTTTCAATTCATTTAGGAACCATGAAATAGTGAGGAAGCTCATTTCAATGAAACCTCAGGAAAACTCTCACAGGCAAGGCTTTCCAAAGAGTGGCCAAAAGGTCAAATGAAGCCAGGCCCATTGAGGTCTACAATTGAGGTCCATGTGTGTTTTGACTCTCAACTATGGCTGCCAAGTTTTTCTGAATAAAGTCATGTGATATCCTGGCTGAGATTCC
This sequence comes from Callospermophilus lateralis, assembly GCF_048772815.1. Classification (NCBI taxonomy): domain Eukaryota; kingdom Metazoa; phylum Chordata; class Mammalia; order Rodentia; family Sciuridae; genus Callospermophilus; species Callospermophilus lateralis. The sequence continues at coordinate 1,041,069 of NW_027513519.1, read as the reverse complement.
CAGTGCTCTTTGGAAAGCCATCCTGGGCCTAGATCTCAGTCTCCAAGGGCAACTCTCATGTGTGGCCTCCTAAATTCCCAACACAATTCATGCCAATACTTCTATGAGATCTGTTCCAGAACTCAGTCTCTAAGGGGAATCACACAAGATTTCAAGCCCTGGTTGACCCAAGAATCTTTTCCAACCGTAACACAGATGACCACAATTAAACCAAAACACTCCAACATGGCCCTCATCTTCTTCCATATAGACAGTCAGAATAACCTCTGGCTGGAGGTTTCCATGAGGGGTGCAGGCTAAGACAGTGTCCAAAATAAGCTCCCTTGCCCCTCATTTGCCTAAATTCAGGGTGGCTTGGAAACATTTCCTGTGAACCAGGAATGATCAAATAGGCCTGCCATTAATACTGCTCTACTTCTCCAATTTGAGGCCTACTCTCTGTAGGTTATAGATTCTTTATGTGAAGTGGGGTCATGAGAAAACCCAAGCACCTATGGGCTACCCTCTGAAGGGCTTTGAAGAACCCATTTGAGTGAATCGAGGAGTTGGATCAAAAGTACTTTATATATAGGGTTGTGGTTAGAGAGTGAGTGTAAATGTCAGCATATGTGAAGAGTCAGCAACAGTGATGAACTGTGGAAAATGTGCAGGAAAGCAGATATCAATAGAGACATTAGGAAATCAGGCAAAGTACAAAGTGAGTGATAGAATAAGACATTTTTAACAGGGTTGAGTTTGAATATACAATCTTAGGAAGTAACAAATATGTAGTCACGAATAGGAATGATATTTGAGATCATTAGTGAATCAGGACATGGATGTTGTTAGTAATACATGCTCACTTTCAATATAGGCTTTGGTACAATCATAAGTGTGACACTTGCATTTTGTGTCAGGAATATTACTGTGATGAAATGTATATGTATATCAGGTGACTAGAGTATTTCTTCCACGATTTTTGAAAGCAATATTTTAAAGACTTATAAATTAGTATTGGGGATACAAATAGGAATACCCTGGGTCTATGAATATAGAGATGATTCCTTAATAGACCAAACTGTGTATAAATAATATAACTGGTTCAAACTTTAAATAATGGATTGAATTGATATCTGAAAATATACGAGAAATCTTATATTGATACACATACATTCATTCCAACCAGTTATACATCTAATGATAATATTAGCGTTACAGTTTATCATGAAGAGTGTGTGAGTTTTGCTTCATAAAGTGATTATGGAAATCGAAAATAATGTGTTTGGAAAGAATCACACACACACACACACAAAAAAAACAGTCCAGAAACATGGAGGAATACATGTGTTCTGAAGTAGGAAGTGATTGAAAGTGAACCAAATGCCTATAAATTTGTGAAATTGTGGATGAAAGGTTATATCCTATAATGTCCATAAAGTGAAGAAATAGTAATGTACCAGTGTTGAATAAAAAAGAATTTCAAAAGACACATCATGTCCCATAGGTGTCTACTTGCATTGATGTTAAACTGGATCAGTTACTGTAGAAATATTAGGATTTGTAAGCACCATTCACTGAATTTAGTTTTCAGTACTATGAAATAAATATGTATTTCAGGTGGATGAATATTTCTGAGAATAATCTTGTGTAAAGTTGATTATAAATCCACATAAACACACATGAGTGAATTTAGGGAGTGTATAATAAGACACATATAATTCATATTTTGGAAGATCTTGAGAGTAGATGTCTATATCTATATAGATAGATAGATGGATAGATAATTACATAGATACACACATACACAGACATTTAAATGCAGCCATATATATGCCATTCGAAATTCATCATGAAATATATATCATCCACATATCCAAAAATATTCATTTTACTGAATATTCATTTATGCATAATATTGTTCATCTAGGAAATTCACCCATAGGTTGAATTTTTAGTTCCATCAGGATTTAGAGAGAGTGATTTCTTCTCACAATTTGTATCTTCCAAAATAAGCGAGCTCACAAGAATGTACGTGTGATACCAGGGAGAATTCTAAATATGCATAAAAAAATGCATGTGATGAATAGGCTACAGAGAAAGGGAGACAGAAATTTACATATGTGTTAACTTTAAAAACTAATGGAGAAATATTACAATGAAAAGTTGACTAGATTTATAACACATATCCTTGATGAAGCAGAAGGCAAGTCCAAGTATACACCATGCCTCCTATGAAAGGCCTGTATTTCTGTTCTGTTAGGATTCTTTTTCTCCATCATATTAGGATTAGTAGTCAGATTCTAGTACAGTATGGGTTAGTGTCAGGGATTCAGTATTTCAAATGGAAAATAGGAAAATAAATCTAATGTGTGTGCAAATATGTGCTACTCAAAAATCATCCCACTCTCATCCAGAACAATGCTTTGACATTACCTTCGCCCCAAATAAGACACAATTAGTGGAGAAGAGTTAGAAAATTTGTGAATACATATGTGGAAAGGAAAATGCTCAGGAGTACACAACCTTGTAGGAGGTAGAACAGTTTCCTAAAGTAAGGGAGAGGGTAAACACTCCACAATCATGGAGCTCTGCTGGACTAATGAGTTTTTTAGAAACTCCCTGTGAGGTTGGGCACTTGAAATATATGTTGCCTTCAGGAGCTTTAGCTTCTTTTGTAGTGAGACCATCAACGCTGTGTCTCCACCTATGTAACCTGGGTGACATGGTTCTTTATTTTCTAGTGAACATGAGGCAGCAGTGCTGAATTCTCTCTTTGTAGGTAAACTTTGGCCACTGTGGTTGAAGTATCTAACTGTGTGGTCTCTAAAGCCATTTGGTCATCCTCGACTTTTGTGGTGTTTCTTACTGCTGCACTGTGAGTTTGCTATTGACTTCATGAAATACAAAGAGTTCAACTGGGACACAGGGCTGGAGGGAGTACTCTCACGTGTGGTGGGTGAGGGTCTGCAGGAAAATGCACCAATATGGCTTCAATCCTTCATAGCTTTTCAACTTGACAATTGCAACCTGATTCTGAACATTGGCAGGAATCCTCTCAATATAAAAAGATGCTTTTACATAGAAGGGTCTGCTGGCTGTACCATGTCAGTCACAAGTCATTTGGAAGCCAATGGCAGATCCCTGTGGCCCCACCACAGATGTTTTTTTTTTGTTTTGTTTTTTTCCCACAACTACACTCCACTGCTCTAGGCCCACTAGTGCGCAGGCTCCAACTTTCTGGAATCTCTGTTCTACACCATTTTCATGAAACCCAGTCAATCAAGGCACGATCTGGTAAAATCATGATCAGCAACAGGACATCCAAAGGTTCTCCAGTGCCACCTGGTCATGGGAATTTCAAAAAATTCATGGTATTTATCTAGATATTTTTCCATAATGAAGTTGGAGGAACTGTGGGATTCAATTTATACAGGAACCATTTAATGGTGAGGAATCTCATTTCAATGAAAGCTCTGGAGAACTCTCACAGGCAAGGCTTTCCAAAGAGTGGCCAAAAGGTCACATGAAGCCAGGTGCAATGAGGTCTACAATGTGAGGTTCATGTGTGTGTTGACTCTCAACTATAGCTGCCAATCTTTCAGAATAAAATCATGTGATACCCTGGCTGAGATGCCCAGTGCTGTGTGGAAAGCCACGCTGGGCCTAGATCTCAGTTTACAATGGTGAATCTCATGCGTGGCCTCCTAAAATCCCAACACAATTCATAGCAATACTTCTTTGAGGTCAGTTCCACAACTCAGTCTCTAAGGGAAATCACAACAGTGTTCAAGTCCAGGTGGACCCAGGCATCTCTTCCAACTGCCACACAAATGACGACAACTAAAACCAAAACACTCCCACACGGCCTTCTTCATGTTTTATATAGACACTAATCAAAACCTCTAGCTGGAGGTTTCCATGAGGGGTGCACCCCAAGACAGTGTCAGAAATAATCTCATTTCACCCTCATTTGCCTTAAGTCAGGGTGGCCTGGACAACCTTTCTGTGAACCAGAAACGATCAAAAAGGCCTGCTGCTAATACTGCCCCACTTCTCAAATTTGAAGCCTACTGACGGTCGGGTATAGATTCTTTGTGTGAATTGGAGTCATGGGAAAACCCAAGCACCTATTGTCTAGCCTCTGCAGGGCTTTGGAGAACTCATTTGACACAAATGATCCCTATTCTTACTTAATGGAGATCAGGAATCTTACAGAGGAAGGTGAGAGATTTCATCCACAATGACTGATCTTTTTTCCATTTTGGTTTTGAATGCACACATGGGATAATTCTTTAGATCCATCAGGTTCTGACAATCTAAGCTACAGCCTCATAAAAGACCAAGAGGCTGATTCAGACAGATCCTTTTCCAAAACAATAAAGCAAAGAGCCACAGGTGATGCCCATTCATTTCTCTTTGAAAACTGTTTTCTTCAGGCTTCACAAAGGGGTGGCCTGAGGCAAAGACTTTCCTGACATTCATGGCAACACAACAATAGGTAATCAAAAGGCTCAAAGCAGGGTTTTTCCACTGAGATATTACTGGTCACACTGATATCTGAGTTTTCTGAGATGATCGCCATTCCCTTCAGCTATCCAGTACATGACCATGTCACAGAGCTTGGAGGTGGTACATATCTTGGACAAAAAACCATGAGTCTATTCTGGAGAATAGCCAGAATTCAGGAAGAATCCAGGAACTTAGGAAGATAGTAGGTCTTGCCCATGGATAAGGCAAGCCGCAGTCCATTCATAAATTGAGCAGGATGAATGCTGGGAAGCTTTCCACTAGACAGGACACACCCATTGAGGCATTCTGATTTCAAAAGTCTACAACCACTGAGACAGTGGGATACACAGACATAGAAACACTCACCTTGTCAAATGACTTACTAGAAACAGTCCACTCCAAACCAAACAAACCACCTTTTTTACCTATTCTCAGAACATGAGAAATTACCACAAACCCACACCCACACCCAAAAATGCACCTCCTTTCCCCAAGTAGGTCTGTGACTATCTGGAGTGTCCTCTGACTGGTAGGCCATACAATGTTCCCCAGAAATGGCCTTTTCTGTCTCAGATCTGCTCTCCTTGGTTAACTCTGTGAAGTTGTCAGGAGGCAGTTGTGAGTCAACTCCTGTCCTCTCAGGAAAGACCCCTCTTCAGAGCTTTCTTGGTATTTGGCCACACTTACATCAGTAGGTACCAAGAAAGACTGACTTTGTCCTTGGTAAATCTAAAGAAGTGAGCCCTCTGGGACTGGGAATGGCTCTGGGTGCCTGGCTTCCTGGATCCCAAATTAAGAGAGTTCCATTACAGAGGAAATAGGTCAGGTCACTTCCTTCAGGAACTGAATGAGGTCACTGCCTTGGCCACCACTTTGTCCTAACAGTTGCCTCCTACAGTCTCCTGACATGGAGGCTGCCTCTACTTCCTGTGATACTTTCACAAGTTAGAATGGTATAGAAACCATAGTCACCTAGGAACAGCTCTCCACACAGGTCTGGTTTGGTCCATCTTCCCTACATTAAGAAGAGAGAGGCTGACTCAGACACATCCTTTCATCCTGACCGTGTTGTTTGCCATGGAATATGACTTTTTCTCTCTCAGGTCCTTCATAGCTGCCTACATCTTCTTCAGAGGTCATTTCTACAAGGACTTTTGAGGTTCTCAGCAGGTGGAAGATCCCCTACCTTCCTTTATTGTTAGACCAACTCTGTCCCTGCTTTCTGTAAAGTGAGATTGAGGGAACAGTGTATGGTTAGGGTTAAAAGCATGTTCGATTTGGCTTAGGAATCATTCTGCTGGATGAATAATTGTATTGGGAACCTGCGATATTTATAAGAATATAGACATAAAATATAAGTATGAAAACAGAAATCTAGAAAAGATTTGAATCCCAGAAGGGCATTGCACCCTCAGTTGGGATACTTAGCTTGAATAATGTTCTGCACCGAGGACTCAGATAAATCGATATACAATGGCATAGGACCCAAAACCTCAGATGATTGAATGTAGAAGAGAACATCCAGTCAAAAATGGATAGTCCATAGGATTATGAAGATAATCAGTATGTTTAGGAAGAATAGTGAGTCTAGTAGTTGGACCAAAAGTTGCTTAGCTATAGGGTTTCAGTTAGAGAATGAATGTAAATGTCAGCACAGGTAAAGAGTCAGTCACAATGATGAACTGGCGAAAATATAGGGAAGCAGATATCAATAGAGACATTACGAAATCAGGCAAAGTATATAGTGATTGATAGGATTACACATTTTCAACAGGGTTCAGTTTGAATATATAATCTTAGGAAGAAACAAATATGTAGTCACCATTAGGATTAATATTTGAGAGCATTAGGCAATCTGGCCATGATATTTTTAGTATTCCATGCTCAAGTTCCATTTAGGCTTTGGTAAAACCATAAGTGTGACCTTTGCAATTTGTTTCCAGATTATTACTGTGATAAAATGTATGTGTATATCAGGTGACATGAGTATTTCTTCCACCATTACGGGGAGCAATGTTTTGAAAACTTATAAATTAGTACTGGAAATATAAATAGGTTTACCCTGTGTTGATGAATATAGAGATGATGCATGAATAGACCATATTGTGAATAAATTATATAACTAGTTCCAACTTTAAATAATGGATCGAATTGATATCTTCAAATATACAGGAAATATTATATTGATATACATACATTCATTGCAACCAGTTATATATCTAATGGGAATATTAGGGTTACGGTTTATCATGAAGAGTGTGTGAGTTTTGCTTCAAACATGATTATGGAATCGAAAATAACGTGTTTTGAAAGAAGTCTAGTGAAAAGACCAGTAAAGAAACATGGAGGAATACTTGTGTTCTGCAAGGAGGAGGTGATTGAAAGTGAACCAAATGCATATATATATAAAAACTTGTTGATGAAATGATATATCCTATGATGTCCATAACCTGAAGAAATAGTAATGTACCAGTGTTGAGTAAAAATGAATTTCAAAATACACATGATGTCCAATAGAAATCTACTTGCATTTATGTTAAACTGGGTCAGTTACTGTAGAAATATTAGGATTTGTAAGCACCATTCACTGAATTTAGTTTTCAGTACTCGGAAACAAATATGTATTTCAGGTGGTTGGATATTTCTGAGAATAATGTTGTGAAATGTTGATTATAATGCCACACAGAGGAACATGAATGAATTTAGGGAGTGTATAATAAGACACATATATTTCATATTTTGGAAAATCTGGATATATATATATATATATATATATATATATATATATATATATATAGAGAGAGAGAGAGAGAGAGAGAGAGAGAGAGAAAGAGAGACAAACACGCACACACACACACACATTAAAATGTAGCAATATATATTCCAATCGAAATTCATCATTTAAAATAATTCCTCCACATATCCAAGAATATTCATTTTACTGAACATGGATTAATGTATAATATTTTTTATTAGGAAGCTCACCCATTGGTTGAATTTTCAGTTCCATCAGTATTTAGGGGGAGTGATCTCTTCTCACAATTTGTATATTTGAAAATCAGTGAGCTCACAAGAATGTACGTGTGATACCAGGTAGGATTCATTATACGCATAAAAAAACTACATGTGCTGATAGGCTACAGAGAAAGGAAGACAGGAATTAACATATGAGTTAACTTTAAAAACTCATGGAGAAGTATTACAATGAAAAGTTGACTAGATTTATAACACATACCCTTGATAAAGCATAAGGCATGTCCTAGTTTACATCATGCCTCCTATGAATGGCCTGTATTTCTATTCTGTTATGTTTCTTTTTCTCCATCATATTAGGATAGGTAGTGAGAGTTTAGTAGTGTATGGATTAGTGTCAGGGATTCAGTATTTCAAATGGAAAATAGGAAAATCAATCAAATGTGAATGCAAATATGTGCTAGAAAAAAATCTTCTCACTCTCCTCCAGAACAACGCGTTGACATTAGCTTCGTCCCTATTAAGACACAATTAGAGGAGAAGAGTAAGAAAATCTGTGAATACATATCTGGAATGGAATATGCTCAGGAGTTCACAACCTGGGAGGAGGTACAGAAGTTTCCAAAAGTAAGGGATAGGGTAAAGACTCAACAAACATGGAGCTCTGCCAGCCTAAATACTTCTTGAGAAACTGCCTCTGAGGTGGGGCACTTGAAATATATGTTGTTGTCAGAGATTTAGCTTCCTTTGTAGTGAGACCATCAAATCTGGGTCTGCATCTATGTGACCTGGAGAATATGGTTTCTGATTTTCCAATGAACTTGAGGCAGCAGTGCTAAATTATCTCTTTGTAGGTAAACTGTGGCAACTGGGGGCTAAGTGTCTCTCCATGTGGACTGTAAAGCCCTTTGGTCATCCTCCAATGTGCGATTCAAATTATACAGGAACCATTAATGTTGAGGAAGCTCATTTCAATAAAAGCTCTGGAGAACACTCACAGGCCAGTCTTCCCAAAGAGTGGCCAAAAGGACACATGAAGCCAGGCCAATTGAGGTCTACAATGTGAGGGAAATGAGTGTTTTGACTCTCAACTATGGCTGCCAAGTCTTTCAGAATAAAATCATGTAATATCCTGGCTGAGATTCCCAGTGCTCTGTGGAAAGACACCCTGGGCCTTGATCTCAGTTTCCAAGGGTGACTCTCATGCGTGGCCTCCTAAAATCCCAAAACAATTCATGGCAATACTTCTCTGAGGTCAGTTCCAGAACTCAGTCTCTAAAAGGAATCACACCAGAGTTCAAACCCAGGTGGACCTAGTCATCTCTTCCAACCACCACACAAATGACCACAATTAAAATCAAAACACTCCCACATGGCCCTCACCTTCTTCCATATTGACACTCATCAGAACCTATACCTGGAGCTTTCCATGAGGGGAACAGCCCAAGAGAGTGTCCAAAATAAGCTCCCTTGCCCCTCATTTGCCTAAAGTCAGGGTGACCTGGACACCCTTCTTGTGAAGCAGGATTGATCAATAGGCCTGGTATTCATACTGCTCCACTTCTGCAATTTGAGGCCTACTGACTGTGTTGTTTAGATTCTTTATGTGAATTGGAGTCATGAGAATACCCAAGCACCTATGAAATAGCCTCTTCAGGGCTTTGAAGAACTCATTTGACACAAAGAATCCCTATTCTCACTTGATAGATGTCAGGAATATTACAGAGGAAGGCGAGAGGCTTCATCCACAATGACTGATATTTTTGCCATTTTGGTTTTGGATGCACACATGGGATCTCTTTTTAGATTGATCAGGTGCTGAAAATCTAAACCACAGCCTCACACAGGGCCAAGAGGCTTATTCAGACACATCCCTTTCAAAAGCAATTAAGCAAAGAGCCAGAGGTGATGCCCATTCCTTTCCATTTGAAAACTCTTTTCTTCAATCTTCACAGAGATTTGGGCTGAGGCAAAGACCTTTCTGACTTTTAGGGAAACAGAACAATAGGTAATCAAAAGGCCCCAAGCAGGGTTTCTCCACTGAGACTTTCCTGGTTACTCTGATATCTGAGTTTTCTGAGATGATTGCCATTCCAGCTATCCAGCTATCCAGTACATGGCCATGTCACCGAGGTTGGAGGTGGCACATATCTTGTACAAAAAGCATGAATCTAATGTTGAGAGTGGCCAGAATTCAGGAAATAATGGGAACTAGAAAGATAGCAGGTGTTGCCCATGGATAAGGCAAGCATCAGTCCATTCAGTAATTGGGCAGGATGAATGCTGGGAAGCTTTCTACTAAACAGGACACACAAATTGAGCCATTTTCTTTTCTAATATCTACAACCAAGGACACAGTGGGATACACAGACTTAAAAACAGTCTCCTTTTCAAATGACTTACTAGAAACAGTCAACTCCAAACCAAACAAACCTCTTTTTTGCCTATTCTCAGAAGATGAGACAAAACCACAAACTGACATCCACACACACCAAGGCACCTCCTTCCCCCAAGTAGGTCTGTTACTCTCCGGAGTGTCCTCTGACTAGTAGGCCATACGATGTTCCCTAGAAATGGCCAGTCCTGTCTCAGATCTGGTCTCCTTTTCCAAGTCTGTGAAGTTGTCAGGAGGCAGTGGTGAGCCATTTCCTGCCCTCTCAGGAAAGGACCATCTTCAAAGCTTTCTTGGCATTTGGCCACCCTCACATCAGTAGGTACCAAGAAAGACTGACTCTGTCCTTGGTAAATCCAAACAAGTGAGAACAGTGAAACTGGGACAGGGACTGACTCTGGGTGCCTGGCTTCCTGAATCACAAAATTCAGAGAGTTACATCACCAAGGAAGTGAGGTGAGGTCACTTACTTCAGTAAATGAATGAGGTCACCGCCTTGGCCACCACTTTGTCCTAACAGTTGCTTCCTAGGGTCTCAGGAAATGGAGGCTGCCCCTATTTCCTGTGACATTTTCACAAGTTAGAATGGTACAGAAACCATAGGCACCTGGGAACAGCTCTCCACACAGGCCTTGTTTGATACATCTTCCCTACATTAAGAAGAGATAGGATGATTCAGACACATCCTTACATCCTGATCAGGTTGTTTGCAAAAGAAGAAGACTTTTGCTGTCTCAGGTCCTTCAGAGCTTCCTACATCTCTTGGATCATTTCTGCATGGATTTTGAGGTACTAAGCAGTTGGAAGATCTCCTAACTTCCTGTATTGTAAGACCAACTTTGTCTCTGCTCTTCTTTAAAGTGAGATTGAGTGAACAGTGTATGGTTATGGTTAATAGCATGTTTGATTTGGGTTAGGAATCATTTTGTTGGATGAATAATGATATTGGGAACCTGCGATATTTATAAGAATATAGAGGTAAAATATAAGTATGAAAACAGAAATCTAGGTAATATTTGAAGCCCAGAAGGATTTGGGCCCTTGATTGGGATGCTTAGCTTGAATTATATTCTGCACCGAGGTCTCAGTTAAATCGATATACAATGGCATAAGACCCTGTACCTCAGATGATTGAATGCAGAAGAGAACATCCAGTCAAAAAGGGATAGTCTGTAGGATTAGGACGATAGTCAATTGGTTTAGAAGGAAGAGTGAGTCTAGGATTTGGACCAAAAGTTCCTTAGCAATAGGGTTTCGGTTAGAGAGTGAATATAAATGAAACCACATGTGAAGAGTCAGGCACAATGATGAACTGGGGAAAATGTGTAGGAAAGCAGACATCAATAGAGACATTAGGAAATCAGGCAAAGTATAACGTGAGTGATAGGATTAGACATTTTCAACAGGCTTGAGGTTGAATATATAATCTTAAGAAGAAACAAATATGTAGTCACCAATAGGGTTGACATTTGAGAGCATTAGGCAACCTGGACATGGATGTTTTTAGTAATCCATGCTCAATTTCCATTGATACTTTGGTACAATCATAAGTGTGACCTTTTCATTTTGTGTGCAGAATATTAATGTGATAAAATGTATATGTATATCAGGTGACATGAGTATTTCTTCCATCATTTCTGGGAGCAATATTTTGAAAATTTATAAATTAGTACTAAGGATACTAATAGGTTTACCCTCTGTTGCTGAATATGGAGATGATGCATTAATAGACCATACTGTGAATAAATTATATGACTGGTTCCAGATTTAAATAATGGATTGTATTGATATCTGAAAATATATAGGAAATCTTATATTGATATACATACATTCATTTCAACCAGTTATATATCTAATGGTAATATTAGGGTAACCGTTTATCATGAATAGTGTGTGAATTTTGCGTCAAAAATGATTATGGAATCGAAAAAAAATATGTTTAGAAAGAAGTCTAGTGAAAAGACCAGTCAAGAAACATGGAGAAATATATGTGTTCTGAAGAAGAAAGTGATTGAAAGTGAACCAAATGTTTATAAATTTGTGAACTTGTTAATGAAAAGATATACCTTATGATGTCCATAAACTGAAGAAATAATAACGTACCAGGTTTCAATAAAAATGAACTTTAACAAAAACATCACATCCCATTGGAATCTAATTGCATTGATGGTAAACTGGGTCAGTTACTGTAGAAATATTAGGATTTGTTAGCACCATTCCCTGAAGTTAGTTTTCAGTACTAGGAAACAAATATGTATTTTAGTGGATGTATATTTCTGAGAATAATCTTGTGAAAAATTGATTATAAATCCCCATACAGGAACATGAATGAATTTAGGCAGTGTATAGAAAGATACATATATTTCATATTTTGAAAATCTGGAGTATATATATATATATATATATATATATATATATATATATACACACAAACACACACACACACATTATAATGTAGCAATATATATGCCAGTCGAAATTCATCATGAAAAATAACTCATCCGCATATCCAAAAATATTCATTTTACTGAACATGGATGCATGTATAATGTTGTTCATCTAGGAAGCTCACTCATGGGTTGAATTTTCAGTTCCAACAGCGTTTAGGAGGAGTGATCTCTTCTCACAATTTGTATCTGCCAAGTCAGCCACCTCAGAAGAATGTACGTGTGAAACCAGGTAGGATTCTATTTGTGCATATAAAAATACATGTGCTTAAAAGACTACAGATAAAGAAAGGCAGGAATTCACATTTTTCTTAACTTTAAAAACACATGGAGAATTATTTCAACAAATAATTGACTAGATTTATAACTCCTACCTTATATCATGCAAAAGGCAAGTACAACTATACACCATGACTCTTCTGAACTGCTTGTATTTCTATTCTGTTTGGTTATTTTTCTCATCATATTAGTATTAGTAGTAAGAGTCTAGTAGAGTATGGGTTAGTGTCAGGGATTCAGTATTTTGAATGAAAAATTGGAAAATGAATCCAATGTGTATGCAAATATGTGCTACAAAAAAATCTTCCCCCTCTCATCTAGAACAATGACTTGACATTACCTTTGCCCCAAGTAAGTCACAATTAGTGGAGAAGAGTTAGAAAATCTGTGAACACATATCTGGAATGGAAAATGCTCATGAGTTCACAACCTTGGAGGTGGTAGAGGAGTTTCCAAAAGTAAGTGACATGGTAAACACTCCACAGACATGGAGCTCTGGTGGCCTAAACACTTCTTGAGAAACTGCCTTTCAGGTTGGGCACTTGAAATATACGTTGTTTTCAGGAGCTTTAGCTTCCTTTATAGTGAGACCATCAAACCTGGGTCTGCATCTATTTGACCTGGAGGACATGGTTTCTGATTTTCCAATGAACATGAGGCAGCAGTGCTGAATTTTCTCTTTGTAGGTAAACTGTTGCCACTGGGGGATAAGTTTCTCTTCGTGTGGACTGTGAAGCCATTTGGTCATTTTCCAATTTTTGTGGTGTTTCTTGCTGCTGCACTGGTAGTTTGGTATTGGCTTCACGAAATACATGGAGTTCAACTGGGACACAGTGCTGGAGGGAGTTCTGTCAGGTCTGGTAGGTCAGGGACTGCAGTAGAATGAACCAACCAGGATTCTATCCCACATAGCTTGCCCCCTTGACAATAGCAACCTGATTTTAAACATTACCTTGAAACTTCTCCATATAACAAGATGCCTTTATATAGAATGGTCTGCTGGCTGCACCATGTCTGTCTCAAGCCATTTGAAAGACAATGGCAGATCCACATGGCGCCGCCACAAATATTTTATCACACACCTGCCCACCACTGCTCTAGTCCCACTACTCAGCAGGCTCCAAATTACTGGCATCTCTGTTCTACACATTTTCATGAAACCCGGTCAATCAAGGCACTGTCTGGTATACTCATGATCAGCAAAAGAACATCCAAAGGTTCTCCAGTGCCATCTGGTCATGGGAATTTCTAAACATTCATGGTATTTATCTAGCCATTTTTCACAGATGAAGTTGTTGGCACTGTGGGTTTCAATTCATTCAGGAACCATTAAATGTTGAGGAAGCTCATTTCAATAAAAGATCTGGAGAATTCTCACAGGCAAGGCTTCCCAAAGAGTGGCCAAAAGGTCACAAGAAGCCAGGCCAATTGAGGTATACAATGTGAGGTCCATGTGTGTTTTGACTCTCAACTATGGCTGCCAAGTATTTCAGAATAAAATCATGTGATATCCTGCCTGAGATTCCCAGTACTCTTGGGAAAGCCACCCTGGGCCTAAATCTCAGTTTCCAAGGGCGACTCTCACGTGTGGCCTTCTGAAATCGCAACACAATTCATGGCTATACTTCTCTGAGGTCAGTTCCAGAAGGCATTCTCCAAGGGGAATCACACCAGTGTTAAAGCCCAGTTGAACCCAGTAATCTCTTCCGACTGCCACACAAATGACCACAATTAAAACCAAAACACTCCCACATGGCCCTCATCTTCTTCCACATAGACACTCCTCATAACCTCTGGCTAGAGTTTTCCATGAGGGGCGCAGCCCAAGAGAGTGTCCAAAATAAGCTCCCTTGCCCCTCATTTGCCTAAATTCAGGGTGGCCTGGACACCCTTCCAGTGAACCAGGAGTGATTAAATAGGCCTGCCATTAATACTGCTCCACTTCTCCACTTTGAGGCCTTCTTACTGTGGGGTTTAGATCCTTCTTTTTTTAAAAATATTTGAAATTTAATTGTAAAGTTAAAAAAAAATGTATTGCAGAATATTAAATTTCTTATGGAAAAGCCTTCATCTTGTTCATGAAGGAAACCTTGATGCCTTGCCAATCTGGTTATATGGAGACACTCAAAAATTTCTGTTACATACTACATGGATGAATGGCTACAGCACATAGTTTTTTCAAACTGAAAGGCAGATAACAGCAAGTAAGATAACAAATAAAAGACAATTTTATTAAAAAATAAAGTTGTAAAATATCTCAAATATTGGAAATTAAATTCCTTTTTTTTTTCTTTTTTTTGGCTGTTCAAAACATTATAAAGCTCATGCTATATCATCTTTCATACATTTGACTCAATTGGGTTATGAACTCCCCTTTTTACCCCAATACAAATCGCAGAATCACATAAGTTACACACTCACTCATTTTTACATAATGGCATATTAATGATTGTTGTATTCTGCTACCTTTCCTATACCCTACTATCCCCCTCCCCTCTCCTCCCATCTACCCTCTCTATCTCATCTGCTGTTGTTCAGTTCTCTTTCTTGTTTTCCCCCCTTTCCCCTCACAACCTCTTATATGTAATTTTGTGTAACATTTAGTGTCTCTTACCATTACCATATGCTTTCACTACTCTCTCCCTTTCTCTCCCCCTCTAATCTCCGTTTAGTGTTAATGTTTTCCTCATTCTCTTGTTCCCTGTTCTGTTCTTATTTGCTCTCTTTATATCAAAGAAAACATTTGGCATTTGTTTTTGAAGGATTGGCTAGCTTCGCTTAGCATAATCTGTTCTAATGCCATCCATTTCCCTTCAAATTCTATGATTTTGTCATTTTTTAGTGCTGCATAATACTCCACTGTGTATACATGCTCCTTTTTTTATCCATTCGTCTATTGAAGGTCATCTAGGTTGGTTCCACAGTGTAGCTATTGTGAATTGTGCCGCTATGATCATTGATGTGGCACTATCCCTAAAGTGCGCTCTTTTAAGATCCTCAGGGAATAGTCCGAGAAGGGCAATAGCTGGGTCAAATGGTGGATCCATTCCCAGCTTTCCCAGGAATCTCCATACTGCTTTCCAAATTGGCCTCAACAATTTGCAGTCCCACCAGCAGTGTACAAGTGTACCGTTTTCCCCACATCCTCGCCAAAACTTATTATTGTTTGATTTCAAAATGGCTGCCAATCTTACTGAAGTGAGATGATATGTTAGGGTGGTTTTGACTTGCAATTCCCTGACTTCTAGAGGTGGTGGGCATTTTTTCATGTACTTATTGATGGATTGTATGTCCTCCTCTGTGAAGTGTCTTTTCAGGTCCTTGGCCCATTTGTGGATTGGGTTATTTGTTATCTTATTGTTTAATTTTGTGGGTTCTTTGTATATTCTAGATATTAGGCCTCTATCTGAAGTGTGAGGGGTAAAAATTTGTTCCCATGATGTAGGCTCTCTATTTACCTCTCTTATTGTTTCTCTTGCTGAGAAAGAAACTTTTTAATTTGAGTAAGTCCCACTTGTTGATTCTTGTTATTAACTCTTGTGTGATGGGTGTCCTATTTAGGAATTTGGAGCCCAACCCCACGGTATGTAGATCGTAGCCAACATTTTCTTCTATCAGACGCAGTGTCTCTGATTTTATATCTAGCTCCTTGATCCATTTTGAGTTAACTTTTGTGCATGGCGAGATAAAGGGATTCAGTTTCATTTTGTTGCATGTGGATTTCCAGTTTTTCCTGCGCCATTGTTGAAGATGCTATTCTTCCTCCATTGCATGCTTTTAGCCCCTTTATCAAATATAAGAAAGTTGTAATTTTGTTGATTGGTTTCTGTGTCCTCTGTTCTGTACCATTGGTCCACCTGCCTGTTTTGGTACCAGTACCACGCTGCTTTTATTACTATTGCTTTGTAGTTCAGTTTGAACTCTGGTATCTCTATAATTCCAGATTCACACTTCCTGCTTAGAGTTGCTTTTGCTATTCTGGGTCTTTTGTTTTTCCATTAGAATTTCATGATTGCTTTATCTTTTTCTACAAGAAATGCTGTTGGGATTTTGATTGGCATCGCTTTAAACCTATAGAGAACTTTGGGTAATATGGCCATTTTGATGATGTTAGTTCTGCCTATTTATGAACAGGGTTCATTTTTACATCTTCTAAGATCTTATTTTATATCTCTCTTCAGGGTTCTGTAGTTTTCGTTATATAAATCTTTCACCTCTTTTGTTAGGTTGATTCCCAAATATCTTATTTTATTTGAGTATATTGTGAATGGAGTGGTCCCTCATTTCCATTTCAGAAGTTTTGTTGCTGATATACAGGAATGACTTTGATTTATGCGTGTTGATTTTATATCCTGCCACTTTGCTGAATTCATTTATTAACTCTAGCCATTTCTCTGTAGACCCTTTTGGGTCTGTTAAATATATAATCATGTCATCTGCAAATAGCGATAATTTAAATTCTTCTTTTCCTATTTTTATGCCATTAATTTCTTGTGTCTGTCTAATTGCTCTGGCTAGTATTTCAAGAACTAAATTGAATAGAAGTGGTGATAGAGGGCATCCCTATCTTGTTCCAGATTTTAGAGGGAATGCCTTCAGTTTTTCTCCATTTAGGATGATCGTAGCCTGAGTTTTAGCATATATAGCTTTTACAATGTTGAGGTAAGTTTTTGTTATCCCTAGTTTTTCTATTGTTTTGAGCATAAAGGGATGCTGAACTTTGTCAAATGCTTTTTCTGCATCTATCGAGATGATCATATGGTTCTTGTCTTTAAATCTATTGATGTGGTGAATGGCATTTATTGATTTCCATATATTGACCTATCCTTGCATCCCAGGGATGAATCCTACATGATCATGTTGCACAATTTTTTTGATATGCCTTTGTATTCGATTCGCCAGGATTTAATTGAGAAGTTTTGCATCGAATTTCATTAGAGATATTGGTCTGTAGTTTTCTTTCTTTAAAGTGTCTTTGTCTGGTTTCGGGATCAGGGTGATGTTGGCCTCATAGAATGAATTTGGAAGAGCTCTTTCTTTTGTATTTCTTGAAATAGCACGAAAAATATTGGTATTAATTCTTCTTTGAAGGTTTTGTAGAACTCTGCTGTATACCCATCCGGTCCAGGGCTTTTTTGGTTGGTACTCTTTTGATGGCTTCTTCTATTTCTTCCTTTGTTATTGGTCTCTTTAAATTGTGTGTGTCTTCCTGACTCAATCTGGGCAGATCGTATGACTCAAGAAATTTATCGATATCTTCACTATCTTCTATTTTATTGGAATATAGTGTTTCAAAATACTTTCTAAGTATCTTCTGTATTTCTGTAGTGTCTGTTGTGATATTGCCTTTTTTATCCCGTATGTTAGTAATTTGAGTTCTCTCTCTTCTTCTCTTCATTAGCATGACTAAGGGCCTGTCGATCTTATTTATTTTTTCAAAGAACCAACTTTTAGTTTTATCAATTTTTTCAATTTTTTTTGTTTCAATTTTGTTGATTTCTGCTCTAAAGTTAATTATTTCTTGTCTTCTACTACATTTGCTGTTGTTTTCCTCTTCCTTTTCTAGGTTTTTAAGGTGTAGTGTGAGTTCATTTATTTGTTGGTTTTTCTTTTTTTGAGGAAAGAACTCCAAGAAATGAATTTCCCTCTTAAAACTGCTTTCACAGTGTACATAGATTCTGGTACATTGTGTCTGTATTGTCATTTGTCTCCAATAATTTTTTTTAACTCCTCCTTTATGTCTTCTGTCACCCATTCATCATTCAGTAACATCTTGCTCATTTTCCATGTGATGTAGGATTTTTCCTTCCTTCTTTTATCATTGATTTCCAGTTTCATTCCATTATGATAAGATATGGTGCATGGTATTATTTCCATACCTTTATATTTACTAAGAATTGCCCTATGGCATAATATATCTTTGAGTAGGATCCATGTGATGCTACGGAGAAGAACGTGTATCCACTTGATGATGGTTGATATATTCTATATATGTCAGTTAAGTCTAGGTTATTGATTGTGCTTTTGAGTTCTATAGCTTCTTTATTCAGTTTCTGTCTAGAGGATCTGTCTAATGCCGAGAGTGGTGTGTTGAAGTCACCCATAATTATTGTGTTGTAGTCTATTTGACTATTGAACTTGAGGAGAGTTTGTTTTATGAACGTTGCAGCTCCATTGCTTGGTGCACACAAATTGATAATTGTTATGTCTTGTTGGTGGATGGTTCCTTTTAACAGAATATAGTGTCCTTCTTTATCCCTTTTGATTAACTTAGGTTTGAAGTTGATTTTATTCCATATGAGTATGGCCACTCCTTCTTTCTTCTGAGGGCCATGTGAGTGGTATGATTTTTCCCAACCTTTTACCTTCACCCTGTGTATGTCTTTTCCTATCATATTAGTCTCCTGAAGGCAACATATTGTTGGATTTGTTTTTTTGATCCACGTTACTAGCCCATGTATCTTGATTGGTGAGTCTAGGCCATTAACATTTAAGGTTACAATTGAAATATGATTTGTACTTACAGTCATGTTTATTTATTTATTATATTTTAGTTTGGCTAGTTTTTAAATTTATGGTTACTTTCCTGCCCCTTTACTGAGGTACCTCCCACTGTTAGTTTTGAGCACTATTTTTCAATTCTTCTTCTTGTAGTATTTTGCTCAAAATGCTTTGCAGTGCTGGTTTTCTGGCTGTGAATTCTTTAAGCTTTTGTTTCTTGTGAAAGACTTTAATTTCATTTTCAAATCTGAAGCTTAATTTTGCTGGATACAATATTCTTGGTTGGAATCCATTATTTTTCAGCATTTGAAATACATTGTTCTAGGATCTTCTCGCTTTCAATGTCTGTGATGAAAAATCAGTCGTTTACCTAATTGGTTTACCCCTGAATGTAATCTGCCTCCTTTCTCTTATAGCGCTTAATATTCTCTCCTTGTTCTGTATGTTGGCTATATTCATAATTATATGTCTTGGAGTTGGTCTATTATGGTTTTGAATGTTTGGGATTTTGTAGGCTTCCAGGATTTGGCAATCCAATTTATCTTTCATCTCTGGGATGTTTTCTAGAATTATTTCTTTTAATATGTTGTCCATTCCTTTGGTTTGAATCTCTATGCCTTCTTCTATCCAGATGAAGTTTTTATTTATTTATTTATTTTTATGACATCCCATATCTCTTGAATAGATTGCTTGAGGGATTTAAGCATCTTTTCTGTGTTGACTATATTCTTTTCAAGTTGATAAACTTTGTCTTCATTATCTGATGTTCTGACTTCTACTTGATCTAGTCTATTTGTAATATTCTCGTTTGAGTTTTTAATTTGGTTTATAGTTTCCTGCATTTCTAGAATTACCGTTTGAATTTTTTTAAGATCTCTATCTCCTGGTAAAGCTCGTTGTTTGCCATTTGAATTTGTTTGTTTAATTCATTTTCAAAATATACTTTTATTCCTTGGACTTGCTGCCTCATGTCTTCTCTAATATTCCTTTCCATCTGAGTTAGGTATGCCTTGAGTTATTTTCCTATCCCTGTTTCTGATGCTTCTAGGTCCTCCTGTAGAATTAAGTTGTCCTGCATTGTTTGTACTCCTTTTTTTCCCTTGTTTTTTCATGATGTTCACGTTACTTTCCAGCTCTATTTGATTGCTGTGTTTCTGCTTTATTCTATAGATTTGTTTTGGTGTTGTATATCTCTGTTGTCTCTCTTTTGTGTTGGTAGACTATGCCTGATAAAGTGGATTCCACTTTGAAGTAAATCCGAAGGCCGAGCTCCAGTGACGTCACCTCTCTGTTTTGGCGGGCCCCAGGCTCCTTGTCAAGGTGTGCGAATACGGGGGTGTGACTCGACTGTCTCTGGTTGGTTTCAGCTCTGGGTCACTGGCGGGCAGGCGGTCTCCAGCTGCCCAGTCGTGCAGTGGGTGGCTGGCGGGCAGGCAATCTCCAGCTGCCCAGTCACGCGGGCAGCAGGTGGGCTGTCATTGGCGGGCGGGCGATCTCTAGAAACTCAGTGGCACAGTCGGTCACCGGCGGGGGGCGTTTGCCAGCCGCCTAGTCATGCGGGCAGCCGGTGGACTGTCGCCTGCGGGCCTGCAGTCTCCAGCCGCCCAGTCACATGGGACTGGCCTCTAGTCCCCTGGTTTCCCCTGCTAGTCCTGGTTTCTCCTTCTAGACCAGATTTCCCCTGAGTGATGCCTCTCAGCAGTTCAAACTATACTCTGGGCCTGCCGATTGTTGGGTGTGGAGGGTGTCTATTGGGAACTCAGACACTATATTGTTTTGATTTTTTCCGCTTGCCCCTCCCCCAGCACTGGCTAGACACGTTTCGATTTTGCCACGGTTGTGAGGGGAATTGAAAGTTAGGTGTCTCTAGTTTTACCCGCATCTTTATGCAGGCTCGCTCTGATAATCCCTCCTCCAGAAAGCCTAGGAGAGATTTTATGTGAATTCCCCGCTGTATGAGAGATGAGCTGAGTAACATATACCTGTTTTATTGTTGCAATCTGTTGGAGAGTGGCGGTGGTTACTTCAGCTCTTCAAGATGGTGGCCGCTGGTTTTCTTGGTGGAGTTTCCTTTGTGGGGGATAGAACTTTACCACTTCTTTCCCCGTCTGAAATCCTGAACTCAGCCCGGGGCTCAGTGGGGGCTCTACCGGCATGATTCCACAGAATCTGCAGCAACATTTCTCCCTACTTGCAGGTCGCTTCTCAGTGGTGCCCCGCCATCTGTAACAGCGGGCCTGGCTGCACGATTCAATCAGCCCGGTTCTCCGGTCCCACAGTTGGCTATTAGGAACCCCGGCATTCTATTGTTTTGATTTTTTCCTCTTGCCCCTCCCCCAGCGCTGGCTAGACAGGTTTCATTTTCACCGCTGATGGGAGGGGGAGTTAAAGGTCAGTTGCCTCTAGTTTTCCCCCATTTTTATGCAGGCTCGCTTTCATCATCTCTCCCCCGGAAAGGCTATAAGAGATTTTATGCGAAATTCACGATGTATGGGAGATGAGCTGAGTAACACACACCTGTTTTATTGTTGCAATCTGTAGGAGAGTGGCTGTGGTTACTTCAGCTCTCCAAGATGGTGGCTGTTGGTTTCCTTGGAGGAGTTTCCATTTTGGGAATTATAACTGTACCGCTTTCTTCCCCGTCTAAAATCCTGAACTCAGCTAAGGCCTCAGTGGGGGCTCTACCGGCAGGATTCCACAGAATCCGCATCAACGTTTCTCCCTGCTTATTGGTCGCATCTCGGTGGTGCCGCGCCGTCTGTAGCCACTGGGCGAGCCGTGTGGATCAGTCAGATCGGATCTTGGATCGCACAGTTGGCTCGTGTTTGAGACTCAATTACCGAACCATGGTGCTAGAAATCCTTCTTAAAGGTTTTGGTGCACCCCCATTTTGCTGTAATTTTCTAACAAGATAGATTTTTGTCGTTCTAACTCATTATTCATGGGTGCAGTGGTGCGGTACACTGGGTGTGATGCACTCTATTCACGGCCATCTTGCAATGACGAAATATTATGATTTGTATGCACCATTTACTGAAGTTTGTTTTCAGGATTAGAAAACAAATATGAATTTCAGGTGGATGAATATTTCTGAGAATAATCTTGTGAAAAGTTGATTATAAATCCACATACATGAATATGAATGATTTTAGGGAGTGTATTATAAGACGCATACATTTCATATTTTGAAAAATCTGGAGAGGGTATATATATATACACACACACACACACACAGACATTAAAAAGTAGCAATATATATGCCAATCGAAATTCATCATGAAATATATATCATCCACATATCCAAAAAAATACATTTTACTAAAAATGGATTTATGTATAATGTTTTTCAACTAGGAAGTTCACCCATCGGTTGAATATTCAGTTCCAACAGCGTTTAGGAGGAGTGATCTCTTCTCACAATTTGTATCTGCCAAGTCACCCACCTCAGAAGAAGGTACACGTGATACCAGGTAGGATTCTATATGTGCATATAAAAATACATGTGCTGAATAGGCTACAGAGAGACAGGAATGCACATATTTTTTAACTTCAAAACACATGGTGAACTATTTCAATAAACATTGACTCTATTTATAACTTCAACTCTATATAATGCAAAAGGGAAGTCCAACTATACACCATGCCTCCTCTGAACTGCTTGTATTTCTATTCTGTTTGGGTTACTATTCTCCATCATATTAGGATTAGTAGTCAGAGTCTAGTAGGGAATGGGTGAGTGTCAGCGATTCAGTATTTTGAATGGATAATAGAAAAATAAACCCAATGTGTTTTCAAATATGTGCTACACAAAAATCTTCCCACTCTCATCCAGAACAATGCCTTGATATTACCCTCGCCTGAAGTAATGCACAATTAGAGGAGAAGAGTTAGAAAATCTCTGAACACATATCTATAGAATATGCTCAGGAGTTCACAAGCTTGGAGGTGGTAGAGGAGTTTCCAAAAGTAAGGGACACGGTAAACACTCCACAAACATGGAGCTCTGCAGGCCTAAAGACTTCTTGAGAAACTTCCTCTAAATTTGGGCATTTGAAATATATGTTTTTGTCAGGAGCCTTAGCTTCCTATGTAGTGAGAGCATCAAAACTGGGTCTGCATCTATGTGACCTGGAGGACATGGTATCTTATTTTTCAATGAACATGAAGCAGCAGTGCTGAATTCTCACTTTGAAGGTAAACTGTGGCAACTGGGGTCTAAGTGTCTCTCCGTGTTGACTGTGAAGCCATTTGGTCATCATCTATTTTTTCTGGTGTGTCTTGTTGCTGCACTGGGAGTTTGGTATTTGCTTCATGAAATACAAGGAGTTCAACTGCGACATAGTTCTGGAGGGAGTTCTGTCACATGCGGTGGGTCAGGATCTGTAGGAGAATGCATGAATGAGGCTTCTATTCCACATAGCTTGCCCCCTTGACCATAGCAACCTGATTCTGAACATTGCCCTGAAACCTCTCCATATAACAAGATGCCTTAACATATAAGGGTCTGCTGGCTGAGCCATGTCAGTCACAAGCCATTTGGAAGCCAATGGCAGATTCACATGGCCCCAGCACAGACGTTTTATCACACACCTGCCCACCACTGCTCTAGGCCCGCTACTAAGCAGGCTCCAACTTACTGGCATCTCTGTTATACATCATTTTCATGAAACCCAGTCAATCACGCATTGTCTGGTATACTCATGATCAGCAAACGGACATCAAAAGGTTCTCCAGTGCCACCTGGTCATGAAAATTTTAAAAACCCCATGGTATTTATCTAGCCATTTTTCCAGGATGAAGTTGGAGCACTATGATTTTCAATTCATTCAGGAACCATTAAATATTGAGGAAGCTCATTTCAATGAAAGCTCTGGAGAACACACACAGGCAAGACTTCTAAAAAAGTGGCCAAAAGGTCACATGAAGCCAGGCCCATTGAGGTCTACAATGTGAGATCCATGTGTATTTTGATTCTCAACTATGGCTGCCAAGTCTGTCAGAATAAAATCATGTGATATGCTGGCTGAGATTCACCGTGCCTTGTGGAAAGCCTTCCTGGGCATACATCTCAATTCCAAGTGTTACTCTCATGCATGGCATCCTAAAATCCCAACACAACTCATGGCAATACTTCTCTGAGGTCAGTTCCAGAACTCAGTCTCTAAGGAGAATCACACCAGAGTTCAAGCCCAGGTGGAGCTAGTCATCATTTTCAACTGTCCAACTAATAACCACAATTAAAACCAAAACACTTCCACATGGCCCTCATCTTCTTCCGTATAGACACTCATTATAACCTCTGGCTGGAAGTTTCCATGAGGGGCACAGCCCAAGAAAGTGTCCAAAATATGCTCCCTTGTACCCTCATTTGCTTAAAGTCGGGGTGGCCTGAACACCTTCCTGTGAACCAGGAGTGATCAAGTAGACCTGCCATTAATACTGCTCTCTTTCTCCAATTTGAGGACTACTGACTGTGGGGTTTAGATTCTTCATGTTAATTGGAAACATGAGAAAACCCAAGCACCTTTGAGCTTCCCTCTTCAGGGCTTTGAAGAAATCATTTGACCCAAAGGATCCCTATTCTCACTTGATGGAGGTCAGGAACCTTACAGAGGAAGGTGAGAGACTTCATCCACAATGGCTATTTTGGGTTTGGATGAAAACATTGGATCCATCAGGTGCTGAGAATCTAACTACAGCCTCACACAGGGCCAAGAGGCTAATTCAGACACATCCATTTCCAAAGCAAATAAGCAAAAAGCCACAGGTGATGCCCATTCATTACCATTTGAAACTGATTTCTTCAGGCTTCACAAAGGAGTGGCCTGAGGCAAGGACCTTCCTGAAATTCAGGGCAACAAACAATAGGTAAACAAATGGCACAAAACAGGGTTTCTCCACTGAGACTTTCCTGGTCACACTGATATCTGAGTTTTCTGAGATGCTCCTTATTCCCGTCAGCTATCCAGTACATGGCCATATCACAGAGCTTGTAGGTGGTACATATCTTGGACACAAAACCATGAGGCTATTCTGGAGAGTGGCCAGAATTCAGGAAGAAAACAGAAACTTCGGAAGATAGCAGGTGTTGCCCTTCAAAAAGGCAAGCTGCAGTCCAATTATAATTTGGGCAGGATGAATGGTGGGAAGCTTTCTACTAAACAGGACACATCCATTGATGCATTCTATTTTGCATTGTCTACAATCACGGACAGAGTGGGATACACAGATATAGAAGCACTCGCCTTGTCAAACGACTTACTAGAAACAGTCAATGCCAATCCAAAGAAACAGCCTTTCCTACCTATTCTCAGAACATGAGACAAAACCAAAAACACATACCCACACCCACAAAGGCACCCTATTTGTCCAAGTAGGTCTGTGACTATCCAGAGTGTCCTCTGAATGATGAGCTACATTATATTCCCCCAAAATGGCCTCTCCTATCTCAAATCTGGTCTCCAACTCTGTGAAGTTGTCAAGAGTCATAGGTGAGCCACTACCTGCTTTCTCAGGTAAGGCCCCTCTTCAGAGCTTTCCTGGCATTTGGACATCCTCACATCTGTAGGCACTAAGAAAGACTGACCCTGTTCTTGGTAAATTGAAACAAGTGAGACCACTGGGACTGGGGCTGCGACTGACTCTAGGTGCCTCTATTTCTGGATCACAAGTTCAGAGAGTTCCATCGCCAAGGAGGTGAGGTGAGGTCACTTCCTTCAGGAACTCAATGAGGTCACTGCCTTTGCAACCTCATTGTCCTGACAGTTACTTCTAAGGGTCCCATGAGATGGAGGCTCTCCCTACCTCCTGTGACACTTTCACAAGTTAGAATAATATATCAACCATAGGCACTTGGGAACAGCTCTTCATACAGGCCTTGTTTGGTCCATCTTCTCTACATTTAGAAGATAGAGGTTGTTGGATGATTCAGACACATCCCTTCATCCTGACCAGGTTGTTTGCCATGGAATTTGACTTTTGCTCTCTCAGGTCCTTCATCACTGCCTACATCTTCTCCAGAGATCATTTGTGCATGGACCTTTGATGTTCTCAGCAGGTGGAAGATCCCCTACATTCCTTTATTGTAAGACCAACTCTGTCCCTCCTCTTCTGTAAAGTTAGATTGAGGGAACAGTGTATGTTTAGGATTAATATCATGTTTGATTTGTGTTAGGAATCTCTCTGCCTGATAAATAATGGTATTGGGAACCTGTGATATTTACAAGAATATATAGGTGAAATACAAGTATGAAAACAGAAATCTAGGTAAGATCTGAAACCAGAAGGGCATTGGGCCCTTGAGTGGGATACTTAGATTTGAATTATGTTCTGCATACATGTCTCAGATAAATTGAAATACAATGGCTTAGGACCTTATACCTTGAATGATTGATTGTCGAAGAGTACATCGAGTCAAAAAGCGAGAGTCAGTAGGATTAGGAAGATAGTCAGTAGGTTTCGAAATAAGAGTGAATATAGGATTTGGACCAAAATTTCTTTAGCAATAGCGTCTAGGGTAGACAGTGAATGTATATGTCAGCATATGTAGTGTTGGACACAATGAGGAAGTGGGGAAAATATGTAGAAAAGCAGATATCAACAGACATATTAGGAAATCAGGCAAAGAATAAAGTGAGTGATAGGATTAGACATTTTCAACAGGCTTGAGGTTTAATATATAATCTGAGGAAGAAACAAATATGTAGTCACCAATAGGATTTACATTTGAGAGCATTAGGCAACCTGGACACTGTTGTTCTAGTAATCCATGCTCACTTTCCATTTAAGCTTTGATACAATCATGAATGTGACCTTTGCTTTTTGTGTGCAGAATATTACTGTGATAATATATATATATATATATATATATATATATATATATATATATATATATATATATATATAGTGACATGAGTATTTCTTCCACCATTTCTGGTAGCAATATTTAGAAGAGGTATAAATTAGTATTGGGGGGACAAATAGGTGTACACTGTGTCTAAGAATATAGAGATAATGCATTAATAGACCATACTGTGAATAAACAGCATAACTGATTCCAACTTTAAATAATGGATTGAATTGAAATGTGAAAATATACAGGAAATCTTATCTTGATATACATACATTCATTCCAACCAGTTATACATCAAATGGTAATATTAATGTTATGGTTTATCTTGAAGGGTGTGTGAGTTTAGTTTCGAAATTGATTATGGAAATCGAAAATAATGTGTTTGGAAAGAAGTCTCATGAAAAGACGAGTCAAGTAACATGGAGGAATACATGTGTTCTGAAGCAGGAAGTGATTGAAAGTGAAACAAATTCCTATGAATTTCTGAACTTTTAGATGAAATATATATCCTATGATGTGCAAAAACTGAAGAAATAGTAATGTACCAGTGTTGAGTTAAAATGAACGTCAAAATACAAATCATGTCCGATAGGAATCTACTTGCATTTATGTTAAACTGGATCATTTACTGTAGAAATATTAGGATATGTAAGCACCGTTTATTGAAGTTAGTTTTCAGTATGGGAAACAAATATGTATTTCAGGTGGATGAGTATTTCTGATATTATATTGTGAAAAGTTGATTATAAATCCACATACATGAACATGAATGAATTTATGGAGTGTATATAAGACACATATATTTCATATTTTATAAAATGTGGAGATTATATATATATATATATATATATATATATATATATATATATATATATACCCACAAAAAATACATTAAAAATATCAAAATGTATATGCCAATCGTAATTTTCCTGTAATATAAATCATCCACAGATGCAAAAATATTTATTTTGCTAAACATGGATTTATGTATAATATTGTTCTACTAGGGAGCTCACGCATAGTTTGAATTTTCAGTTCCAACACCGTTTAGGAGAAGTGATCTCTTTTCACAATTTGTTTCTGCCAAGTCAGCCAACTCATAAAAATGTACGTGTGATACCAGGTAGAATTCTATATGTGCATTTAAAAAATACATGTGCTGAGGAGGCTACAGAGAAAGGGAGACAAGAATTCACATATTTGTTAACTTTAAAAACACATGGAGGACTATTTCAATTAAAAATTGAGTTGATTTATAAAACCTACCCTTTATCATGCAAAGGGAAGTCCAACTATACACCATGTCTTCTCTGAAATGCTTGTATTTTCATTCTGTTTGGGTATCTTTCTCCATCATATTAAGATTAGTAGTCAGAGTCTAGTAAGGTATGAGTTCGTGTCAGGGATACAGTATTTCAAATGGAAAATTGTAAAATGGATCAATGTGTATGCAAATGTGTGCTACAAAAAAAATTTCCCACTCTCATTCAGAACAATGCCTTGAATTACCTTCACCATAAGTAAGACACAATTAGAGGAGAAGAGTTAGAAAATCTTTGAATACATATCTGAAATGGAAAATTCTCAGGAATTTACAAACTTGGAGATGGTAGAGGAGTTTCCAAAAGTAAGGGACAGTGTAAAAACTCCACAAACACGGAGAATTGCCTGCCTAAACACGTCTGGAGAAACTGCCTGTAGGTTGGGCACTTGAAATACATGTTGTTGTCAGGAGCTTTGAAATACATGTTGTTGTCAGGAGCTTTAGCTTCCTTTCTAATGAGACCATTAAAGCTGGGTCTACATCTCTGTGATCTGGAGAACATGGTTCATAATTTTCCAATGAGCATGAAGCAGCAGTGCTGAATTCTCTTTGTAGTGAGAGCATCAAAGCTGGGTCTGCATCTATGTGACCTGGAGGACATGGATTTTTATTTTACAATGAACATGAGGCAGCAGTGCTGAATTCTATCCTTGTAGGTAAACTGTGGCCACTGGGGGCTAAGTGTCTCCCCATGTGGACTGTGAAGTTATTTTATCATCCTCCACTTTTCATAGTGTTTTTTGCTGCTGCACTCGGAGTTTGGTACTTGCTTCATGAAATACAAGGAGTTCAACTGGGACACCATGCTGAAGGAAGTTCTGTCACGTGTGGATGGGTCAGGGTCTGCAGGAGAATGCATCAACAGCGCTTGTGTACCACATAGGTTGCCCCCTTGACCATAGCAACCTAATTCTGAACATTGCCCTGAAACCTCTCCATATAACAAGATGCCTTTACATATAAGGGTCTGCTGACAGCACCATGTCAGTCACAAGCCATTTGGAAGCCAATGGCAGATCCACATGACCCCACAACAGATGTTATATCACACACTTGCTCACAACTGCTCTAGGCCCACTGCTTAGCAGGCATCAACTTAATGGCATCTCTGTTCTCCACCATTTTCATGAAACCCAGTCAATCAAGGCACTGTCTGGTACAGTCATGATCAGCAACAGGACATCCAAAGGTTCTTCAGTGCCACCTGGTCATTGGAATTTCAAAAATTTCATGGTATTTATCTAGCCAATTTTCAAGGATGAAGTTGGAGGCACTGTGGGTTTCAATTCATTCAGGAATCATTCAATGGTGAGGAAGCTCATTTCAACTAAAGTTTTGGAGAACTCGCACAGCCAAGGCCTCCCAAAGAGTGGCCCAAAGGTCACATGTATCCAGGCCCATTGAGGTCTACAATTGAGGTCCATGTGTGTTTTGACTAGCAAATATGGCTTCCAACTCATTCAGAATAAAGTTATGTGATATCCTGGCTGAGATTCCCAGTGCTCTGTGAAAAGCCACCCTGGGCCTAGATCTCCGATTCCAAGGGCGAATCTCATGCGTGGCCTCCTAAAATCCAAACACAATTCATGGCAATACTTTTTTGATGTCTGATCCAGAACTCAGTCTTTAAGGGGAATGACACCAGAGTTCAAGCCCAGGTGGATCCAATCATCTCTTCCAACTGCCACACAAATGACCACAATTAAAACCAAAACACTCCCACATGGCCCTCATCTTCTTAAATATAGACACTCATCATAAACTCTGGCTGGAGGTTTCAATGCGGGACGCATCCCAAAAGAGTGTCCAAAATATTCTCTCTTACCCCTCATTTGCCTAGAGTCAGGATGGCATGGACAACCTTCCTGTAAACCTAAAGTGATCCAATAGGCCTGCCGTTAATACTGCTCTGCTTCTCCAAATTGAGGCCTACTGACTCTCAGGGATACATTCTTTATGTTATTTGGAGTCATAAGAAAACACAAGCACCTCTGCAGGGCTTCGAAGAACTCATTTGACCCAAAGGATCCCTATTCTCACTTGATAGAGGTCAGGAACCTAACAGGGGAAGGCAAGAGACTCTTAAACAATGAAAGATTTTTGGCCATTTTGCTTTTGATTGCACACATGGAATCTATCTTTAGATCTATCATGTGCTGAGAATCTAAGCCACAACCTCATACAGGGCCAAGAGGCTGATTCAGACACATCCCTTTCCAAAGCAATTAAGCAAAGAGCCACAGATTATGCCCATTTATTTCCATTTGAAAACTGTTTTATTCAGGCTTCACAAAGGGGTGGCCTGAGGCAAAGACCTTCCTGACATTCAGGGCAACAGAACCATAGGTAAGCAAATGAACCAAAGCAGGGTTTCTACACTGAGAGTTTACTGGTAACACTGATATCTGAGTTTTCTAAGATGTTCCCATTCTCTACAGCTCTCAAGTATATGGACATGTCACAGAGCTTGGAGGTGTTACATATCTTGGACACAAAACCATGAGCCTATTCTGGAGAGTGGCCAGAATTCAGGAAGAAAATAGAAACTTAGGAATTTACTAGGTGTTGCCCATCCATAAGGCACGCCACAATCCATTCATAAATTAGGCAGGATGAATTCTGGGAAGTTTTCTACTAGACAGGACAAATCCATTGATGCATTCTCTTTTCTAATGTTTACAACCACGGACACAGTGGGATTCACAGACATAGAAACACTAGCATTGTCAAACGACTTACTAGAAACAGTCCACTCCAATCCAAATGAAGAGCCTTTCCTTCCTATTCTCAGAACTTGAGAGAAAACCACAAACTCACACCCAAACCCAAAAAGGAACCTCCTTAACCCAAGTAGGTCTGTGACTATCCAGAGTGTCCTCTAACTGGTGGGCCATACTATGTTCCCCTGAAATGGCCTGTCCGGTCCCAGATCTGGTCTCCTTGGCAAACTATGTGAAGTTATCAGGAGCCGGCAGTGAACCAATAATTGCTTTCTCAGGAAAGGTCCCTCTTCAGAGCTCTTCTGGCATTTGACCATCCTCATATCACTAGATACCAAGAGAGACTGACTCTGTCCTTGGTAAATCCAAACAAGTGAGACCATGGGATTGGGACTTGGACTGGCTCTGGGTGCCTGGCTTCCTGGATCTCACGTTCAGAGATTTCCATCACCAAGGAAGTGAGGTGAGGTCACTTACTTCAGGAAATGAATGAGGTCACTGCCTTGGCCACCACTTTGTCCTAACAGTTGCTTCCAAGGGTCCCATGAGATGGAGGCTGCTCCTACTTCCTGTGACACTTTCACAAGTTAGAATGGTATATCAACCATAGGTACCTGGGAACAGCTTTCCACACAGGCATGGTTTGATCAGTCTTCTCTAGATTAGGAAAGGAGAGGCTGATTCAGACACATCCCTTCATACTGACCAGGTTGTTTGCCATGGAATATGACTTTTGCTCTCTTAGTTCCTTCATAGCTCCCTGCAACTTTTCCAGGGTATCATTTCTGCATGGACCTTTGATGTTCTCAGCAGGTGGAAGATACCCTACATTATTATATTGTAAGACAAACTCTGTCGTGGCTAATCTGTAAACTTAGTTTGAGGGAACAGTGTATGGTTAGGGTAGTAACAGGTTCAAATTTGGTTAGGAATCATATTGAAAAATGAACAATGGTATTGGGAACTTGTGATATTTACAAGAATATATTGGTGAAATATAAGTATGAAAACAGAAATTTAGATAAGATTTGAATCCAAGAAGGGTATTGGGCTCTTGATTGGGATACTTAGCTTTGAATTATATTCTGCACAGGTGTCTCAGATAAATCAATATACAATGGCATAGGACCTTGTACCTTGGATGATTGATTGTCGAAGAGATCATCCAGTCAAAAAGGTATAGTCGGTAGGATTAGGAAGATAGTTGGTAGGTTTAGATAAAAGAGTGAGTATAGAATTTGGACCAAAAGTTCTTTAGTAATAGGGTTTCAGATAGAGAGTGAATGTAAATGTCAGCACATGTGAAGAGTCAGTCACAATGATGAACTTGTGAAAATATGTAGAAAAGCAGATATCAATAGAGACATTAGAAAATCAGGCAAAATACAAAGTGAGTGATCAGATTAGACATTTTCAACAGGGTTGAGGTTCAATATATAAACTTAGGAAGAAACAAATATGTAGTCACCAATAGGATTGATTTGAGAGCATTAGGCAACCTGGACATGGATGTTTTTAGTAATCCATGCTCACTTTCCATTTAGACTTTGGTGAAAGGTTAATAAAATAGGTAATTGTCACTTCCTAATTTTCTGTATGCTGAACAAAACACTGATGAAATCTTTAGGACTGTTTGCTAATCTTGTTTCCAGAATGTGCTGTCCCCAACTGCCAAACTGCAGAATGTACACCCTCACCCGTTTGTACGCAAACTGCCCCCTTGCCTTCAACCATCAATAAACTTCCCTCCCTGCCCTCTCCAAGGAAAGTATATAAGCTCTGCTTAAGCTGTTCTCATTGCTCTCTGCTCTATTCAAGTGATCTGTGAGCTTCAGAATGGTGGACTTCCAATAAATCCTTTACTGTTGCATGAGACATTCTCTTGGTGGTCTCTTCCTCCGACGCTCGCCCGAACTTTACATCTGGAGGCACCAGCGAGATCCAGCAGCGACGGACGAAAGACCCCCAAGGGGCTCCTTTCAGGGTAAGTAAGGCGACTCTTTCTGCTTTCAGGTTTCAGGTTAGGGTTTGCCAAAATCGCTATCGGTGATGAGCGTGAGCTCTCTCTGACGGTGGCTGACAGATGTGTCACAGAGCCACAGGCCACGTCCCTGGGACACGCCCCAGAGGACTCAGGAAATCAAGGAACAATAGTCTCCTCAACTCAGTGATATTTTGTTTCGGATTTGGTATTGCCAGTCCATCAGGTTTTGCCGGGTACTCAGTCCTGGTCTCAGTATTGGATGTCCATTGCCTGTCTTTATTGTCTTGTCTTCTCTGTGTAGTGTGCCGTTGCTTTCACTGTTTGTGTATCTCTCATTTTGGGACAGAGCACTTCAATACCTCTCTCCCTGACCCTTGATCACTGGACCAAAGTTCGCTTAAGGGACCAGAATCTTTCTTTTTCAGTAAAATGCTGGACCTGGCAGACTCTCTGTGCCTCAGAATGACACACCTTTTGAGATGGATGGCCCCCAGAAGGATGTTTCTACTTCCCACAAATTTGAAAAATCAGAGATATTGTCTTTCAGCTGGGGCCACATAGCCATCCAGATCAACAGCCATATATCTTAACTTGGCAGGACCTCTGCAAATCGCCTCCTCCATGGGAGAAGCCTTTTCTTGTCCCTGCCCCCGCTCCTACTCCTTCCACCATGATTCTATCTCTCAAACCCTCTGCTCCTCCTCCTCCATCCTCTGTTCTCCCTGAGTCTCAAGACTCTACTGGACTCTCCTCCCCCTTGTTATCCCCTGCCCTCATCCCCAAAACCCAACAACCTCTAAGTGATTCCAATGATGCTGACTCAGCCTCTCCGCCATTGGAGGAAGTTAGGCTGGCCCAGCGCCCTCTAGATGACTCCTGCGCGTCACACACAGCCCCTCCTTTCCTGGAGGAAGCTGGCCGGCTAAAAGAACTCAAAGAACTCCCTGGTGTTTTCACACCTGCCTACTTGGGATGACTGCCAACAAATCCTAGGGACTCTCTTCATGACAGAGGAATGAGAGAGAAACCTCCTGGAAGCTAGAAAAAAATATCCTCGGTCCAGATGGGTGACCAACACAACTTCCCAACATAATCAAAGCCGGCTTCACCTTGAACTGACCCAAGTGGGACCCTGACACCTTTGAAGGTAGGGAGCATCTGTTCACTTATTGCCGGGCCCTAATAGTGGGTTTCCAACCGGTCGGTAGGCAACCAAGTAATTTGGCCAGGTTAAGAGAGAATATTCAAGGGCCTGATGAATATCCCTCTATGTTTCTAGAGAGAATTATGGAGGCATATAGGAGATTTACTCCTTTTGTTCCTCAGGTAGAGGATCAAAATGCATCTGTCATGATGGCCTTCATTGGGCAAGCTGCCCTGGATATTAAAAGAAAGTTACAATACGTAGATGGATTACAAGATATGACCTTGAGAGATTTAGTCTGAGAAGCCGAGAAAGTATAGTATAAGTGAGAAACAGAGAGAAAGAAAGGGAGCAAAGGGAAGATGAGAGATGCAAGAGACAGACTAAGGCATTGACTAAGGTCCTGGTCACAACAATAAATAGGCCAGAAATTAAGAAACAGGGAGACAGGAAGGGATACCTTGGTGCACGCCAGAGGCCACCCCTGGCCTCAGATCAATGTGCCTACTGTAAAGAAAAAGAACCCTGGGCCAAAGAGTGCCCTAGAAAGAGACAGCCATGCCAGCCAGCCATTCTGACTCTGGAGGATGACTAAGAAAGTCGGGGCTCAGATCCCTTCCCTGAGCTCAGGGTAACTTTTGAAGTGGAGAGGTTCCCAGTAAACTTTGAAGTGGATACAAGGGCAGTATACTCAGCCCTTAAGGCCCCACTGGGCCCACTATCAAATAAAAGGTCTCTAGTTCAAAGGGCTAATGGCAGGAAATATCAGACTTAGACAACTAAGAGGACCATGGACATGAGGAAAGGAAAAATCCATCACTCCTTCCTAGTAATCCCAGAATTCCTGTCCCCATTGATGGGCAGAGATCTGCTCAGTAAGCTCTGGGCCAAAACAACTTTTAACCCCGAAGGCCCCAAAATGAAATTTCTAAATCCTTCAGTAAAAACTCCTATAGTCTTGGCTTTATAAATGTCAGTAGAAGATGAACAGCAACTCTTCATACCCCCCAAGACTGATCAAACAGGCAAGCTACCCCAGAAATGGATAACGGATTTCCCAGATGCTTGGGCAAAAACTGCGGGGTTAGGCCTAGCTGTGAAATAACCTCCAAGAACAGTGGAGTTAAAAACCTCAGCCTCCCCAATCAATGTCAAACAATATCCTCTGAGCAAAAAAGCTAAAGATGGGATAAGGCCCCATATTCAGAAATATCTGGCCGTAGGATCCTAAGGCCCTGTCAATCAGCCTGGAACACTCCCCTGCTACCAGTAAAAAAGCCAGGAACCAGGGGACTATCCCCAGTTCAAGACCTAAGAGAGATCAACAACAGAGTGCAGGACATTCACCCCACAGTAACTAATCCGTACAAACTGCTTATCACTCTGAACCCTGAGCAGAAATGGTATACTGATCTGGACTTAAAAGGTGCTATCTTTTGCTTGCCTCTGCATAAAGTTAGTCAGTTGCTGTTTGCCTGCTAGTGGGTAGACCCAGAAACCGGAACGTCTGGTCAACTAACTTGGATTAGACTCCCACAGGGGTTCAAAAACTCTCCCACTCTTTTTGATGAAGCCCTCCACAGAGATCTCAACAACTTCAGAACTACGCACCCCAAAGTCACCCAGCTTCAATACGTGGATGACCTGTTACTGGCAGCCAACACCAAGGAAAACTGAGTCTGGGACCAAAGCACTATTATATGAGCTTCCTCAACTCGGGTATAGAGCTTCTGCCCAAAAGGCCCAAATTTGCCAGCAATAAGTAATCTTCCTGGGCTATTCCCTTAGGGGTGGTAAACGATGGCTCACTGAGCCCAGAAATTAAACGGTTGTGCAGATACCACCCCCATCTAGCAGCAGACAACACAAGAGAGTTTCTTGGGACTACTGGGTTTTGCAGGTTATGGATTCCTGTGTTTGCATCCATAACTTCTCCTTTATACCCGCTGTTAAAGGGAGATGCCCAATTCCAATGGACCCCGGAAAACCAGCAAGCTTTTGATAACATCTAACGACACTGGCACTGAACTCCTCAACTTGACTGAGCCAAGCTTGCAATTTCAGAAAGCCCTACACTACGATAAAAATGTACATCAAGTTACACAACTTGGTTCAAAGAAACTGCAGGCATTCCTGAAGGATCAAGAACAGAGTTTTCCACTAACCGACTCACAGCGAAAGGAAATAACTGAACGGGTAACAAAAGCCTGTCCAGTCTTTGTCAATAGGTTAATGCTTATCCTTCCAAGCTTCCTGCAGGAAAGCACCTATGAGAAACCAGACCAGGACAATTCTGGGAAGTGGACTTTACTGAAATTAAGCCAGCAACTTATGGACTTAAATATCTCCTAGTCTTTGTAGATACATATTCAGGATGTATTGAAGCCTTCCCACAAAAAAAAAAAAAAATGCACAAATGGTGGTCAAGAAGACCCTGAAAGATATTTTTCCAAGATACGGCCTGCCTAAGGTAATAGTGTCTGATTATGGCCCAGCATTCATGGCCCAAGTAAGTCAGGGGTTAGCCAGGACCCTGGGGATAAATTGGAAGTTACATTGTGCTTATAGACCCCCAGCTCAGGACAGGTAAAAAAAAATAGAACCATTAAAGAGACCTTAACGAAATTAAGCTTAGAGAGTGGCATAAAAGATTGGACTATGCTCCTGCCTTATGCACTGTTTTATGAAAGAAGTACTCCCTCTGTTTCTTTGTGTAACCTCACCCACTATGAAATTCTCTATGGGGCCCCTCCTCCACTAAGGGACCTAACCCCAACTCTAAGACCTAATGATCCTTTCAACACCCTCTTGTTTGACAGACTTAAAGCTCTTGAGAGAACTCAGCAATACCTGTGGAAACAGCTGGCCACTGCCTACCAACCTAGTGAAGAGGGGACTCCACATCGATATCAAATAAGAGACTTTCTCTACATAAGACAACATCAGGTGTCATCCCTGGAACCCCGCTGGACAGGACCATACCAGGTGCTACTTATAAAACCTACAGTGGTAAAGGTAGACGGAATCACTTCCTGTATCCTAATTCTCATCTCAAGCCTGCGCCCTGTGCAGAATCTGGCTGGAAACTGGAAAAGACTGGTAACAGTTTCAAATTGCATATTCGCCATGTGGAAAAGGCTATAGACTCTCCCCTTGGCCACAAGTAGTCCTAACCCTCATCAGCCAGTTCAGCAGCGATGGCTGATCAAAAATTCTACCTGACAAGAAGTATGGTCTATCTCGCATACAGCCCCCTTAGGGACCTGGTGGCCATCTCTCCACACAGACATTTGTCAGCTGGCTATACGTCTTTCCTATTGGGATATCTCTGATGAAGAGGATCCCACTAAAATTTCATTAAATCCCTTCCGTACGATAGATAATGGAAACAAACATTATGGATGTAGGGACATGTGAGCCAGATGCAGGTTGGCTAGCCTAGACTACTATGTTTGCCCAGCAGACTATCAAAGCCACAAACAGCCATGGCTGTGTGGGGGAAAAGCCGACTTCTTCAGTAAATAATGGGGATGTGAGCATACCGGGGCTGCCTGGTGGAACCCAAACTCCTCATCAAA
Organism: Callospermophilus lateralis; assembly: GCF_048772815.1. Classification (NCBI taxonomy): domain Eukaryota; kingdom Metazoa; phylum Chordata; class Mammalia; order Rodentia; family Sciuridae; genus Callospermophilus; species Callospermophilus lateralis. The sequence continues at coordinate 1,003,387 of NW_027513519.1, read as the reverse complement.
TTTTTTACACAGCATTGGCCATATTACCAATTAGACAACCAAACCGATGGCCCCCAGAGGGGTCTCTAGATCCTCAAATTCTGTGTGACCGTTTCAACTTCGGCAAGTGTTCTAAAGAATCCATTTTTTTGGAATTTCCTTCCAAAGAAATTCCCCTATGTGTAGGCCTTTTTCCTCCTTTGCTCACATCCAGAACTATGCTTCTCCAATAGATCCTCACCCCACGCCTTCTGCTCCAGACTCTCTGCTGTCACTCTCACATCAGCAACCTGATTTCTCCGTTCCAATTACTAGATCAAAAACCCAAACCTCCCCTGGTTCTCAGACAATTGCCCCCTTCCTGAGCTTGTAGGTACTGAGGTATCCTTCCACCCACTCACTCCACTCTTCTCCTGTCAGTGCCCGCACCAGGTCCCACCAGGTCCTCTTACCAGCTAACCCAAAGCTCAAACCAGCTGAGAGTGCCCTCAGATGCCTATCCAAGATGTAATGAAAATGGCCTTTAAAGTTGCTTTGTCATCACTGAAAACAGGTTACGAAGAATTTAAAGTCCCTCAAAGGCTTTTTGGGATACTCACTCCCGTCTTCCCCTCTGCTCTACCTGTTCTACTGATCAAGTTTTGTTGCCAGGAAAATCCCGAACCCCTTTTCCATTATTCTTTTATATCTCTTTTTCCTCATTCTCAGAATCACGATGCTGCTCTCACCCCCCCCCCCGCCTTCCCCATCTTCCCCCTCTGTACCAGGCCCACAGAAAAATCTTAAATGGCCTTCTCCAGAAGTCTTCATGATGGCTGACTTTAGTACTTTCAGCAACAGAGTCCCTATAGAAGAGTTCAGTGTAGATAAACTTCCTCGTTTTGTGTTGCTCTGTTCTACTTGGACACTGGCTGGAAAAATTAGCACTCCTAAGCTAGACACCCCCTTACTAGTTATTAACAAAATATGTGAGCAAGGCCTCTGGCCTTGAGCTGGGGCTTTCAAAGATGGCTACATTTCTAAGATAAAGAAGTTTACAACTGGGCTCCATGGTACCAGCTGGCAGGAAGAAAAAAAAAAGAGAGAAGAAAAAAGCTCTCCCCCTCCCAGGTGTTCTTTAAAAGTTAACTTGCCCAGAGCAGAGGAAAAAAAAAAACAGAAACAAAAACTGTGTTTTGTGAATTTCTGCAGACTGTGAATTTCTGAGCCACTTACGTTACATGTTGGGTACAAAATTCTGAAACTACCTAAACTTGGGGTTCAGAGGATTAATTGATTACAACAGAAGCAATGCCCTCTAAATTCGGTTGCAAACAAATAGGACTGTTTCTCTGTCTTCTGTGCTATCTTAGGTGCCTTGCCTTGTCCGTCCCTACAACAGTATAATTCTATATACTTAAGCATTGTTTATGTTTTCATAAAATGATCAACAGATGGGATTAAGTATGTAATGGTGCAGATGTTTCCCAGAGTGCTCTATCATGACACAGGATCATTTAAAGTTTCAATAGTGGGGGCATACAAACTGGTTCCACCAGAAACCTGTATCCCTCACTTTCTCCATCCTATTAGGAATAGGATTTGCTGCAGGGGTGGGCACAGGAACCACTGCCGTAGTCGATGGGACACAACAAATGACCCAATTAGAAGCAGCAATAGACCAAAACTTAAAGGTATTAAAAACCTCCATCACAGCTTTACAGGAATCTTTAACCTCTCTCTCTGAAGTTGTTTTACAGAACAGTCGAGGCTTCGACCTCCTCTTCATGAGAGAAGCGGCCTTTGTCCTGCATTGAGGGAAGAATGTTGTTATTATGCCGACCACACTGGAGTTGCAAAAGAATCTATGATTAAATTAAGAAGACGCCTTGTAGAGCATCAACAAGAGAGAGAGGCCCAAAAAGGGTGGTTTGAGTCTTGGTTCACAGAGTCCCCCTGGTTAACTACGCTCTTATCAGCCCTGGCCGGTCCATTAATAATCCTCATATTATTGCTAACTGTTGGACCTTGTTTGCTCAACCATGTAGTTTCCTTTCTCCAAGCTCAAATTGGACAAGTTAAACTTATGGTAATAAGAAAACAATATACCACACTAGCAGACATAAAATGTGACACCCCCAATGATCACTTTTATGATTAAAAGTAACCAAAAGAAGAAGTGGGGAATGAAAGGTTAACAAAATAGGTATTTGTCACTTCCAGTTTTTCAGTATGTTTAACAAAACACTGTTGATATTTTGAGAACAGTTTGCTTATCTTGTTCCCTGAATGTGCTGTACCAACTGCAAAACTGTAGAATGTACTCCCTCACCCGTTTGCATGCAAACTGCCCACTCGCCCTGAGCCATCAATAATCTTCCCTCCCTGCCCTCTCCAAGGAAAGTATATAAGCTCTGCTTAAGCTGTTCTCAGGGCTCTCTGCTCTATTCAAGGGAGCTCTGAGCCCCAGCATGCTGGACGCCCATAAACCCTTGGCTGTTGCATGAGAAAGTCTCTTGTGGTCTCTTCCTCCGACCCTCGCCTGACCTTTACATTGGTAAAATAATAAGTGTGACCTTTGCTTTTTGTGTCCAGAATATTACTGTGATAAAATGTATATGTAAATAAGGTGACTTGAGTATATCTTCCGCAATTTCTGGGAGCAATATTTTGACGATGTACAAATTAGTATTGGGTGTACAAATAGGTGTACCCTATGACTATGAATATAGAGATAATGCATGAATAGACCGTACTGTGAATAAATAATATAATGGGTTCCAAATTTAAATAATGCATTCAATTCATATCTGAAAATATACAGGAAATCTTATATTGATACACATACATTTATTCCAACCACTTATACATCTAAAGGTAATATTAGGTTTATGGTTTATCATGAAGAGTGTGTGAGTTTTGCTTCAAAAGTGGTTATGGAAAGTCTCAAAAGGGAATCACACCAGTGTTCAAGCCCAGGTGGATCCATTCACCTCTTCCAAGTGCCACAGAAATTACCACAATTCAAAACGAAATGCTCCCACATGGTCCTTATCTTCTTCCTTGTAGACACTCATCATAAACTCTGGATGGAGGTTTCCATGAGGGGCGAGGCCAAGACAGTTTCCAAAATAACCTCCCTTGCCCCTCATTTGCCTAAAGTCTGTGTGGCCTTCAAATCCAGACTGTGAATCAGGCGTGATCAAATAGGCCTGCAGTTAATACTGCTCGGCTTCTCCAATTTGAGGCCTACTGCCTGTGGGGTTTAGATTCTTTATGTGAATTGGAGTCATGAGAAAACCCAAGAGCATATGGGCTAGCCTCTGCAGGGCTTTGAAGAACTCATTTGACCCAAAGGATCCCTATTCTTACTTGATGGATGTCAGGAACCCTAGAGAGGAAGGTGGCAGTCTTCATCCACAATGACTGCTCTTTTGGCCATTTTAGTTTTGGATGCACCCATGGGATGTTTTTTTAGATCCATCAGGTGCTGAGAATCTAAGACACAGCCTCACACAGGGCCAAGAGGCTGACTCAGACACATCCCTTTCCAAAGCAATTAAGCAAAGAGCCCCAGGTGATGCCCATTCATTTCCATTTTAAAACTGTTTTCTTCAGGCATCACAAAGGGGTGGCCTGAGGCAAAGAACTTCCTGACATTCAGGCAAGAGAACAATAGGTAAGCAAAAGGTGCAAAGCAGGGTTTCTCCACTGAGATTTAATGGTCATTCTGATATCTGATTTTTCTGAGATGCTCGCCATTCCCTTGAGCTCTCCAGTACATGGCCATGCCACAGAGCTTGGAGGTGGTACATACATTAGACACAAAACTATAAGCCTATTCTGGAGAGGGTCCAGAATTCTGGAAGAAAACTGGAACTTAGGAAGATTCCAGTTGTTACCCACCGATAAGGCAATCTGAAGTCCATTCAAAAATTGGGCAGTGTGAATTCTGGGAAGCTTTCTACTAGACAGGACACATCCATTGATGCATTCTCTTTTCTAATGTCTACCACCACGGACACAGTGTGATAAACAGAAATAGAAACACTCGCTTTGACAAATGACTTACTAGAAACAGTTCATTCCACACCAAAAAAATAGTGCCTTGCGTACCTATTCTCAGAACATGAGACAAAACCACAAACCCACACCCACATCCACAAAGGCACCTCCTTCCCCAAGAAGGTCTGTGACTATCTTGATTGTCCTCTGATTGGTGGGCAATACTATGTTCCCCTGAAATGGCCTTACCTGTCTCAGTTCTGGTCTCCTTGGCCAACTCTGTGAATGTGTCAGGACCCAGAGGTGAGCCACTACCTGCTTTCTCAGGAAAGGCCCCTCTTCAGAGCTTTGCTGGAATCTGGCCATTCTCACATCAGTAGGTACCAGGAAAGACTTTGTCATTGGTAAACCCAAACAAGTGAGACCACTGGGACTGGGACTCAGACTGCCTCTGGGTGCCTGGCTTCATGAATCCCAAGTTCAGAGATTTCCATCTCCAAAGAAGTGAGGTGAGGTCACTTCCTTCAGGAACTGAATGAGGTCACTGCCTTGGCAACCACTTTGTCCTAACAGTTGCTTCCAAGGTTCCCATGAGACAGAATCTGCCCCTAATACCTGTGACAATTTCACAAGTTAGAATGGTATGTCAACCATAGGCACCCAGGAAAATCTCTCCAGACAGGCCAGGTTTGGCTTCTAAGTGTCAGATGAGAAACAGGCTGCCCCTACTTCCTGTGACACTTTCACAAGTTAGAATGGTATATCAACCATAGGCACCCAGGAACTGCTACCCACACAGGCCTGGTTTGGTCCATCTTCTCTGTATTAAGAAGAGAGAGGCTGATTCAGACAGAACCCTTCATTCTGACCAGGTTGTTTGCCATTGAACATGACTTTTGCTCTCTCAGGTCCTTCATAGCTGCGTATATATTCTCCAGTGATCATTTCTGCAAGGAACTTTGAGGTTCTCATTAGGGGGAAGTTCTCCTACATTCCTGTATTGTAAGACCAACTCTGTCCCTCCTCTCTGTAAATTTAGATTTAGGAAACAGTGTATGCTTATGGTTAATAACATGTTTTATTTGTGTTAGGAATCATTTTGCTGGATGAATAATGGTATTGGGCACCTGCAATATTTATAAGAATATATATTTAAAATGTAAGTACGAAAACAGAAATCTAGGTAAGATTTGAAGTCAGGAAGGGCATTAGGCCATTGATTGGGATATTTAGCTTTTAATTACATTTTGCACTGTGGTATCAGATAAACCTATACACAATGGAATAAAAACTTTTACCTCAGATGCCTGAATGTCGAAGAGAACATCCAGTCAAAAAGGGATAGTCAGTAGGTTTAGGAAGATCCTAGGTTTCCGAAGAAGAGTGAGTCTTCGAGTTGGACCAATAGTTCTTTAGCAATAGGGTTTCCTTTAGAGAGTGAATGTAAATGTCAGCACATATGAAGAGTCAGTCACAATGATAAACTGGGAAACTTATGTAGGAAAGCAGATATCAATAGAGACATTAGGAAATCAGGCAAAGTCTAAATTGAGTGATAGGATTAGACATTTTCAACAGGCCTGAGGTTGAATATATAATCTTAGGAAGAAACAAATATGTAGTCACCAATAGTATTGACTTTTGAGAGCATTAGGCAACCTGGAAATAGATGTTATTAGTAATATATACTCACTTTCAATTTAGGCTTTGGTACATTCATAAATGTGACCTTTGCATTTTTGTCCAGAATATTACTGTGATAAAATGTACATGTAGATCAGGTGACATGAGTATTTCTTCCACCATTATGGGGAGCAATATTTTTAAAACCTATAAATTAGTATTGGGTATACAAATAGGTGTACCCTGCTTTGATGAATATAGAGATGATTCATGAATAGAGCATACTGGGAATAAATAATATAACTGGATCCAACTTTAGAAATTGGAATTGGAATAAATTGATATCTGAAAATATACAGGATATCTTATATTGATAATGGTATACATACATTCATTACAACCAGTTATGCATCTAATTGTAATATTAGGTTTATAGTTTATCATGAAGAGTGTGTGAGGTTTGCTTCAAAAGTGATTATAGAAATCGAAAATAATGTGTTTGGAAAGAAGTCTCATGAAAGACCAGTCAAGAAACCTGGAGGAATACATTTGTTCTGGAGCAGGAAGTGATTGAAAGTGAAACAGATGTTTTAAATTTTGAAATTTTGGATGAAATATTTATCCAATGATGTGCATAAACTGAAGAAATAGTAGTGTACCAGTGTTGAATAAAAATGAACGTCAAAATACTCATCATGCCCCATAGTAATCTACTAGCCTTGATGTTAAACTGGGTAAGTGACTGTAGAAATATTAGAATTTGTATGCACCTTTCACTGAAGGTAGTTCTCAGTTCTAGGAAACAAATATGTATTTCAGGTGAGTGAATATTTCTGAGAATAATCTTGTGAAAAGTTGACTATAAATCCACATATATGAATATGAATGTATTTACGGAGTGTATAATAAGACATATATTTCATATTTTGAAAAATCTGCAATATATATATATATATATATATATATATATATATATATATATATACACACACACACAAAACACACATAGACATTAAAAATTAGGAATATATATGCCAATCGAAATTCATGGTGAAATATAAATCGTCCACAGGTCCAAAATTTTTAATTTTACTGAACATGGATTTATGAATAATGTTGTTCAACTACGAAGGTCACCCATAGGTTGAATTTTAATATCCAACAGGGTTTATGAGGAGTGATATCTTCTTATAATTTGTATCTGCCAAGTCAGCCACCCCACAAGAATGTACATGTGATACCAGGTAGGATTCTACATGTGCATATAAAAATACATGTTCTCAATAGGCAACAGAGAAAGGGAGACAGGAATTCACATATTTATTAACTTTAAAAACACATGGAGATCTATTTCAATTAAAAATTAACTAGATTTTTAACACCTACCCTACATAATGCAAATAGCAACTACAACTATACACCATGCCTCCACTGAACTGCTTGTATTTCTATTCTGTTTGGTTTATTTTTCTCCATCATATTAGGATTAGTAGTCAGAGTCTAGTAGTTTATGAGTTAGTTTCAGGGATTCAGTATTTCGAATGAAAATTTGGAAAATGAATCCAATGTGTATGCAAACATGTGCTACACAAATATGTTCCCACTCTCATCCACAACAATGTCTTGACATTACCTTCGCCCCAAGTAAGACACAATTAAAGGAGAAGAGTTAGAAAATCTGTGAATGTATATCTGGAATGGAATATGCTCAGGAGTTCATAATCTTGGAGGTGGTAGAGCAGTTTCCAAAAGTAAGGGACATGGTAACCACTCCACAAACATGGAGCTCTGCTGGCATAAAGACTTCTTGAGAAACTGCCTCTGAGGTTGGGCCCTTGAAATATATGTTGTTGTCAGGAGCTTTAGCTTTCTTTCTAGTGAGATCATCAAAGCTGAGTCTGCATCTATGTGACCTGGAGGACATGGATTCTTATTTTACAATGAACATGAGGCAGCAGTGCTGAATTCTCTCTTTGTAGGTAAACTGTGGCCACTGGGGGCTAAGTGTTTTCCCGTTTGGACTGTGAAGCCATTTGGTCCTCCTCCACTTTTCGTGGTGGTTTTTGCTGCTGCACTGGAACTTTGGTATTTGCTTCACAAAATACAACAATTTCAACTGGGAAACAGTGCTGGAGAGAGTTCTGCCTCATGTGGTGGGTCAAGGTCTGCAGGAGAATGCACCATCCAGGCTTCTTTCCCACATAGCTTGTACCCTTGACCAAATCAACCTGATTCTGAACATTGCCCTGAAACCTCTCCATATAACAAGATGCCTTTACAAATAAGGGTCTACTGGCTGCACCATGTCAGTCACAAGCTATTTGGAAACCAATGGCCGAACCACATGGTCCCACCACAGATATTTTATCACACACCTGCCCAACACTGCTCTAGGCCCACTACTCAGCAGGCTCCAACTTACTGACATCTCTGTTATACATTATTTTCATAAAACCCAGTCAATCAAGGCACTCTCTGGTATACTCATAATCAGCAACAGGACATCCAAAAATTCTCCAGTGCCCCCTGGTCATGGTAATTTCAAAAATTTCATGGTGTTTATCTTGCCATTATTCAAGGATGAAGTTGGAGGCACTCTGGGTTTCAAAAACCATTAAATGTTGAGGAAGCTCATTTGAGTGAAACTCTGGAGAAGTCTCATAAACAAGGCTTCCCAGAGAGTGGACAAAAGGCCTCATGAAGCCAGGCCAATTGAGGTCTACAATGTGAGCTCCATGTGTGTTTTGACTCTCAACTATGGCTGCCAAGTCTTTAAGAATAAAATCATGGGATATCTTGGCTGAGATTCCAAGTGCTCTGTGGAAAGCCAACCTGGGCCTTGAACTCAGTTTATACGGGTGACTCTCATGCGTGGCCTCCTAAAATCCCAACTTAACTCATGGCAATACTTCTCTGAGGTCAGTTCCAGAACTCAGTCTCTAAGGGGATTCACACCAGAGTTCAAGCCCAGGTGGACCCAGTCATCTCTTCCAGTCACCACACAAATGACCACAATTTAAACCAAAACACTCCCACATGGCCCTCATCTTCTTCCATATAGACACTCATCATAACCTCTAGCTGGAGGTTTCTATGAGGGGCGCTGGACAAGACAGTGTCCAAAATAAGTTCCCTTGCCTGTCATTTGCCTGAAGTCAGGGTGGCCTGGAAACCCTTCCTGTGACCAGGAGTGATCAAATAGGTCTACCATTAATACTGTTCTGCTTCTCCAATTTGAGGCCTACTGACTGTGGGGTTTAGATTCTTTATGTGGATTGGGGTCATGAGAAAACCGAAGCACCAATGGGCTGGACTCTGCAGGGCTTTGAAGAACTAATTTGACCCAAAGGTTTCCTATTCTCACTTGATGGAGTTCAGGAACCTTACAGAGGATGGCGAGAGACTTCATCCATAATGAATGCTCTTTTGGCCATTTTGGTTTTGGATGCCCACATGGCATCTTTCTTTAGAACTATCAGCTGCTGAGAATTTAAGCCACAGCCTCACACAGGGCCAATAGGCTGATTCAGACACATCCCTTTTGAAATCAATTACTCAAAGAGGGACAGGTGATGCCCATTCATTTCCATTAGAGAACTGTTTTATTCAGGCTTCACAAAGGGGTGGCCTTAGGCAAAGACCTTCCTGACATTCAGTGCTATAGAACAACAGGTAAGCAAAAAGCCCAAAGCAGGGTTTCTCCACTGCGACTTTTCTGGTCACACTGATGTCTGAGTTTTCTGAGATTCTCGCCATTCCTTTCAGCTATCCAGTACATGGCCATGTCACAGAGCTTGGAGGGGGGTACATATCTTGGTCACAAAACCATGAGCCTATTCTGCAGAGTGGCCAGAATTCAGTAAGAAACAGAAACTTAGGAAGGTAGCAGGTCTTGCACATCAATAAGGCAAGCCTCCGTTCTTTCATTAATTGGGCAGGATGAGTGTTGGAAAGCTTTTTCCTAGACAGGACACATCCATTGATGCATTTTCTATTGTAATGTCTACAACCACGGACACAGTGGGATACACAGACATAGAAACACTCGCCTGTCAAATGACTTACTAGAAACAGACCATTCCAAACAAAAGAAACCGCTTTTCCTACCTATTCTCAGAACATGAGACAAAACCACAAACCCACACTCATTCCCATAAAGGCACCTCCTTCCCTCAAGTAGGTCTGTGACTATCTGGAGTCTCCTCTGCCTGGTTGGCCATACTTTGTTCGCATGAAATGGCCTGTTTGTTCTCAAATCTGGACTCCTTGGCCCACTCTGTGAAGTTATCAGGAGCCAGTGATAAGCCACTACCTGCTTTCTCAGGAAAGACCCCTCTTCAGAATTTTCCTGGCATTTGGCCATCCTCACATCTGTAGGTACCAAGAAAGACTGACTCTCTCAATGATAAATCCAAAACAAGTGAGACCTCTGTGACTGTTACTGGGCCTGGCTCTGGGTGCCTGGTTTCCGGGATCCCAAGTTCAGAGAGTTCAATCACCAAAGAAGTGAAGTAGGCCACTTCCCTCATGAACTGAATGAGCTCACAGCCTTGGCAACCACTTTGTCCTAACAATTTTTTCCTTGGGTCCCATGAGATGGAGGCTGCCCCTACTTCCTCTGACACTTTCACAAGTTAGAATGGTATATCAACCATAGGTACCAGGGGAAAGATCTCCACACAGGCCTGGTTTGGTCAATTTGCTCTACATTAAAAAGAGAGAGGCTGATTCAGACACATTCCTTCATCCTGACCAGGTTGTTTGCCATGGAAAATGACTTTTGCTCTCTCGGGTCCTTCATAGCAGTCTACATCTTCTTCAGGGATTATTTCTGCATGGATCTTTGAGATTCTCAGCAAGTGGAAGATCTCCTACATTCCTGTATTGTAAGACCAAGTCTGTCCCTGCACTGCTGTAAAGTTAGATTGAGGGAACAGTGAATGGTTAATAACATGTTCGATTTGGGTTAGGAATCATTCTGCAAGATGAATAATGGTATAGGGAATCTGTGATATATAGAATATATAGGTGAAATATAAGTATGGAAACAGAAATCTAGGGAAGATTTGAAGCCAAGTAGGGCATTGGGCCCTTGAGTGGGATACTTAGCTTTGAATTATATTCTGCACAGATGTCTCAGATAAATCGATATACAATGAAATAGGATCTTGTACCTTGGATGATGGAATAACAAGCAGAACATCCAGTCAAAAAGGGAGAGTCCGTAGGATTAGCAAGATAGTCATTAGGTTTAGAAAGAAGAGTGAGTATAGAATTTGTACCAAAAGTTCATTTTTTAAATTAATTTTTATTGTAGGTTTCAAAACATTACATATTTTTTGATATATCATATTTCACACTTTGATTCAAGTGGGATATGAGCTCCCATTTTTATCCCATATACAGAGTGCAGAATCACATCAGTTGCACAACCATTGATTTACATATTGCCATTCTGGTGTCTGTTGTATTCTGCTGCCTTTCCTATCCTCTACTATCCCCCCTGCCCCCTGCCCTCCCCTCTTCTCTCTCTACCCATCTCTACTGTAATTCATTTCTCCCCCTTATATTTTTCCTCCTTTCCCCTCACTTCCTCTTGTATGTAATTTTGTATACCCCTGAGGGTCTCCTTCCATTTACATGCAATTTCCCTTCTCTCTCCCTTTCCCTCCCATCTCTCATCCCTGTTTAATGTTAATCTTCTTCTCCTGCTCTTCATCCCTACTCTGTTCTAAGTTACTCTCCTTATATCAAAGAAGACATTTGGCATTTGTTTTTAAGGGATTGGCTAGCTTCACTTAGCATAATCTGCTCTAATGCCATCCATTTCCCTCCAAATTCTATGATTTTCTCATTTTTTAATGCAGAGTAACACTCCATTGTGTATAAATGCCACATTTTTTTTAACCATTCGTCTATTGAAGGGCATATAGGTCGGTTCCACAGTCTTGCTATTGTGAATTGTGCTGCAATGAACACGGATGTAGCAGTGTCCCTATAGTGTGCTCTTTTTAGGTCTTTAGGGAATAGACCGAGTAGGGGAATAGCTGGATCAAACGGTGGTTCCATTCTGAGCTTTCCAAGAAATCTCCATACTGCTTTCCAAATTGGCCGCAACAATTTGCAGTCCCACCAGCAATGTACAAGAGTACCCTTTTCCCCAAATCCTCGCCAGCACTTGTTGTTGTTTGACTTCCTAATGGCTGCCAATCTTACTGGAGTGAGATGGTATCTTAGGGTGGTTTTGATTTGCATTTCTCTGACTGCTAGAGATGGTGAGCATTTTTTCATATACTTGTTCATTGATTGTATGTCCTCCTCTGAGAAATTTCTGTTCAGGTCTTGGCCCATTTGTTCATTGGGTTATTTGTTATCTCATTGTCTTATTTTTTTAGTTCTTTGTATATTCTGGATATTAGGTCTCTGTCTGAAGTGTGAGGAGTAAAGATTTGTTCCCAGGACGTAGACTCCCTATTTACCTCTCTTACTGTTTCTTTTGCTGAGAAAAAACTTTTTAGTTTGAGTAAGTCCCATTTGTTGATTCTAGTTATTAACTGTTGTGCTATGGGTGTCCTATTGAGGAATTTGGAGCCCGACCCCACAATATGTAGATCATAGCCAACTTTTTCTTCTATCAGACGCCATGTCTCTGATTTGATATCAAGTTCATTGATCCACTTTCAGTTAACTTTTGTGCATGGTGAAAGAAAGAGATTCAGTTCCATTTTGTTGCATATGGATTTCCAGTTTTCCCAACACCATTTGTTGAAGATGCTATCCTTCCTCCATTGCATGCTTTAGCCCCTTTATCGAATATAAGATAGTTGTAGTTTTGTGGATTGGTTTCTGTGACCTCTATTCTGTACCATTGGTCCACCCGCCTGTTTTGGTACCAGTACCATGCTGTTTTTGTTACTATTGCTCTGTAGTATAGTTTGAAGTCTGGTATAGCTATACCGCCTGATTCACACTTCCTGCTTAGCATTGTTTTTGCTATTCTGGGTCTTTTATTTTTCCATATGAATTTCATGATTGCTTTCTCTATTTCTACAAGAAATGCCGTTGGGATTTTGATTGGCATTGCATTAAACCTATAGAGAACTTTTGGTAATATCGCCATTTTGATGATGTTAGTTCTACCTATCCATGAACAGGGTATATTTTTCCATCTTCTAAGATCTTCTTCAATTTCTCTCTTTAGGGTTCTGTAGTTTTCATTGTATAAGTCTTTCACCTCTTTTGTTAGGTTGATTCCGAAGTATTTTATTTTTTTTGAGGATATTGTGAATGGGGTGGTTGTCCTCATTTCCATTTCAGAGGATTTGTCACTGATATACAGAAATGCTTTTGATTTATGCGTGTTGATTTTATATCCTGCCACTTTGCTGAATTCATTTATTAACTCTAATAGTTTCTTTGTAGACCCGTTTGGGTCTGCTAGGTATAGAATCATGTCATCTGCAAATAGTGATAATTTGAGTTCTTCTTTTCCTATTTTTATGCCTTTAATTTCTTTCGTCTGTCTAATTGCTCTGGCCAGTGACTCGAGAACTATGTTGAACAGAAGTGGTGAGAGAGGGCATCACTGTCTTGTTCCAGATTTTAGAGGGAATGCCTTCAGTTTTTCTCCATTAAGAATGATGCTAGCCTGAGGCTTAGCATAGATTGCTTTTACAATATTGAGGTATGTTCCTGTTATCCCTAGTTTTTCTAGAGTTTTGAACATAAAGGGATGCTGTACTTTGTCGAATGCTTTTTCTGCATCTATCGAGATGATCATATGGTTGTTATTTTTAATCCTATTGATGTGGTGAATAGCATTTGTTGATTTCCGTATGTTGAACCAACCTTGCATCCCAGGGATAAATTTTACCTGATCATGGTGCAAAATTTTTTTGATATGTTTTTGTTTCCGGTTTGCCAGTAGTTTATTGAGGATTTTTGCATCTAGGTTCATTAGAGATATTGGTCTGTAGTTTTCTTTCTTTGAAGTGTCTTTGTCTGGTTTAGGAATCAGGGTGATGTTGGCCTCATAGAATGAATTTGGAAGTTCTCCCTCTTTTTCTATTTCCTGAAATAGCTTGAAAAGTATTGGTATTAGTTCCTCTTTAATGGTTTTGTAAAACTCTGCTGTATACCCATCCAGTCCTGGGCTTTTCTTAGTTGGTAATCTTTTGATGGTTTCTTCTATTTCCTCAATTGATATTGGTCTGTTTAGGTTGTCAATATCCTCCTGACTCAATCTGGGCAAATCATATGACTTAAGAAATTTATTGATGCCTTCACTATCTTCTATTTTATTGGAGTATAAGGATTCAAAATAATTTCTGATAATCTTCTGTATTTCTGAAGTGTCTGTTGTGATATTGCCTTTTTCATCCCGTATGCTAGTAATTTGAGTTCTCTCTCTTCTTCTCTTCGTTAGCATGGCTAAGGGTCTGTCGATTTTATTTATTTTTTCAAAGAACCAACTTTTAGTTTTGTCAATTTTTTCAATTGTTTCTTTTGTTTCGATTTCATTAATTTCAGCTCTGATTTTAATTATTTCTTTTCTTCTACTTCTTTTGCTGTTGTTTTGCTCTTCTTTTTCTAGGATTTTGAGTTGAAGTATTAGATCATTTATTTGTTGTTTTTTTTCTTTTTTTAAGGAATGAACTCCAAGCAATAAATTTTCCTCTTAGAACTGCTTTCAATGTGTCCCATAGATTCCGATATGTTGTGTCTGTGTTTTCATTTATCTCTATGAATTTTTTAATTTACTCCTTGATGTCTTCTATAACCCATTGATTATTCAGTAACCTATTGTTCATTCTCCAAGTGATGCATGATTTTTCCTTCCTTCTTTTATCATTGATTTTCAATTTCATTCCATTATCATCAGATAAGATGCATGGTATTATCTCTACTCCTTTATATTGTCTAAGAGTTGCCCTGTGACATAATATATGATCTATTTTTGAGAAGGATCCATGTGCTGCTGAGAAAAAAGTGTAACTGCTTGATCTTGGGTGGTATATTCTATATATGTCAATTAAGTCTAGGTTATTAATTATGTTATTGAGTTCTATAGTTTCCTTATTCAACTTTTATTTGGAAGATCTGTCCAGTGGTGAGAAAGGTGTGTAGAAATATGCCTTTAACTTGTTTCTTTTTTAAATAAGACTTTTTTTGGGGAAAAAATCCAGTTTGAAATATAGCAACACTTTTTTGGCAAGGCAATAACCAAAATCTAAAACAGCATAAGCTACATGTCCAAATGTAAAAGGCATTGAATAAACCACAATATTTTTTTTTCTTTTTTGGGGGGGTGCACGACATACTGAACACAAGATAGAATGTCTCAACATTTTGAAATTATAATTTAAACCTTAAGGGTAAAAGCTGAAAAACTGCTGAGTTCTTGTTAGATATTAAATGCACCTTTCCCTGTTTCCCCAAATAATATCAGAATTTATTATTTAATCACACCTCAAAGTTTGAGTTTTCTCTTTTAACAAAGCAACCACTACATACACATTAAAATACTTATTTGTTAATTTAATAATTTTTCCCTGGCTCATCCAACGTGCAATGCACATGACTCCAAATACTAAAATTTGGGGCTAGTGTACATGAACTGAAAAATCACAACTCCAAACTTCAAAACTAGTTCTTAAAATTATTTATAGGACACTCAGATTATTTTTATTTCTCAACAAGATTTTGCACTGTCATTTGATTATCAGTCTACCTCAGCACAAAAAAATTATAGATGCCAATTTGAGGGACTAAAAAAATTCAAATGTACTAGATTTAACAGCTCAGTAAGATCATGACAAACAAGTTTGTTTACATTCTGCTGAAAACTCCTGAATGGTCTCAGCACCTAACAAAATCTACCAGGCTCCAAGGACCATGTCAGGTTAAATGATGGCACCACTTTTTAAAAGGAGCCAATTACTTTAGCTAAGTCATTCAGAGCCCAAAATCTGAAGAATGACCAAAATCAAATCTTTATTTTTATAACTGTATAAATGTGATCCAAATGTGTCCACCACTAGTTTTTCCAAAAGAAACATGCTATAAATAAGCAAACTACATTTGCTCACTGATGTGTGTATGGACTTCCTAGATGTCTCATTGGGCTAATTACAGACCACTCACAGTAATATATTTTTAGTATTAAAGTGTAGCATGATGTTAAGCCATTTTAGCTTTTACACATACATGTTGCACTTCTGGCTGATAATGGAGAAAAATTTGCAGCATTACACTGTTAAGCTAGGTTGCATCCATTCTTTTAAATGGCGTCAATATCAATGTCATCATCCTTGTTGTCAGACTTCACAGTTTCAACTTTCGGTACACTGGCAGTCTTTGAGTACACCACTTCAATGTTCTCATCTTCATCTTCTTCTTAACCACCAGAAGATTCTTCCTCTGCTTCCTTCAACTACTTTATAAATGGTTCTGCTTTGACACGAATCTCTTTGGCAAGTTCTTTTGATACATATTTCTTCGAGGCCTTTTCCGACCAGCTGATGATGACCTCCTCTTCTAAAAGGTCTGCGTCATACATTTCCTTCAAGATATGTGGAATCTTAGAGAGGAGCTGAGCTTGATGCATTGCCACCACACACTCCAAACCATGAAGAAGGTATCGTTGAGCTTTTTTGTTATTGTGACAAAATCATAAGAAATGGCACCTGTATTTCTTAATCTGTTCTCTAATTTTATCATTAAAAAGAACTTCAGTTAGAACAAGAGGGCCCATGGCTTTTACATCCAGCCTTTCTGCTTCTGCGACAATTTCCTTGTCTGATGAGTCGATGATACCCTCTTCTTTTTTTTCTTAACAAAATCAAACAGAATATTGACACGCTCTTCTACAGTTCTTTCCAAATCATCACTGAGAGTCAGAACTTTTGTGTGGTCACTAATTTCATCCATTCTACACCTCTGAGCTTCTTCAGTTGAATCCTCTCCCCAATCATCATCCTCCTCTTCTTCCACAGCATATGGAGGAGGACTGATTTCATTTGGTGGTGGTGGTGGTGGTGTCTCACTGCTGGATACAGAACCATTTTCCTTGTCTTTGCCCTTTCTATTTTTCTTTTCCTTTTCTTTCTTTCCTGGACCACTGTCACTATTCTCAGGTTGGTTTTTGAGAATAAATGTGCAGAGTTTATGATGTGTGTCAAGCATGCCTCGGTTGCCACAGGCTTTACAAGAATTACCTATTGTTTGCTTCTTTGGATTGACATGCAGTTCTGTTTCAGGATTCTCACACTCAGGACAGAGAACAAATTTTTTAATGAATCCATCCAACATATCTTGCAGCTTATTCGCCTCATGAGATCCATTGACAATGTAACGGTCATTCTTAACATCAAACTGGGTCTGTGCTCCCAGCTCACAACCAAAATATTTGGTGGGATACGTTGGAGGCTGATTAAGCGCCTTTGCAACGTCAACCATGTTGACTATAACTGTCTTGATTTCATTTCCTTTGCCCTCAACCTTGGCAATCAGACGGGGCATCTTGTAGTGATAGAACTGGTCTGACACGCTGCGGTTGACATTGACAGACATTTTGGCTTATTAGTGGCTTTATCAATAAGATGAAGAGATCTTTGATTGCAACTTTTTGGTATCTTCTGTCTGGAGAAGAAGGGATGACATAAACGACTGCAAGAGTTCTCGGTCTCTGACATGAAAAAATTTTCGCCCCTAAGGCTGTAAGCTCCTTGCTTGTACGCTATGTTTCCCCAATACAGGTACCAATGGCTGCGCAACAGCTCGTTTTCGTCAAATAAAGACATAAACCCAACGCGGCTCGCCCGGGACTGGGAGGAAGAGGCGCTGGAAACTGGGTCCGGAGCGGCGGGGCGAGCGAGTGGAGGGCGGCCGGGCAGGTGCCGCCGCCGAGCAGCGGGAAGGGCTGTCCCAGCGATGTCCACGTCCACACCAGCAGCGCCGAGCCTGGCGACCTCTGGAATGTTCTCGCTCTGACTACCAAAAGTTCTTTACAAATAGGGTTTCGGGTAGAGAGTGAATGTAAATGTCAGCACATGTGAAGAGTCAGTCACAATGATGAATTGTGGAAAATATGTAGGAAAGCAGATATAAATAGAGACATTAGGAAATCAGCAAAAGTATAAAGTGTGTAATTTGTTTGATATTTTCAAACGGGTTGAGTTTGAATGTATAATCTTAGGAAGAAACAAATATGTTGTCACAAATTGCATTGATCTTTGAGAGCATTAGGTAACCAGGACATGGATGTTTTCATTAACCCATGCTCACTTTCCATTAAGGCTTTGGTAAAATCATAAGTGTGACCTTTGCATTTTGTATCCAGAATATTATTGTGAAAAAATGTATATGTAGATAAGGTGACATGAGTATTTCTTTTACCATTTCTGTAGCAATATTTTGTAGACGTATAAATTAGTATTCAGGGTACAAATAGGTGTACCCTGTGTCTATGAATATGCAGATAATGCATGAACAGATCATACTTTGTGTAAATAATATAACTGGTTCCACTTAAAATAATGTATTGAATTGATATCTGAAAACATAAAAGAAATCTCATATTGATATACAATCATTCATACCAACCAGTTATACATCTAATGGTAATATTAGGGTTATGGTTTATCCTGAAAGGTGTGTGAGTTTTGCTTCAAAAGTGATTATGCAAAGCAAAAATAATGTGTTTGGAAAGAAGTCTCATGAAAAGAATAGTCAAGAAACCTGGAGGAATACATGTGTTCTGAAGCAGGAAGTGATTGAACGTGAAACACATGCCTATATATTTGCAAAATATTGGATGAAATATATATTGTATGATGTGCATTAACTGCAGAAATAGTAATGTACCATTGTTGAATAAAAATGAACATCAAAATACACATCATGTCCCATAGAAATCTACTTGCATTGATGTTAATCTGGGTCAGTTACTGTAGAATTTTTAAGATATTTATGCACAATTCACTGAAGTTAGTATTCAGTACTAGGAAATAAAAATATGTATTTCAGGTGGATGAATATTTCTGAGAATAATCTTGTGAAAATTTGATTATAAATCCACATAAATCACAAAACATTTTAAACACAAAACACACATGGACATTAAAATGTAGCAATATATATGCCAATTTAAATTCATCTTGAAATATATATCATCCACTGATCCAAAACTATTTATTTAATGAACTTGGATTTATTTATAATGTTGTTCAGCTAGGAAGCTCCCCAAATAGATTGAATTTACTGTTCCAACAGTGTTTAGGAGGAGTGATCTTCTAAATGTGTATGCAAATATGTGCTACACAAAAATCTTCCCACTCTCATCCAGGACAATGCCTTGATATTACCTTCACCCCAAGTAAGACGCAACTGGAGGAGAAGAGTTTGAAAATCTGTGAATACATATCTGGAATGTAAAATGCGCAGGAGTTCACAACCTTGCAGGTTGCAGAGGAGTTTCCAAAAGTAAGGGACAGGCTTGATAGACCCAACCTGATCTTCTATTAAAATTGGGAGCCATCTTGCCAGAAAGCCGTGAAAAGATAATTTTGACTTTTCTATAAATTACTGCAAATTCTGAACCTGCTTGGAATGCCTGCCCGTGCCTTGAACTCATCCATGCCTGGCTCTCTGACCAGATAACAGCGCTCTCTGAAACATTAGTGACACCTCATAAATATTTTCCTTCCCAGGCCTGACAATGACCATCTCTGAGGCTCTAATGGTCCTCATAATTTCTGATGTTGGGGCCAGAAAAAAAATGTAAACTACCATTAGTGTGATGTTTTCAAAGTTCTGTTATCTGTAAGCCCCTTTTTTGTAACTTTCTGGGCTGTATAGCTGGGCTGCAGGAAAGGTGGTGTTGCTGTCTTGTTTCCGCCATTTTGGGATGGAGAGGCAGCCCAGCCGGTTTTAATAATAAGCTTGCCTTAATTTGATTTTAATTGGAGTCAGTGGTCTTTTCTTGTGTCCTGGTCTAACATTTTGGAGTTCCCCTGTGAGATGACGCTGCCTGACCCAATCACAAGACCAGACTACTGAAAATCCTGAAGCTGGCCTTCCCTCCAGGGCACCGGGCTGGAGAGCCACTCTAGGGGGTGCACAACTTGAGATGTTACAAGGCCTTGGGGTGAGCCTTCAGTCTGGGGAGCACTGCAGTGAACCACCGCACTAAAACTATTAGCAAGCACCTGGTAGAGGAGGCCTCCATAGGTAAGTGACGCCTTTATAACATCTGATATCTGGTTAAGGGAGATCTTTTCTGATGACAGAGAGGTGGCCTGGGGAGGCTCAAATTCACTCCTGTCCAGGACAGTAATGACAATCGTTCTATCCTCTGTTATGTTCTGTAGGGAATTCCTCTGGAAGTGTAGAGAGGTGCCGAGGGGCACGCACGCGCTCCTACCCCGGAGCTTTAGCAAGACATTGCATTGCTCCTCTGTTTTTCTGTTTCTTCACCGGGTTTCTGTTTCTTTGTGTTTTGTTCTGTGTTCTATATGTTTTTTGTTTGTTTGTTTTTGTGCATTTTTTGTGTGATTTCTGTGGTAAAATCTTAAGGATATTGGACGTGGAAATGGGTAACAAAGCAAGTAAGCCTGACACCCCTTTGGACTGTGTTTTAAGGAACTGTGATGAACTTTACCACCCTTTGTTAAGGAAGATGAGAGAAGCCCCTAGCTGGCTGCCTGGAGCACACCCACTGCACAGGGCAATGCCTGCTGGGGAACGAAGAGCTGAGTATATCCCAGGTTAACAAGTGAAACTCCTTAAAAACCCCTGGTCCCTCCAGATCAAGAGAGTCACAATCTTTGGGCAGAGTCCCCTTGTTTTTCCTTTGTTAGCAAAGCAATAAACCTCCCATTTTATTTTTCTCAAAACCCTGTCCTCATTATTAAATTGGCTTTAATTGGATTCAAGTTCAGGAACCGAACTTTATGTTAAAAATTTTGAAACCCCCCCCGTACCAGAACTTTTTAAGAGCTGACTACTGAAATGTTAGGAGATGGAGCATGCTTGCGGTGGAACCGAAACAGAAGAGCTAATCCTGTAAGTAAAAGGAGGGACTGAGGGACTCCCAGCATCTGCCAAAGCCCTGTTGCTTCAGGGAATTCCCTCCTTCGTCCCCTGCACTGTAAGGATTATGCCACCTCTGTCCTCTTAAAAAAGAGAAAAAGAAAAAGGGGACACTAAATGCAGTAAAGTCACCATGGAGACCCTTGGATTCACATTTCAGGTTGCTCCTCTGTTAAAACATCTGGGCCCCTTGTGGGGACATCTGTGGTGCCACTGGTGTAGGAGATTTTTCTCTTATCTGCTCTGTTGTAAAGGCTTCTGTCTGTCAGCCATATTCTGGAGTTCCTTTCTGTCTGTCTTGTGCCTTTGTTTCTGGCCCTTTAAGACATGTGCAATAATCTGTTTATATTATAAATTGTTTCTTGAGAATGATCTTAGCTGAATGTGAGTCTAAATGATGATGTTTTATTGTAACAATCTGGTATCTGAATGCGTTTTTTGAAGCATTGCACAATCCTGCAGTTAAAAGTCGGGTTTAGGTAATTGTTTAGTTTATGATTTCAGATAATTCATGCCAGAGAACTTAAATACTTAGGATGGAAAACTAAAGAACTCTACTTCCAAGTTGGCAAGTAACTTCCCAATCATGCAGTTTTTTTTTTTTTCACCAATTTTGAATTGGGTAGCCTGGGAAAATGTCACTGTGTTTACCAGTGCATTAATTTGGACAAGGATAGTAAATCATAGTATGGTATCTGTTGACAAAACAAGATGTAAAGATATAAAATTTTGTGAATTGTATCTTAAACTTGTATCATAATTTTCAACATCCTAACCAGAAAATTATGGTTAAAATGCCTTAGGCCTGAGGTGTCTGCTCAGAATAGCCATTTTTCCTGCTCCTTCCAGACCTCAGCCAGGACTTATTTTCAAATTCAAATGAAAGAAGCCTGTAAACTCAAAAAAAGACTGATATGAGGCCTAAGGGAAAAAAAGGAATATTGTGTGGTATTTACTAATTACTGGCCAGTCATTTTATCTAGGACTCATTATTTTTTCCATTGATTCTTTATTTATTTTTTGAGCTCATGATTTTGATCCTACAGACCTAGGTTAATGTTTTTCTGATCAGTTCTAACTTTGACCAACTGTGGAATTTTTAAAAAAATGCAATGGAGATTTCACCTGTTAAAAGCTACAAGGCCTTCACTATTATTATGTGTGCACACTTTTGTTATGTGTTGCATGTCTATATATATACATATGTCCATATATCATATATATGATACACAAATTAACATATATAATAAACACTTATATTAAAAAATCACTCATAAAAACAATTTTAAAAAGTGGATCCAAAGATCTTTAATTCACGTGATTTAAATGTTTCAATTATAAATTGGATAACAGATAAATATAAATGTCTTTAAATTTAAGCTTACAAGTTTTTCTAGGTGTTCAAAAATCTAATAAAATATTAATGTCTACAAATGGTCTGATATGCCTTTGTTCTAGGACTTTTCCTTCAACCAATAAATATGGTTTACACTGTTCAGTACATTTTTCTAATATTTTGATAAATAAGTAAAGTAAATTTGATATGGGATTACTCATTCATGAGTACTTTTGTTTGATATCTGATTGATATACTAAGGTCTGTATAAGTATGCATTATATCAAGCTGGTGTTCTGAAGTTGTATGGTAAATAAAATATATATTGGGGATTTATTTACCTGTTATCAATAAGATATGTAAAGTTTTATGTTACTTTTTACATTGTGGAACAATTTAAATATATTTTTAAGTTAATGATACCCTAATCTATGTAAAGGTTAAAAACTTCCAGCCGTTCTTTAATTCATGTTATAAATGTGATATCATATGGTGTTAGCTAATGTTCATGTGACCTCAAACAATTTATGTAAACTTTGTAAAATGATATTTAAAAAACAAAGATCAGCTTTAGCACTAAAACACTTAAGATTTATAAAGAGCCCTTCCTTACCTGAGATAAGGCTCTGTGTCCCATCTTACTACATGTGAGAATGACTACGAAAGCAGTAGGTCAGATTTTATTTCATTTAAAGTTATGTTCAAAAGGTTTTTTTTTTCTGTCAAGATTAATAGGATCTCAAAAAGGGGATATAATGTATAACTCACCCAAAAAATTCAAAGTAGCTATTACATGAACTAAGTATTTTTACTCTTGTTAAAAAATTTTATTTTGTAATTTCCTTATAAGTGATCTAATGATTTCCTGTTGGTGTTTTACAGAAGTGTTGCTTTAAGAACAGAACATGGGTTAATTTAAGATAATAAGTCATCACCTACAAGACAGACAGAATAATAAGATCGCAATTAATAAAATATAAATTATTATAAAGTTATAGACATTAACAGGCTGTTAAAATTTATTTGCTGGTTGTTTCAGATTAGGATTTAAAATTAAATTTAAGTGAAAAGGGTCAAGAAAACCAATATTTGGCTCTTGCCCCCTGAGTCAGTCTGAATCCAGGAAACAGGGGACTTCTCTAAGAGCTTTGCAACTCTGGGCCACATAACCTCCTGATCAGGGAGATTAATGAGACCACTGGAGAACATAAAGCCAATCAGTGCATTTGCTACAAAGAGGAGAGTCATCAGAGAAGGGAGACATTTCTGATTCTTCCGAGAGAAGCCACATGGTAAAGCAAGACCTGGACCCACCTAGCGCAAATGGCACTAGCAGAACTGAGAATCTCCTCTCAAGTTTCCCCAGGAATGACTCCCATAAAAGCTCAGCTGACTGTTAACAATAGATAGAAACAAAATTCAGTTTGACTGCTTCATCTTAAACACTTAGCAAAGATAGTTGAAAGCAAAATACAGCCATTCCTGGGTATTTTATATAATAATAATAATAATAATAATAATAATAATAATAATAATAATAATATTTTTAGGTATACAGTTTATGTTAGCCTCCCAAAATAAGTAAGACTGTGGGCTACAAAGAAGGATTCTCAGACAGGAATGCCTGATAACTATAAAGAGAGATTATCAAGAGGAGCTACCAGAGGCAGAAGTTTTTAGTTTAAGGCCTACAGATATTCCTAACCTACACAGGTAGGCTTGGTGTTTGCTAGTACGATTATCCAGCCCTGAGTAACAAAATTAAATGTTTCTCTATTAGACACAGAGGTCATACTAGTGAAAGGATTTTGCAAGATCAGATGACATTAAATTATTAAACTGTATCTTATGGGGAGGGACAATTGTACAATAAATGTTAAATATTAAGTTGACAGTCCTGATAACTGGGCATATTAAAGATTGGTGAGAAAACTTCATACAGTGACATTTTCCAGCTGCTGCAACATTTATTCAGTACTCATGTTTTTTGTTTCTCTCATAGAAGGACCCATCCCCAGATGACTTTACAACCTGTTCTTCCCCAACCAGACTTCAAAAAGAATTGACTTCTAAAAGGCAACTCATGTCCCTCAACTGACTTCAAAAAGGCAACTCACGTCCCTCAAACCATGCACCTTCACGTCATCCTCTCTCAGCTCAAAAGAAGCCAAAGTGAGAGACGACTCTCTACTTACACCAATGGAGCCAAAAATAAATAGACTATCAATAGAAGTAATTAATTAAGTCAGGTAATATCAGGGAGACCAGTTTTCGTTGAATTCTAAATATTTGGAGACTGTTACCCGAGGGATTAAAATTTCCTCAGTGCTCTTCCCCTACCTTATCAAAGATTTGAAAGGGACACATAAAAAAAGGGGGGAATGATAGACCCAACCTTATCTTTTATTAAAATTGGGAGCCATCTTGCAACAAAGCCATGAAAAGATCATTTTTGCTTTACTATAAATTACTGCAAATTCTGAACCTGCTTGCAATGCCTGCCCATGCCTTGAACTCACCCATGCATGGCTCTCTGACCCGATAGGAGCCCTCTCTGAAAATTTAGTCACACCTCATAAATATTGGCTTTCCGTGGCCAGACAATGACCCTCTCTGAGGCTCTAATGGTCCTCATAAATTTTGATGTTGGGGCTAGCAAAAAAAAAATGTAAACTACCATTAGTGTGATGCTTGTCAGAGTTCTGTTATCTGTAACCCCACTTTTGTGTAACTTTCTGGGCTATAAAGCTGGGCTGTAGGAAAGATGTGGTTGCTCTCTTGTTCCTGCCATTTTGGGAGGAAGAGGCAGCCCAGTTGGTGGAAATAATAAGCTTGCTTTAATTTGATTTTAATTCGAGTCAGTGTTTGTTTCTTACATCCTGGTCTAACAGGTAAACACTCCACAAACATAGAGCTCTGCCGGCCTAAAGACTTCTTGAGAAACTGCCTCTGAGGTTGGGTACTTGAAATATATGCTGTTGTCAGGAGCTTTAGCTTCTTTTCTAGTGAGACCATTAAAGCTGGGTCTGCATCTATGTGACTGGAGGGCAGGGTTTCTTATTTTCCAATGAACATGAGTCAGCAGTGCTGAATTCTCTCTTTGTAGGTAAACTGTGACCACTGGGGGCTAAGTGTCTCCCCGTTTGGACTGTGAAGCCATTTGGTCATCCTCCATTTAGGTGGTGTTTCTTGGTGCTACACTGGAAGTTTGGTATTTACATCACAAAATACAAAGAGTTCAACTGGGACACAGTGCTGGAGGGAGTTCTGTCACGTGTGGTGGGTCAGGGACTGCAGGAGAATGCACTAACCAGGCTTCTATCCCACATAGCTTTCCCCTTGACCATATCAACCTGTTTCTGATCATTGCCTTGAAACCTCTCCATATAACAAGATGCCTTTACATATAAGGGTCTCCTGGCTGCACCATGTCAGCCACAAGGCATTTGGAAGTCAACTGGAGATCCACATGGCCCCACCTCAGATATTTAATCACACACCTGCACACCACAGCTCTGGGCCCACCACTCAGTAGTCTCAACTTACTGGCATCTCTGTTCTTCACCATTTTCATGAAACCCAGTCAATCAAAGAACTGTCTGGTACACTCATTATCAGCAACAGGAGATTCAAAGGTTCTCCAGTGCCAACTGGTCATGGGAGTTTCAAATTTTCAGGGTATTTATGTAGCCACTTTTCAAGGATAAAGTTGGAGGCACTGTGTGTTTCAATTCATTCAGGAATCATTAAATGTTGAGGAACCTCATTTCAATGAATGCTCTGGAGAACTCTCAAAGGCAAGGCTTCCCAAAGAGTAGCCAAAAGGTCACAAGAAGCAAGGCCCATTGAGGTCTACAATGTGAGGTCCATGTGTGTTTTGAATCTCAACTATGGCTGCCAAGTCTTTCAGAATAAAATCATGTGATATCCTGCCTGAGATTTCCAGTGATCAGTCGAAAGCCAGCCTTGGCCTTGATCTCAGTTGCCAAGGGGGACTCTCACTCTCAAAACATTCCCAGATGGCCCTCATCTTCTTCCACATAGACCCTCATTATAACCTCTGGCTGGAGATTTCCATGAGGGGTGCAGTGCAAGAGAGTGTCCAAAATAAGCTCCCTTGGCGCTCATTTGCCTAAAGTCAGGGTGGCCTGGACACCATTTCCGTGAACCAGGAGTGATCAAATAGGCCTGCCTTTACTACTGCTCTGCATCTCCATTTCGAGGCCTACTGACTGTGGGGTTTAGATTCTTTATGTGAATTGGAATCATGAGAAAACCCAAGCACCTCTGCATGGCTTTGAAGAATTTATTTGACCCAAAGGATCCCTATACTCACTTGATGGATGGCTGCAACCTAATAGAGGAAGGAGAGAGACATCATCCACAATGACTGAATTTTGCCATTTTGGTTTTGGATGCACACATGGGATCTTTCTTTAGATCCATCCAGTGCTGAGAATCTAAGCCACAGCCTCACACAGGGCCATGAGTCTGATTCAGACACATCCCTTTCAAAGCAATTAAGCAAAGAGCCACAGGTGATGCCCATTCATTTCCATATGAAAACTGTTTTCTTCATGCTTCACAAAGGGGTGGCCTGAGGCAAAGACCTTCCTGTCATTCAGTGAAACAGAAAAATAGGTAAGAAAAAGGCACAAAGCATGGTTTCTCCACTGAGAATTACCTGGTCACACTGATATCTGAGTTTTCTAAGATGCTCGCCATTACATTCAGGTATTCAGTACATAGCCATGTGACAGAGCTTGAGGTGGTACCTATCTTGGACACAAAACCATGAGACTATTCTGCAGATTGGCCAGAATTCAGGAAGAAATCTGGAACTTAGGAAGATAGTAGGTGTTTCCCATCGATAAGAGTCCAGTCATAAATTAGGCAGGATGAATGCGGGGAAGCTTTCTACTAGACAGGACACATAAATTGATGCATTCTCTTTTCTAATGTCTACAACCATGGACACAGTGGGATACACAGACATAGAAACACTCGCCTTGTCAAACGACTATCTAGAAACAGTCCGCTGCAAACCAGACATACCACTTTTCCTACCTATTCTCAGAAAATGAGACAATACCACAAACTCACACCCACAAACACAAAGGCACCTCCTTCCCCCAAGTAAGGCTGTGAATATCCAGAGAGTCCTCTGACTGGCGGGCCATACTATGTTCCCCCGAAATGGCCTTTACTGTGTCAGATCTGGTTTCGTTGGCCAACTCTGTGAAGTTGTTAGGAGCCAGCGGTGAGCCACTACCTACTTACTCAGGAAAGGCCCGTCTTCAGAGCTCTCCTGGCATTTGGCCATCCTCACATCAGTAGGTACCAAGAAAGACAGAGTCTGTCATCGGTAAAACTAAACCTAAACAAGTAAGCCCACTGGGCCTGGGACTGGGACTGGCTCTGGGTGCCTGGCTTCCTGGATCCCAAGTTCAGAGAGTTCCATCACCAAAGAAGTAAGGTAGGTCACTTCCTTCAGGAACTGAATGAGGTCAATGCCTTGGCAAACACTTTGTCCTAACAGTTGCTTCCAAGGGTCCCATGAGATGGAGGCTGCCCCTAATTCCTGTGACACTGTCACAAGTTAGAATTGTATATCAACCATAAGCACACGAGAACAGCTCTCCACACAGGCCTGGTTTGGTCCATCTTCTCTACATTGAGAAGAAAGTGGCTGATTCAGACACACCCCATCATCCTGACAAGGTTGTTTGCCATGGAAGATGACTTTTGCTCTCTCAGGTCCTTCAAGCTGCCTACGTCTTTTCCAGGGATCATGTCTGCATGGAGCTTTGAGGTTCTCAGCAGGTGGAAGATCCCCTACATTCCTGTATTGTAAGACCAACTCTGTCCCTCCTCTTCTGTAAAGTTAGATTGAGGGAACAGTGTATGTTTAGGGTCAATAACATGTTGGATTTGGTTTAGGAATCATTCTGCAGAATGAATAATGGTATTTGAAACTGCGATATTTACAAGAATATATATGTGAAATATAAGTATGAAACCATAAATCTAGGTAACATTTGAAGCCCAGAAGGGCATTGGACCCATGATTGTGATACTTAGGATTGAATTACATTCTGCACAGAGGTCTCAGATAAATCAATATACAATGCCATAAGAACTTGTACCTTGCATGATTGAACGTAGAAGAGAACATCCAGTCAAAAAAAGGATAGTCAGTAGGATTAGGAAGATAGTCGGTAGGTTTACAAAGAAGAGTGAGTATAGGATTAGGAACAAAAGTTTATTTGCAACAGGTTATCGATTAGAGTGTGAATGTAAATGTCAGCACATGTGAAGAGTCAATCACAATGATGAACTGGGAAAAATATGTAGGAAACAGATAGTAATAGAGCC